>NC_135969.1:36531249-36831249 GCF_053455715.1 Rhinoraja longicauda
GGAATGGACAGATGACATTTTGGGTCGGGGCCCGACCTCAGTCTGTATACTAATTCTTCCGATATTAATATAAAGGCCATGCGACAATATTAAACTTGTAACAGCTGCTCCAAAAGCCACTTGAAGCAATACGTTTTTTTAGAATCAAGACTGTAAAGAAATCAATTTTTGCATAGGCATGTCTGAAAAATCGTGACTGCAAAGTTGCCCAGTAGTCATCATATCATATCATATCATATATCTACAGCCGGAAACAGGCCTTTTCGGCCCTCCAAGTCCGTGCCGCCCAGTGATCCCCGTACATTAACACTATCCTACACCCACTAGGGACAATTTTTACATTTACCCAGCCAATTAACCTACATACCTGTACATCTTGATGACGATTCCAACAGCTCTATGACTCCTGTTATTTTTACAGGAAACACATTATTTTCAATTCTATTTCTATCAATTGTTGTTCCCACAGCTGCCACACTGAATCAGACTCGAAATATAACATTCAACGACGATTAGGTGGAATTGTGAAAATATTTAGAGTATTCACAGATTTCTGTATTTAAATTATTCTCTCCGACACCCTTCTCTCCCTAAATCTGCCCGACCCCCTGCCACGCACACATAAACTCAACACACAATGCACATGCAACACACACACACACACCCACACACACACACCTACACCCACAACACATACACACACACACCCACAACACACACATACCTGGAACTGGTTACCGGAACTAAATTAATGCAAAAATCTTAAAAGCAGCTGTGAGGCTCTGTTTTTGCTTCAGTTTGATGGGATTTGACCTTCATTTGCCCCCAGCCTTTACACTAAAGCAACGAGGTAACAGGAACTCCCGTTGACATTAACCAGACATTATCACCTTTACTACCGTGTTCCATGGTACCATTTATGCCGCGATGTTGGCTGCTTACCAAAGGCCTTTGCAGAGGGACGACTACTTTTTATTTTTGCGCGAGGCACAAACACGCTGGAGACATTCGTCAAAAACACGCCACCAAGAAACCATTATGGACGAAAGGTGTAAGCACAGAAACGAACAAATTCAACAATGGATTGAATGCCCGAGTTGTGGACAATTCAGAAGTCCGACAAATGCACATGCGTTCCTTCCGAGAATGGCAGAACTTGTTCCCTCCCAACTTCTCGACATTAAGCAATTGTTGTTTCTTATCAGTCCTGTGTGCTTTTGATGCCAGCAATTGCCGTACTTGCAAGGCATGGTTACCATATCAAATGATTTTTGACTATATTCTGATGTCTGCTTGGAACATCATTACCCGGTCATGATCCTGTCATAACGATTTGGACTGAATATAAACAATCTTGGACTCAGAACCTAGGAAGCATTTTCAACCAAAGCACAAGTTTTTACAGTGAAGACAGACACAAAATGCTGGAGAAACTCAGCGGGTCAGGCATAAGGGATAAGTGACGTTTCGAGTCAAGGCCCTTCTTCTGAAAAAAGGTCTCAGCCTGAAACATCAACTATTACTTTTCTCCTGAGATGCTGCCTGTCCCGCTGAGTTACTCCAGCATTTTGTGTCTGTCTTCGGTGAACTCTGCAGTTCCTTCCCACACACTAGATTTCACAGTGCACTTTCAACAAATAGTTATTGTTTTGGATGAAACAGCAGTAGCTGGCGGATCGCCAACATTTATTTGTTCTGTGAAAGTCGGCCTTAGCTTTACCGGATCTGCTGAACTTCCAGGAATTAGAGAGTAACAGACGGTGCCACTTTGGCATTACGTTCTGTCACTACTACACTCCCTCACTGCAAGGGTTTTACCAGTGCAATCCTGCCTTGCTGGAATTCCACAGCCTCCGATAGGACAACTGCCCCTCCGATCAAATTTGGTGTAGGGTTGGAGATAGAAACATAGAAATTAAGTGCAGGAGTAGGCCATTCGACCCTCCGAGCCAACCAGATCATCCGAAATCAGTACCCCGTTCCTGCTTTCTCCCCATATCCCTCGATTCCCTTAGCCCCAAGACAATAGACAATAGACAATAGACGCAGGAGTAGGCCATTCGGCCCTTTGAGCCAGCACCGCCATTCAATGTGATCATGGCTGATCATCCACAATCAGTACCCCGTTCCTGCCCTCTCCCCGTACCCCCCTGACTCCGCTGTCATTAGGAGCTCTATCTAGCTCTCTCTTAAAAGCATCCAGTGAAATGGCCTCCACTGCCTTCTGTGGCAAAGAATTCCACAGATTCACAACTCTCTGGGCGAAAATGTTTTTCCTCATCTCAGTCCCTTTCATATCCATGAAGATTCCAGGACGTGGGATCGGGAAGTAGCAAAAGACAAGCTAAATAAATTGGTCTCCACATGTGAATATTCAAAGAGTTATTGACCAATTTCCCCAACTGCGACAGCGAAGCTGATCACCTCACTACAAACTCCTACTTCAGATATGCCTGAAACTATCTTTGGACAATTACTTCTGACGCGACTCGATTATTGGCAACAATTTTGGCATGGACATCAATAAGGTGGCGCGGTTCGGTTTTATAAAGAAAATTCAGACACTGGGCACGAAATGCAACCTTTGTATTAGATACATGTTCTGAGATCCTTAGTGAATGCTAGTTCCGTCTCATTGAGCAGCGCCCTTAAAGCAAGCACAGCCTGGATTCCACAAACCATGCTATCTCCAACGTCATCTCCTAATTTGTAGCACAGACACCATTGCTCAACCCATCTCTAAGGCACTAAACGTTATTCCCTTATCATTGTACACTGTAAAATGGCTTGATTGGAATCGTGCATTGTCTTTCCGCTGACTGGTTAGCGCGCAACAAAAAAAGCTGTTCACTGTACCTCGTTACATGTGACAATAAACTAAACTGAATTCTCACATCTGCCATATGCACATGAAGGTTTCATCTGATGCTGACCCCAGCCGTACCACTGCACTATGGGCGATAGACACAAAATGCTGGAGTAACTCACAGGCGACATCTCTGGATAGAAGGAATGGGGGACATTTTGGGTCGAGACCCTTCCTTCCATCTAGAGATGCTGCCTGTGCCGCTGAGTGACAATAGACAATAGACAATAGGTGCAGGAGTAGGCCATTCAGCCCTTCGAGCCAGCACCGCCATTCAATGCGATCATGGCTGATCACTCAATCAGTACCCCGTTCCTGCCTTCTCCCCATACCCCCTCACTCCGCTATCCTCAAGAGCTCTATCCAGCTCTCTCTTGAAAGCATCCAACGAACTGGCCTCCACTGCCTTCTGAGGCAGAGAATTCCACACCTTCACCACCCTCTGACTGAAAAAGTTCTTCCTCATCTCCGTTCTAAATGGCCTACCCCTTATTCTCAAACTGTGGCCCCTTGTTCTGGACTCCCCTAACATTGGGAACATGTTATCTGCCTCTAATGTGTCCAATCCCCTAATTATCTTATATGTTTCAATAAGTGACTCCAGCATTCTGTGTCTATCTTCAGTTTAAACCAGCATCTACAGTTGCTTCCCACAAATTCCACTGCACTACGGGGCTGTAATCGAGGCACTTGAATTGTTTGAGCAGTCCAACCACATTTTCTAATGTCTTATCTCCCAATTTGTCCACAGTCATGAATGTTTTTTCATGTCCGAGCACCGAGAGACATGAGCTTGTCATTTACAATAGAAATCTTCCACATTCACAATTCACAGTGTATCATGGAAAGAATCTAAAGTTGTTCATCTTGACTTATACAATGCATGCAACAGCTGTGTTCGGGCATAGTAAAATTCAAGATGGATCTAGAAACAAGGAACTGCACGTGTTGGTTTATCAAAAATAAAACAACACAAAATGCTGAAGTAACTCAGCGGGTCAGACAGCATGTGTAAGAAGGAACTGCAGATGCTGTTTTAAATCGAAATTAGACACAAAAAGCTTGAGAAACTCAGCAGGACAGGCAGCATCTCTGGAGAGTAGGAATGGGTGACGTTTTGGGTTGACACCTTTCTTCTGTGGTTAGGGATAAGGGAAATAAGAGATATAGCTTCTCATTTTCACCCTACAAACAGCTTACAATGGCCTACTCCTGCACCTATTGTCTATTGTCTATTGCCTGTTTCCTTTATCGTCATTAATTTTTTGCTTATCTTCCATTCATTGTTCTTTATCTCTCCACATCACCGTCTATATCTCTTGTTTCCCTTATCCCTAACCAGTCTGAAGAAGGATCTCAATCTGAAATATCACCCATTCCTTCTCTCCAGAGATGCTGCCTGTCCCCGCTGAGTTACTCCAGCTTATTGTGTCTATCTTCACCAGACAACAACCCTGGAGAACATGGATTGGTGACGTTTCAGGTTGAGACCCTTCTTCAGACAAGATTTCAGTCTGAAGAAGGGTTCCAACCTGAAACGTCATCTTTCTATGCTCTCCGGAGATGCTGCCTGACCAGCTGAACTACTCCAACACTTTGTGTCTTTTTTATTTTTTCAAGATGAATCTAGCTTGACTCACTGTGTTCACAACTTAGAAAATACCCTCCAAAGTTCCATGAGAGACCGTGAACATTTACACTTCTAGCCGTCCCAGACATCCTCTTTCATCAGTTATTATAACAACATAATTTTGCCTGTTCAAATATCAAGGAATCACAAATCTCGCAGTTCAGCAGTTTTAACATATAACTCCTCTGTGCAAAGGTTTGTCATGGTGTCATCCAACCACCAGAGGGAGTTGAACAATAGAATTACAACATCTAAAGTCACCTTCAGGAAATTTAAAAAACTAAAGTCTCGGACAGTCTGAAGATAGACTCAAAATGCTGGAGTAACTCAGATGGTCAGGCAGCATCTCTAGAGAGAAAGAATGGGGGACGTTTCGGGTCGAGACCCTTCTTCAGATTGAGAGTCAGGGGAAAGGGGAACGAGAGATAGAGAGATCTACTTTCTCGAACAATCTACTCCACTGGTGGACTTAAGACACGCTGGCTAAAACAAAATCTCTTGCATGCTTTAATAATATATGCCCTCGATTATGATATTATTTCAGTTCATATTATTGTAGGAGAAATCCCTTATAATTCATCATTCCCTTACACAGAACATAGAACAGTACAGCATAGGAACACGTGTAGGAAAAAACTGCAGATGCTGGTTTAAATCGAAGGTAGACACAAAATGCTGGAGTAACTCAGCGGGTCAGGCAGCATCTCCGTAGAGAAGGAATGGGTGACGTTTCGAGTCGAGACCCTTCTTCAGACTGAAGAAACGTCACCCGTTCCTTCTCTCCCGAGATGCTGCCTGACCCGCTGAGTTACTCCAGCATTTTGTGTCTACCTTCAGCATAGGAACACAATGTTTGTGCCGAACACGATATCAAGTTAAATTGACGCCATATTCCTCAATTCCTCGCGCTTCCATGTGCCTATCTAAAAGTTTCTTAACTGCCACAATCGTATCTGCCTCCACCACCACCCCTGGAAATGTGTTCTGGGCCCCACCACTCTCTGTAAAAAACGTGACCTACACATCTCCATCAAACGTTTCCCCTTTCACTTAGTTTGACCTTTAACTACGTTCTCAAACAATTTTGTTCTTCCATCTCATTCTGAATATCCAAGGGTCTAATGTGCAGCTAGCTGTACAACTGCCCCAGTTCTTTTAGTTTAGTTTAGAGATACAGCACGGAAATAGGCCCATCGAGTCCAATCCAACCATGATTCCCAAACAATTTATACGTTTTACGGAAGCCAAATTAACCTACACACCTGTACATCTTTGGAGTGTGGGAGGAAACCGGAGCACCCAGGGAAAAACCCACGTGGTCACGGGGAGAGCGTACTAACTCCATAGCGACAGCACCCGTGGTCAGGATCAGGCCCGGGTCTCTGGCGCTGTAAGGCAACAACTCTACCACTGTGCCACCGTGCCACCAATTTCTTCACATGATCGTTTTTTTTCAAGCAATGGTCATTATCCCTCACTACAAGTGAAAGTCTTTCTTCAACTAATATCTGCTATTTTACATTCACCTCTTTCTCTCATCTGAAAATCGTGCATCAAGGATTCCCGAGAAGTCTCTCATTCTGCTTTCATCCACATTTCAGTAATAGCTCCAATAACAGACTGCTTCACATCCACCCGAGCCCTCTGCTCACCTGCTTTACTCAGCAAAGTGCCTTTGTAGTAGCACAAGCCACAAAGCTCTATCAAGGTCCTCTGACTACCTTCCAGCCTTTGTTAATAAATACTTTTTGTTTCCCATCTTTCAAACTCACTAATTGTACTATACTCTATCGCCAGCTTTGCATTTCTTCTCTTTGAATTGTCAACCACTCAAAGTCTGTTAACATGCAGATGTTGACTGCATGATGTCAATATGAAACATTGACACAAAATGCCAGAGTAACTCAGCGGGTCAGGCAGCATCTAAACGCCACTTATTCCTTTTCTCCAGAGATGCTGCCTGACCCGCCAAGTTACTCCAGCATTTTGTGTCTATTGTCATTGTAAACCAGCATCTGTAAACCTGCATCTGCACATAACATGAAACATCTTTGAGTTTATGGGGCTTAATTCAATACTTCCACTTCTACTCTAAAATGTGCTTGCTAGAAATAGCATCAGTAAAGTCATCATTTCTGCAGGAAAATGTTAGCAATAATGAGTCATAATATTAGTTTCCTGACCAAATGCATGAACTGCATTAATTTTGATCTGGGACTGTTCCCTTTAAGTGTCTGATGAAAGAATCTGTAATTGGTCTATAACAGAATATTATCAATATATTTAAATATTTATCTTTATTTTTCTTGCGTTTCTGACTGCAGGACTATAAAACTAATTCTGCCGAATTCTGTTTGATTAAATGGATTCATAAGTTCTTCCGAAACTCTGCTAAAAAAAAACAATAGCTCCCAAGCCTCTGTTAATACAGGCCACTCACTAGTCCTTTAATGTCCAACAGTTTTAATTCCAAAGTCTGGGCATTGCTTTCCAGCCTTCCTGTGTTGCGATCCCAGTATATTGCTCCCCTCTCTGGTTAGGAACGGAACTGCACCAGACCGCACAAATGTGTGCACAGACCCCAAAATTTCACTTATCAAACAGTACAAGGCCTGAATGGAGTGAATGTGGAGAGGATGGTTCCACTAGTGGGAGAGTCGAGGACCAGAGGCCACAGCCACAGAATAAAAGGACGTACCTTTAGAAAGGAGATGAGGAGGAATTTCTTTAGTCAGAGGGTGGTGAATCTGTGGAATTCATTGCCACAGACAGCTGTGGAGGTCAAGTCAGTGGATATTTTTAAGGCAGAGGTTGACAGAGTTTTGATTAGTACGGGTGTCAGGGGTTATGGGGAGAAGGCAGGGGAACGGGGTTGAGAGGGAAAGATAGATCAGCAAAACAACAAAATGATCACATATTTACTATCTTAGGAGTCTGAGAAAATTTGACAGGACGACAAAGATTCTCTCAAACGTCTACAGATGCTCCATCGAGAGTATTTTCATAAGATGCACCTCAACCTGGCACTGCAACTGCTCTGCTCTTGACCACCTGAACCTGCAGGAATAGTGAACACAGTCCAGTCCATCACAGGCTCGTCGCTTCCTTCCACCCGGTCCATCTTCACTGGGCATTGCATCAGGAAAGATCGTCAACGTCACCTGCCACCCTCGCCATTCCCTATTCTCTCTTCTGCCTTCTGAGTGAATATATTTTTTAATAAGTTCAGAGATACAGCGTGGAAACAGGCCCTTCGGCCCACCGAGTCTGCACCGACCAGCGATCCCCACACATTAACACTATCATGCACACACTGGGGTGGGAGCTGCTTTATGTCCTCATCGTCCACCCTGAGTAGTTCTACAGAACTGGCAAAATTTGTAGCAAACGTCAACTACGGCACTCTGAAGCACCAATTGCCACTTTTGATTGTTGTAGTTGATATACGAAAGAAGAAGATATACACACTGGGGACAATTTGCACTTCTACCATGCCAATTATCCTACAAACCGCTACATTTTTGGAGTGTGGGAGGAAACCATCTCGAAGATCTTGGAGAAAACCCACGCGGTCACAGGTAGAATGTACAAGCACCGTACAGACAGCACCCATAGTCGGGATCAAACCTCGGTCTCTGGCGCTGCAAGTGCTATAAGGCAGCAACTCTACTGCTGCGCCACTGGATGTACAAACTTAAGACCAGCCTCTTCCCCACAGTTATCAGACACTTTACCCACTCACCTCTTTGACACCTCCTTCCTGGAAGTGTTGTCATGTACTCTAACTCTACCTCGTTAAATTATTCTGTTGCCATACTTTGTTTTTGCACTACCTCAGTTTTGTACGACAATCGTCTGATGTTTTTGCACACATCAGTGTATTTATTGTGCACATTTGGTATTCATTGTGAAATTCGTGGCACCCTGGCGCGCAGGACAACAAACTAATCCAAATCAAACCTGAGTCTACAGAGCTCCAAATAGATGGAGAACGCCATGAGTCAGGAGTGAGGTGACAAATTATTACAAGTAACTTTCTGGCTATGGCTCAATAAATGAAAATGGAATCAAAGTTGCAAGTGGACAATGGACACAAGTGCTTTTTGATCTCTCACCAATTTAAAAGTATTAAGGTCATAAGGAATAGGAGCAGAATTAGGCCATTCGGCCCATCAAGTCCACTCTGCCATTCAATCATGGCAGATCTATCTCTCCCTCCTAACCCCATTCTCCCGCCTTCTCCCCATAACCTCTGACACCCGTACTAATCAAAAATCTATTTATGTCTGCCTTAAAAAATATCAACTGATTTGGCCTCCAGCCTTCTGTGGCAAAGAATTCCACAGGTTCACCACCCTCTGACTAAATAAATTTCTCCTCATCTCCTTCCTAAGAGAATGTCCTTTAATTCTGAGGCTATGACCTCTAATCCTAGACTCTCCCACTAGTGGAAACATCCTCTCCACATCCACTCTATCCAGGTCCAAAGGATATTTATTCTATCACAGTGGATTCTATCTGCCACGTCCTTGCCCCTTCTCTTCACCTGTCTATACCCCCCCCCCCCCCCCCCCCCCCCCGCAAAGCCTTTACATCTTTCTAATGGACCATATGTCCACATATTTGTTTCGTCAACATACATGAAAACATTTCCCTTGATATCAGAAGTGGACAATGGCGATGAGAGAAAAGAGGAGAATGGAGCTGTCGTCTACGTTAAGGAGTTCAGATTGGCCAGCTCTTCCAATTCTATAATTCACCTGCACCCATTGTGCAGATGCTGCGGCTCAATATCAGTGAATCGAACTCTTATTTTTGAGAAGCAGTTTCAAACACATGTACAACTTCATCTTGAAAACTTTAAAGGACCAGCTGCAGGCATAAGTGGCCCTTATCTGTTGGCGAATTTAACGAGTGGCAGACTCAAGGATTTGTATTGCTTTATTCAACAACTTATTACAATTTACACAATTTAGCTAGAAGGATCAAATGTTCCTCGCTGTGGGAGTCTATGACAGATCGTCACCCTAGCGTTTGCTTAAGCTGTTTTAAGGTGAACTTAATACACGTTCTATGTTATCCTACTTTCACATCCTACACACTAGGGATAAATTACAGAAGCCAATTAGCCTACAAAGTTAGGGTTAGATTTAGATCTTAGGGCTAACGGAATCAAGGGATATGGGGAAAAAAACAGGAACGGGGTACTGATTTTGGATGATCAGCCTTGATCATAGTGAATGGCGGTGCTGGCTCGAAGGGCCGAATGGCCTACGCCTGCACCTATTTTCTATGTTTCTATATAGTTGTTATATTTGTTGATGGCACAAAGGTAGGTGAGAAAGTAAATTGCGGAGGATGCAATGAGGCTATAAATAGTTTCAGGAGCAAAAATCTGACAAATTGAGTAGAATGCAAGAAAGTGTGAAACTAATTTGGAAGGAATATGAAAAATTCTCTTATCAAAATGGTGAAAGACTGCAGCATTTTACAATGTAGGGTACCAGGGTATCACAGTGCATGAGCCACAGAAGGCCAGTTTATGAGCACAGTACGTCATGACGAACGTTAACAGAACATTATCGTTTATTACGAGGGGAATTAAATATAAAGGTACGGTGATCATGCTTCAGTTACTTAGGGTATTGTGATCACAGTTGGAGTACTGCATAAAGGTATTGTTCGGGAGCCACAAGAGACTGCAGATGCTAGAATCTTGAGAGAAAAAAACCCCCCACAAAGTGCAGGAGGAAGTCGACGGGTCAGGCAGCACCTGTGGAGGGAAATGGGCCGACAGCGTTTTAGGTCAGGACCCATCTCAAGTCTGAAGAAGGATCCTAATCCAAATTATAGGTAGACACAAAATGCTGGAGTAACTCAGCGGGACAGGCAGCATCTCGGGAGAGAAGGAATGGGTCGAGACCCTTCTTCAGACTGATGTCAGGGGAGGGGGCGGGACCACCTCCTCCCCTGATATTAGTCTGAAGAAGGGTCTCGACCCGAAACGTCACCCATTCCTTCTCTCCTGAGATGTTGCCTGTCCCGCTGAGTTACTCCAGCATTTTGTGTCCACCTTCGATTTATACCAGCATCTGCAGTATTTTTTCCTAATACAAATCATAACGGTCCATTTCCCTCAATAGATGCTGCCTGACCCAATAGGTCCCTCCAGCACTTTGGTTTTATTTTGTTATAATATTGTTCTCCTTATTAAGGAAAGATATTAATACACCAGAAACAGTTCAGAGAAGATTTACTAATTAGTCCCAGGAACGGGTGGATTGGCTTAAGAAGAAAGGTTACATATGCTAGGCTTGTACCCACTGCATTTTAGAGGAATGAAAGGGGGCTTAATTGAAGTATCTAAGAGCTCAAGTACCAAACTGGACAAGGAAAGAACTTTTCCTCTTGTGGAAAAATCTAGAACTCGGGATCACTGTTTGAGAAGGTGTCGCAATATTAAGACAGACATGAGGTTTCTTTTCTCTGGGAGTTGAGAATCGTTGCAACTCTCTTCCTTAGAAGACGGTAGAAGTAGTTTTTCAATAAATAAACTGGAGGTGAGAAAAGGCCAGAACAAATCAGGGCCGGCAACAGATGACCACAGGAAGGGTGGAGCCCACGATGGCCCATTGGTGGCTGGGGAAGGTGTGATAACAAGAGGGATACAAGGATGCGAACAGTGGAACTGGTAGGATGACTAGGGTGGGAGAGAGAGGGGAGGGGAGTAATGCAGGAGTTACTTCAAGGTTTTAATATCTGGTTAAACCAACAGTACGGACTAAGGCAATGCACAGTATTCATCCTCAACAATAAAATTAGAAAATGCTGGATGCACTAAGGTAACATCTTGGAAAGAGCAACAGGATTCATGTTTCAGGTTGTAGACCTTCATCAGAATGAGCAAATAGTGGGAAGCAGGTCAGTTTTAATTGCTGAGAAAATGGAATAAGACAAAGGGCACAGCTCAGATAGGGCAAGTCTTGGCTCACAGTGATGATACATTGCTTATGGAACCTTCTGGCTCATGGGTCAATGAGGTGGGGGGGGGGTAGTCAGAGCAAGCAGGAAAGACAGAAGAACTGTAAAATCAAAAACTTTAACCTGCAGCTCAGAACTGAAATCAAAAGAAGAATGTTGAAGATGCCCAGCAGATTGGACAGTACATGTAGAGTTACATGTAGGGCTGGGTAGCCTTACAACTGATCAGGGTAGTTCCAAGGTAATCGGAGAAAGCAAATCACCCCAGATTGTACAATTCAGTACTTTATCCCAACGGCTGCAACATATGCAGATGGACGATATAGTGCTGTTCTTCACACTAGGCTGGGCCACTTTTGGAACAGAGTTTACATGGATAGGACGGGTTTAGAGAGATATGGTCCAAAAGCAGGCAAGTGGGACTAGTGTAGGTGGGACATGTTGGTTGGTGTTGGCAAGTTGGGCCGAAGGGCCTGTTTCCAAGCTGTATGACTCTATGAGTAAGATGCTGCAAACAGAGAGATCAGAGATAGACGCAAAATGCTGGAGTAACTCAGCATCTCTAAAGAGAAGGAATGGGTGACGCTTCGGGTCGAGTCCCTTCTTCAGACACAAAATGCTGGAGTAACTCATCGGGACAGGCAGCATCTCTGAAGAGAAGGAATGGGTGACGTTTCGGGTGGAGTCCCTTCTTCAGACTACTGAAGAAGGATCTCGACCCGAAACGTCACCCATTCCTTCCCTCCAGAGATGCTGCCTATCCCGCAGAGTTAGTCCAGCATTTTGTGTCTACCTTCAATTTAAACCAGCATCTGCAGTTCTTTCCTACACAGGGAGATCAGAGATGTTGATTGAAAGTGGAGCATTAAAGTGGCACACAACAGGAAGCTCAGAGTCAGTCCTTGGAGTGAACAAGGATGCACTGCTGAAATATTCCAAATCACCATTTAACTTCTCCTACGTGGACGATACTCCAGTGTGCACCAAATGCAATAGAGTAGATTGGAAGAACCTATGCAAGTGTTGATCTGTGATATGTAAAATGAATGTGGGCAATATGTGGCTTTTTATTGATATCCAAAATCTTCACAAGATTTGAAAATGTATTGACTATCATACAAAACAATTCCATCCAAAATGAAATAAAGAGAATTTCCAGTCGAAAGAAGGGTCCCACCTGAAATGTCACCTATCCATGTCGTCCAGAGATGCTGCCTGACCCGCTGAGTTACTCCCGCTTTTTGTGTCTATCCTCTGGAGATGTTGCCTGACATATTGAGTTACTCTAGCACTTTGGGCATTAATTAAAATTTCCATCCCAATAATTTCGAACATATGACAATTTTGCAATGTAATAAGTACTTGAGAGGATGTGTAACACTCTTCTCAAATGAATAGAATGGTCTACAGTTCTGACAAAGCATTTAAACATGGATACCAGGCAAGCGGTCCACAAATGCTGTCGGCCTTCAATGCAGGAGCAGGTCTTTAAAGTTAAGACGTTGAGCTCCAGGACCCAAGGGCATTAATATTATCTTTACAAAACAGCCTGCTTTCCTGGACTTCCTCCACAATGGAAATACTCGTTCCTTCCAACACTGGTGCACACTGGCTGCAGTGTGCACCATCTACAAAATGTAATACGTTATCCAACTGGGCATTTCCAGAAGTCCATCTCTGCCCTCAACGTAGGCAAGAGCTTCAGCTACATACAATCATCGCTGATCTGCAGCATCCACCCCATTGCAATTTGGCGATACATCACTGTGTCCTCATCTTTGCTGGTTCTGAATCCTGGAACGTCCTTCTAAATAGCATTCACCAGAACAGCGACAGCTCAAGGCTATGTTTTGCTGCCCATCTTCTCAAGAAAACACAGGATGGGCACCAAATGGCCTCAACAGTGACATCAAACACAAGAAAATAATGAACCGAGAAAAACATGTTTGCTGTGCTTTGGAGTGAACAAACTTTTATTTGACGCCAATTCTTCAGGAAACATAGTTTTCTGTCTAATTGGCATTTTTGGTTCACACAATTTTTCTCCCTTTGAAAGGACTGTAACACAAAAATATTCATTTAGCAAATGCTTCAAAATCATATCATCATTCGTCAACATTAAAATCCATATTTTCACGCCGAGCTTCCTTACATTGTGAATTCCAGTTTAATTACTGGAACCCGAGTGCTTTAAGATGATGCTAATTCACTCTAAGAAACCTTATTTGTGACCCATGACCATCTAGTAAATAATTCATTAACAGTACTGCTTGCGTTGTGCTTTCATTTGAACTTAATAAATGACCACAACGAAGAAATGCTTCGGCACTCATTTGTTTTAAGTTAGATTCGTAAAATTATAGATGCCAAACAAATTTATTTATTTTTAAATACAGTTCTAAACCTCCACCGTCTGATTTGAGCATATGCTTGACAATGTGTGCAAATACATGGTTCCAGTTTTGACACTTTTACAATTTTATCACAGAAAGGTTGAACTGAGGTCATTATTATACGGCTAACTAAAATGGTCGAGATTTTTGAGCAGACACCCGTGTGTTTAAATATTTATATTTAGCTGTGATCTAGCTGACAAATGTGGCACTCAGTGTGCAAGCACACTTATTGGGCATTAACAACGGATTAGAGAGCGAGAATCAAGTGCAGGCGAGCACAGTTAAAGGAAGGGGGGGGGGGGGAACACACTAGGCAGAAAACTTGGTTAAGTGCAAAAATATTTGACAAAATACATAACCTAAAGGCTGAGAATGAATATAATTTTTTAAAAAGCAGAATTATCTTTACATAAGAACAGGTTGGGAAAGTTTAAAGCTTTTGCACCATTTAACAAGGAGAAAAATGTACTTGATTTACTTCAGCATTTTCAACTTAGAACGTGCTAGAAGTAGTGAGGTACTTACATGTAAAACCTCTGGAAGGAGCAAGGTCTGAACATTTGCACTCCGACAGCCTCCATCTTTTTTCCTGAAAGGTGTCTTGCAAGCCCTTGGAGAACAGTGAAAGTCAAACTCTACGGCAGTATATGTGTCACTAGGGGTGGCTCCTGATAAGGCCCTGGCAACTCCAATCCTAGCAGAGCTTGAAGCCGAAGTGGTGCTTACTGTCTGTCTGCAGCAAGAGACCTGTTCAATCCAGCACCTGCGTGTGATATAATGGGCCAGTCCCACCACCGAAGCTGTAAATCTGTATTTGCAAACATCATCTGAAATAAAACTACCTACGCTCTCTCCCCTAATATATGTCTTTCAGGGTTGTCAAGTAAATGCTTGCAGCTTTCCGCAAATCAACACTTTTCTAATCAAGTACAGAGAAAACACAAACATCTAAATTTACTTGTTACTTATAAATGTACTTGTTAATGTCATAAAGCTTCAATGTAAGCAGCAAAAACTGCATTTAAATACAGGGAAAATGCAATTCTTCCTTGGTTCAGCTCTATTGGTGACGTAAATTACAAATATCCACTATTTATTTTGGAGACAGTTGCCTTACAGCTAATGGCATGCTATCATTGTGCTCTTTTCAAGAAAAAGCAAGCAAGATTGTTCAACTCAAAACCAAACGAATAAATCTGCTCCTGGATTTGATGCTGAAATCATTAGCTCCCCGTTCTCTTTTCCTTCATCCGGCAACACACTTGCTCTGCATTTTCAGCACTATTTTTATCCCAAGGTTTCCAGTATTTGCAGTTTTTCATTTGGACCCGTTCATCTCTTTTTCACTGGAGTCGCACTGACTTTGTCCCTGTATTTGTTCCCCATTCACCTTCGTCGGATGCCCAAATGAAAATTTAAGATCAATTTTCCACCTGAGCAAACAACTGCTCTTTAACATTAGGTCTATCACTGCTTTCTCAAAACACTGCAATGGTGGGGTTCATTTAAAATGTATTGCTTTACCAACACGCGGCAGCATTTCAAAATTTTAGGCAATTTATGCCAACACAGCCTACATTGAAACTAGGCATAATATGCTGGAGTAACTCAGCAGGCCAGGCAGCATCACTGGAGAAAAGGAATAGGAGACGTTTCAGGCCGAGACCCCTCTTCAGGCTCAGAGTCAGGGGAGAGGGAAACGAGAGACATGAAAAGGTACAAAGAACAAATGAATTAAAGGTATGCAAAAGGACAAATCAAAGCCAGCAAAAATGATCAAGGAAAGGTGGAGCCCACAATGGTCCATTGTTGGTTATTATGGCATGAAATGAATTCAGCACTGAACAAAAATGACCCTAATTCCACTTAATGGAATATTCAAAGTATTATGACATGGTTGTGTGTGTGTGTGTGTGTGTGTGTGTGTGTGTGTGTGTGTGTGTGTGTGTGTGTGTGTGTGTGTGTGTGTGTGTGTGTGTGTGTGTGTGTGTGTGTGTGTGTGCGCAGACACATATACATGAAACGACTTTCCCAATGCAATAGCTTTTATTCAGGGGTCAGGGGTTATGGGGAGAAGGCAGGAAAAAGGGGTTGAGAGGGAAACAAAGTCCAGCAATGATTGAAAGGTGGAGTAGACTTGATAGGCCGAATGGTCTAATTCTGCTCCTATAACTTATGAACCTATTCAAAAGTACACTTCCATAAATTAACTTTTTTTTAATCCAGTCATTGGCAAGGTCAACATATAATGCCCAGCTTTAATTGCATAGCATGGGATGCCTTTTCAGTAGGCAGTTAAGGGTTAACCGTGTTACCATAGGTATGGATCAGATAAAGGCCAGCCCAGGTAAAGATGGTACGTTTCTCTCCCAGAAGCACATTAGCAAAGCCTTTGGATTTTCAGATCAATCCGCGACTTCATTTGAGTGAAGTGAATTATATCCCGTCCCTCAACTCATCTCTGCAGAGATGGGTTGAAAATCCTGTGTTACCATCATCGAGTGCTCATTCAAAGAAATAAAGGTGTTTGAAGGTTATTTTCAGAACATCAAGGCTCTGTGGGGAAGGACCACAGTCTATGGTCCTTCCACTGCTGGGCATTGGGGGGAAGAGTGTGGTGGAGACGCCCTTCAAACAAGGGAAGAGATGTCACCCAGGGGGCCACATGAGTGGCCGGGGTGTCTAGTATAATGATATTTCTGTGAACACTACGATACAATACAAGTGAATGTATGTTTCACCTCTCAGAATGTTGGAAGAATATTTGCACAGTTCTTTGTTTGTTTCTATTTTTTTATTCTGAATAAAGTTTATTTGGATTTTTTAAAAAAAATAACTTACACTGGAGCCAAGGTCCACATCACAGAATTTACGATAACTAGTCGGATAAAAGTCCAAGGACTGGTTTGAAAAAGAGTGGTAGGAATAAGAGACTGGTAAAGGAATGGAGTAATGCAAAAAGACTTCAATCACTGCTTGAGGTTCAATAGGTTTTGCTGGCATTAAAAAAGGTTTCAAGAAGTTAGCTGCATCGCGAAATTGTTGAAAATTCACAACAAATATTCTTCAGACACCCATCTTAAATCGTCTAAGACTGGACAGGTGGCTAAACATACATTTCTTTTGCAATTCATTTTCATTTCTTTAAAGTTTTAAATTTTTTCAATTTAAAATCCTGCCGGAAAGGATTACTGAGCAACTAAACTGTCCCCCAACAATCAACATCTGAACTGCATGACATATTTCCAGAGAAAACCAAAACTCACATTGCCTTCAGACTTACAAACGCTGAAAACAAATATTAAAATAATTTCACTTCCATGGTGAATCAGTAATCGAGCAGGTTAATGCGCAAGAAGCTATTTGGAAGGCAATTGCCAAGTTCACGTACATCAAGAATCAAAAGTTTGTTTTACGAAACAGTAGTAGTTAAACCAGTGGCATATGTGGATTCAAACGTCAATCTCTAACATTACATAGACTTTTATCTGGAAGTAGATAAGAGCTGACGCCAATATAGTGGGCATAAACTTCGTCAGAAATAAAGGTGGAGCATCTTTTGAAAGCGGCTTTATGCCGAGAGAATACGTATGCTCCAGGATTTACAAGACCATTAACGTAAGCAACCGGTTGCAAAGTTTGACTGATTTCAGACTTTAGACTTTAGAGGTATACGCAAAAACAGGCCCTTCGGCCCACCGAGTCTGTGCCGACCAGCAATCACCCAGTACACTACACACTAGGGACAAGTTACACATTTTACTGAAGCCAATTAACCTACAAACCTGTACGTCTTTGCAGTGTGGGAGGAAACCGGAGCTCCTGGAGAAAACCCACGCGGACAGGGAGAGAACATGCAAACTCCGTACAGACAGCACCCGTAGTCAGGATCGAACCCGGGTCTCTGGCACTGTAAGGTAGCAATTCTACCGCTGCGCCACTGTGCCGCCCATGTTTTCAGACATGATCTGAGCAAGCAAAATGGGGCAACCTTGTCAATTTTCACAAACCAGAGAGATGCAGGCTCTAATTCAATTGAATTTGGTGTCAATTGCTTCAGTTGCATATTACTGCAATAAATATATAAGGCAAACCAAGAAGTTGTGCATATTTTATGTGGAATAGCTAATCCAAGTGAATTTCATGCTTCTTCAGAATGAAGAAGGGTCTCAACACGAAACGTCACTTCTCCATGTTCTTCAGAGATGCTGCCTGACCTGCTGAGTTACCCCAGCACTTTGTGTCCTTTTGTGTATTAACCAGCATCTGCAGTTCTTTGCTTCTATGCTTCTGAATTTGATGCTTCTTGGATCTCTGAATGGGCCAGTAAATGTATGGAGCAACATTGAACGCTTGAGACACACTATTCATGAAGCTACCTACTTGGTGTGAATTTAACAGATAACTCTCGTCAGTTTCAGAATCACAGATTAGGAACAGGATAAAGATGGTCCAGGAAATTAAGTGGTGTGCAGATAACCTCTACTGGCACAAAACACTTTCTTGAAGAAGCAGTGAGGGAAATGTATCGCTCCTGGCTTCTTAAAGTAACTCAATACTCAGTGGTGCAGCGGTAGAGTTGCTGCCTTACAGCGCCAGACACCTGGGTTCGATCTGAACTACAGGTGCTGTCTGTTCGGAGTTTGTACGTTCTCTCAGTGACTGCGTGGGTTTTCTCCAGGTGCTCCAGTTTCCTCCCACACTCCAAAGACCTACAGGTTTCAAATTGGCTTCGGTAAAATTGTAAATTGCCCCTGGTGTGTAGGATAGTGCGAGCGTGCGGGGATCGCTGATTGATGTGGACTCAGTGGGCCGAAGGGCCTGTTTCTGTGCTGTATCTCTAAAGTCTAATTGGCCTGCAGTTGTAATTGGAGAATGCCACCTTCTGTTATAAACTTGTTGTGATCACAATACAACTGTAAATCGCTATGAGAAAATCACATGTACACCCTCTACTGAAAAACTGTGGATTTTTAGATTCAACTACACATGTCAGCAGGGAGCAAGATTTCCAATACAATTCTGCAATTAAAAAGTGACCACCACTTGTGTTGTTCCAGTGTCGTCTTCACCAAGATGAGCTTGTTGATCACAGTGGGGATCATTATAAAGATTCAATGGGGTATCAGAAGACTATCCACTGTGGCCAATTGTTTGTTTGTGTGCACAAATGTTGCTAAAGTCAGCCATCTGTGGGGAATGTGGAGGAGTCGCTGCGGTGGATGTTTATGTCAAATGTTTATGTAGTTGTGTGTCTTGTTGCTTATTTGGTATGACTGTATGGCAAACCAAATTCCTCTACGTTGCAAAACATACTTGGCTAATAAATTACGATTATGATTACGATTATGATTTTAAGGCCACGTTGCATTGGAATTGCAAGCGCTTATGAACAAACAACTCTTGTATGTGTGTGCGCATTCTCTTGAGGTAATACTATCTTAAAATGTAGCTGTGTTATTGATTTTTCTGCCATCCAAGGAGGACAATAATAGGGATATTTGCAGCAGAAATTGCTTTGAAGGATTACACATTAAACAGACAAGTGTGTTACCAGATCTTGCTACATAAGTTTAGGTAACAAAGTTGAATATTTATTCCAGCTTGAGTTTTTTTTTAAATTGCTCTAATGGGCTTAACAGTTCATTACTGTCATGGTTATGCATGCAACCAGTCTAGAGATTTAAAACTACTCATAAAGCATTGAACTGTGATACCCAAATGACCCAATGAGCAGTGACGAAGCAGCTTTTTGATTCCACCCCCCCCCCCCCCCCCCCCTCGGCCTTTCTCAAAATAAAAATCCTTCTGCTTATTGAAGGGCAGGCATTCCCAGCACAGTGAAACTTTACCAGGGAAAGAAAATGTCTCTTTAAAAGCACATAACCTTCAAACCAAAACTGTGCACACTTCTTCAATTCCACTTTAATACACGTATATTGAAGAAGGGTCATCATCCATCCTTGTTCTCCAGAGATGCTGCCCGACCCGTTGAGTTACTCCAGCACTTTGTGGTTGGCACTGGTTAGCATGCAACAAAAGCTTTTCACTCTATCTCAGTACACGTGACAATAAACTAAACTGTACTTGTGTCCTTTTGTGCAAACTGTTGTTTCTTGTTTCTATACACTGAATATATATCACAGACGAAGCACTAACAGTTGAAATGTATATGCTGTGTGCCTTTGCTACTTTTATTTCTAGTCAAATGTTCAAAGTCAGGATGGAATGTTAACTAAACAACCCAATGACGTATACTATAATATTTCATGTCACGTTTTGCTAGCCTTAAACTTCCCTGTTAGAATAACCCTCGAGAACCAGAGGTCATAGGGTTTAAGGTGAAGAGGAAAAGATTTAATTGGAATCTGAGTGGTAACTTCTTCCACACAAAGGGTGGTGGGTATATAGAACAAGCTGCCTGAGGAGGTAGTTGAGGCAGGGACTATCCCAACAGTTAGAAACGTTTGGAGGGATATGGACCAAATGCAGGCAGGTGGGACTAGTGTAGCTGGAACATATTGGCCAGTGTGGGCAAGTTAGGCCGAAGGGCCTGTTTCCACACTGCATCACTCTATGACTCTATACAGCGTGGACCATGGATAATTTCGTAATTAGATCTCTTTTACCATACAAAATGTCAAAACGTTACATTAACCCCATGGGCATTCTATTTAGCAAGAAAGACATGAAGACATATGCAAGCAACCTTCTGATGGTACTAAACCAATATTGCCTTCTGGAGATGCATGGAACTGCAGATGCTGGAATCTTGAGCAAAGCACAAAGTGCTGGAGTAACTGCATGACCCAGCATCTGTGAAGGGAATGGTAAGCGACACTTTGGGTCAGGAACCTTCTTCAGAGAAGCTCTCCGAACAGGAAAATATAAATTACACTCTTGACATTTGTAGCCTTATGTTTTCCTCTTCAGAAAACCTCTGTTAATCCACAAGTTCTGAGTTTGGGGCGGACTGGAGGATTACACTGCAATAAAATCTACAAATGTTGGAAGTAGTCAGCTGGACAGGTATCTGCTGAATTCTTCCAGGAGTTTTTTTTCCCCCTACAGTCCACCATCAGGTGAGACAAGTGTCTGATTTGGTTCAGTTCTTTCCCCTCAACCTTGGTTCTTCAACCTACCTTCACCAAAAAATGCTTGTTTTGCAAGACTCTTCTGTTGGATTTGGAATCATGGAATGACAGAAAGCACAGCAACGGAAACACTTTGACAAAGGGCTTGGCGCCGGCTACACGAAGCTTCAGTGTGTCCCTCAGCACATACACTTGCAACCTGGAATGTGCCAGTCAACAGCACTCTCTTTCGGATATCCTGTTACATTGGAAGTGTAACCAGTTTCAGGCTGACCAAAGCGAGCCTTTCATCTCGTTCCAGGAGCACTTGATGCTTGCCTTGGGAAGAACCTGTAGGTCAGATGGATCTCTATTTAGGTAGCTAAGGAGGATGAACATAGACAACAGCCCATGTATCCTTGTCCAGGCGTGCATTGCAAATGAAGATAGACACAACAGGCTGGAGTAACTCAGCGGATCAGGTAGCATCTCTGGAGAAATTGAATAGGTAACATTTGTCTGAAGAAGGATCTCAACCCGAAACATCACCTATTTTTCTCCAAAGGTGCTACCTGACCCGCTGAGTTACTCCAGCATTCTGCGTCCATCTTCGGTGTAAACCAGCATCTGCAGTTGCTTCCTACACTTTCTTTGCAAGTGCACAGTGCACAAAGAGGTGGGAGATCGTCTCGTCCACATTACAGCAGCATGCAATGATGGTGAATCTCTGACTGTGAAGGAAGGATCTGACGAGTAGGTTCCCTCTGAACACCAGCCAAGCCAGGTCCAGGTGATGGGTGGTGTGATCTGGCGATGAGGCATTCTGCCAAATGACTTTGATAGTCTGCTCGCGGCACCATCCCACAGGATCCACCATTTCCTTCTCCCACAGTGTCTGCAGGACATTCCATGCTGGCCCCCACTGCCTGGTGAACGCATAGTCTAAAGGTATTTTTTAATCAAAATAAACTTTATTCAGAATAAAAAATATATTCAAAACAGGAATTGTGCAAAAACTCTTTGGACATTTTCGGAGGTCATACATGCATTAGTGGCATTTATTCACAAAATGCTGGAGTAACTCAGCAGGTCAGGCAGCATCTCTGGGAGAGAAGGAATGGGTGACGAAGGGTCTCGACCCGAAACGTCACCCATTCCTTCTCTCCCGAGATGCTGCCTGACCTGCTGTGTTACTCCAGCATTTTGTGAATAAATACCTTCGATTTGTACCAGCATCTGCA
This sequence comes from Rhinoraja longicauda, assembly GCF_053455715.1. NCBI lineage: Eukaryota > Metazoa > Chordata > Chondrichthyes > Rajiformes > Arhynchobatidae > Rhinoraja > Rhinoraja longicauda. The sequence goes on from NC_135969.1 coordinate 36,553,437, forward strand.
GTTATTTTCTTATGCATTAGTGGCATATCATAATGTTCACAGAAACATTATACATCGCACCCTTGCCACTCATGTGCTCCCTGAGATGACATCCCTTCCCTGGTTTGAGGGGCGTCTCCACCACACCCTGCCCCCCAATGTGCAGCAGCGGAAGGAACCTAGACTGTGGCCCTCCCACACAGGGCTTTGGCGTTGGCTGCACCGAGCTTCAGTGCTTCCCTCAGCACGTACTCCTGCAGTCTGGAGCGGGCCAGTCGGCAACATTCCCCGACGGACAGCTCGCTCCACTGGGAGGACAACAACTTTTGGCAGGCCAAAGAGCGTCTTTCACCGAGTTGATGACCTTCCAGCAGCACTCGATGTCCGTCTCTGAATGCGTCGCTGGGAACAGTCCCTAAATCACAGAGTCCTCTGCTACGGAGCTGTTTGGGATAAACCCTTACAGGGACCCTTGCATCCTTCTCCAGACTCTCTTCGCAAATCCGCACTCAGCAAAGGGGTCAGCCATCGTGTACACAAGGCAGGCAAGTCTACACAACCCGCACATTAACTTTCAGACTCGAACCACTTGAGTGGAGTCTGCCCCCTGCGGCAGGTGTAGGAATTGCCGAAGGGAGAACTATGACTCGTGTCGATGACAAACCCCCCTCCTTATCTCAGTGGGTTTAATCCTTTTAAAAATATGAAACAATCTGCAACTAAAGCAATCGTCTCCAATTTCTCTCGCCAGCTGTGATATGCTCATTCAATATCAAATGTCACATTGGGGATATTTTTACCCGAGGACAACACCATTTTGCAGATGTAGCATCAGTACAAATAGAAATGCAAGATTTCAACTTCTCCTTGGACTGCACAAAACCTCCAAGTAATTTCCTTGAATAGTAGACAAATTGGCTGGTCTGATATAATTCAAATTTTAGTTCAATACTAGACCAAGTAGACCCGTTGGGCCCAAACCTCTCCTGCATTGATGCAGCACCCTTTCCTCCCCCCCTCCCCCTCCCTCCTCCTCTCTCTCCCCCTTCCCCTCCCCCCACTCCATCCCCCTCAACGCCCCTTAACCTCCCTCCTCCCCTCTCACTCCCTAGGAGATAGATTTAAACTTTAAAATGTGAATAACTTAAAAAATATAACACTGATTCCAATGAAACTTCTTCCATTAGCACCAAAGGGACGACGGTGAGTAAGGTGGGCCTAAAATTGTCGCGCTATCGTGTACCATTTTGGCTGTAGTTCAGGAACAAACAAACAAACGAGAGTTTTAGTATATAGATGCTGCCACATACTTTTGTCTGGAAACAGATAGCTTTAATAGCTTTGAGTCTAGAAGGATGAAGGGGGGGGGGGGGGGGGGGAACCTCATTGAAACCTACCGAATAGCAAAAGACCTGGATAGAGTGGATGTGGAGAGGATGTTTCCACTCGTGGGAGAGTCTAGGACCAGAGGCCGTAGCCCCAGAATAAAAGGATGTACCTTTAGAAAGGAGATGAGGAGGAATTTCTTTAGTCAGAGGGTGTAAATCTCTGGAATTCATTGCCACGGATGGCTGTGGAGGCCAAGTAAGTGAATATTTTGATGGCGGAGATTGATATAATCTTGATTAGTACGGGTGTCAGGGGTTATGGGGAGAAGGCAGGAGAATGGGGCTGAGAGGGAAAGGGGTTATGGGGATCAGCCATGATTGAAAGGCAGAGTAGACTTGATGGGCTAAATGGCCTCATTCTGCTCCTAGAACGTATGAACTAAAATCCATAATGTTAAGGGGAGGCTATTAGTTAAAATTACATTATTTCATCATCAATTTTAGTAACAATGTTGTGACAAGTAAAATAACAGTAATTTAGGCAGAGAATGTGCTGCTATCTGGAAAAAGCTGTTAGGATGAAATGGTTATTACCTTGTTGCAGTTAAGAATACATGGCTAACACTAAACTGGAATGGAGTTCGAGTTTGGTTGTGCTAACTAGTCAGCGGAAAGACGATATATAATGACTATCGAGCCATCCACAGTGTGCAGATACATGATAAAGGGGAAGAACGTGAAGACCATCTAGCACAAGGTGAAGTCCAGTAAAGTCCGATCAAAGATCATCCAAGGTTCTCCAGTGATGGATATAGTAGCTGAGGACTGCTCTTTAGTTGTTGGAAGGACAGTTCAGTTGCTTTTGCATTGCAATTCCAAACATTATGGATGATGATCAAATTAAAATTTAAAAAAACTAAATTGCAATATTTCTGAATGGTGGATTCTAAAAAAAGAGCATTATTTGAAATATTTACTATTTTATATTAACTGTTATATACAAAATATATTTTATGTAAAATTAAAAAATATATATATATTGTATAAATAGTGCTATTTAAAGAAATAGATTTTTCTTTTATGTAAATTTTTATATTAAAGAAAAATCGATTTGTCTAAATCGCACTATTTTGGTTCACCAAGTCGTTTCACTATTAAAATAATATACATAATTCATGTTATTTATTTATAATAGGCATAATCACAAATGCTTTTTTCCCTCCAGTCTCTGCAAAGATATTGATATTTTGAAGAATTATAGTTTGAAGAAGGGTCTCGACCCGAAACGTCACCCATTCCTTCACTCCTGAGATGCTGCCTGACCTGCTGAGTTACTCCAGCATTTTGTGAAATAAATACCTTCGATTTGTACCAGCATCTGCAGTTATTTTCTTACACTTGATATTTTGAGGTAGGTTACTATGAGTAAAACTGAACCACGGAAACCCATTTTTAACCAAGGATTTCCACACTAGAGGGAGTTCCACTAAAATTCAGAGAAAATTGCCATGTCACCTTTATTTCACCTTCATGGAAGAAAATGGATTAATTTTCAATCTCTAACTCAGGCAGTTAATCAAAAATAGATTTTTAAATATTTTTTAAAAAGGTTTTTTTTAAGCATCATCTGAATTTCAGGCACTAATTGAAATCTCCTTAATGAGGTTCCAAAATATGTCGCGTTTTTGAAAATTTAATACCAAACAAAATTCAGCAACCATCGATCCAATTATTAATGGTCATTATCAAATCCTGAAATTCAAATCTCTTGGTGAATACTTCTCAACGATCTGAAAATTAACCTTCATAGATGGGTATTTAAGCTATGCTTTGCACGAGAAGACGAGACAAAGTTTGGCATTACTGTTATCCTCCTTGAATATTACTAATTGAATTGTGTTATTGCAAGAGGGAATTTAGGACTAGTGTTTTCTCCATCACGATGTGGGGGGGGGGGCTTCCGATGGTCAGAAATGTTTTACATTGGTTGCTTTACAAATACTTTGCACAGTGGCGCAGCGGTAAAGTTGCTGACTTACAGCACCAGAGATCCAGGTTCGATCCCGACTACGGCTGCTGTCAGTCCGGATTTTCTACATTCTCCCTGTGAACGCGTGGGTTTTTTCCCGGTGCTCCGGTTTCCTCCCGCACTCCAAAGGCATACAGCTTTGCAGGTTAATTGGCTTCGGTAACAATGTAAATTGTCCCCCACTGCGTCGGATAGTGTTAGTGTATAGGGTGATCGCTGGTCGGCGCAGACTCAGTGGGCTGAAGAGCCTGTTTCCGCGCTGTATCTCTAAAGTCTAATGATTTATTGCCGATCCGTGCTCAATAAGATTTGCACCTACTTTTATAGGCAGGTCTCGCTGGCTTCTGTTTCACTACATATAAAAATAGACAAATTGATATAGATCCTGTGATTATAAAACGTGGCTCAAGCCAAGTTTAAAACAGTAGAGGTGGCCAGTGGTGACCGATCATACACAGTTGTGCAGTCTCATGTCTGGTGGGATCAAGTGTGGCTCATGTGTCCGATGTGCGAGCCACACAGGCGTGAGCAATGGGAACACACATGAAGGCCGCTGTGGGGGTTGCAGCCTTCCTTCTGTCTCTGGCACTAACGATTCGGCGATTGTCTTCAAAACTGCTGATGGCCTTCCTAGTGGTTGCACGCCAGTCAGTCCTGTCACTGGCACGGGTTTGCAGTTCTGTTGGGGCTAGGCCTGCGTGCTGGAAGTGGTCCTCGATGCCATCTTTGAACCGTTTCTTTGGGCGTTTCCCATGGTTCCTTTGACCCTGTGACAGAACTCCGTACAGGAGTTGACGAGACATGCGGGATTCAACCATCCGGATCACACGGCCTGTCCATCGAAGTTGGACCTTTATGATCATTGCTTCAATGCTTTGCGAAGCCAGACTGGTCCAGCACTTCCATGTTGGTCACCCTGTCTTGCCAGCAAATGCCCATGGTGGACCAGAAAGTTCAAGTCAATGTGCCAGTCAGCTGGACATTGCCGCACCATCTGTCGCTCGTGGAAAGGTTCTTCCGGACCAACACCTTTGACCACGTCCATCGGGCAGTGGTCAGCACGGAACGTCCTGCAGACACTGCAGGGGAATGACTCCATGGATCCTGTGGCGTGGTTCCCAGAGCAGACTGCCCAGCTTGTCTGGCAAAATGCCTCATCGCCAGAACTCACCAACAAGCACCAAGACCTGGCTTGGCTGGCGGTGAGGGGAGCCCTCCCAGTCAGATCCTTCCTGCACCGCCGGAACCTCACTACCAGCGCACACTGCCCTCGGGACGGCTGCTATGGAGAGGAGACGGTTGCCCACCTCTTCGCAGTGTGTGGATTTGCAAAGAGAGTCTGGAGAGGTTTGCAAGTGTCCCTGGTAGGATTTATTCCGAACAGCTCCGTCACAGAGGATTCTGTGATTTAAGGACTGTTCCCAAGGACGCATTCAGAGACTGACATCGAGTGCTGCTGGAAGGTCATCAACTCGGTGAAAGACACTCTTTGGTCTGCCCGAGCTTTGTTGACCTCCCAGCAGAACGAGATGTCCATCGAGGAGTACGTGCTGAGGGACGCACTGAAGCTCGGTGCAGCCAACGTCAAGGCCCTGTGGGGGAGGACCACAGGCTAGGGTCCTTCCGCTGCTGGAAATGGGGGGCAGGGTCTGGTGACACACCTCAAAATAAGGGAAGGGATTCCACGCCAGTGGGTCACATGAGTGGCAAGGGTGGGGGCTAAATTTGTGTAAACAGTACTGAATGTATGTATAGCCTCCGAGAATGTTGGATGGAGTCTAATACTAGTGTCGGAGTTCCTTTCAAAGACAAATCCAAATGGAGACAACTACATTATCTATCAACACACTAAAACTCTCGTTTGTTTGTTTGTTTGTTCCTGAGCTACAGCCAAAACGGTACATGATAGCGTGACAATTGTAGGCCCACCCTACCCACCGTTGTCCCTTTGGTTCAAATGGAAGAAGTTTCATTGAAATCAGTGTTATATATTTAAAGTTATTCACATTTTAAAGTTTAAATCTATCTTCTAGGGAGGGAGGGGGAGGGAGGATAAGGGGGGTTGAGGGGGATGGAGTGGGGGGAGGGGAAGGAGAGGGGGAGGGAGGGGGATGGGGAAGGAGGAGGGAGGGGTAGTGGGGGAGGAGAGGGTGCTGCACCAATGCAGGAGAGGTTTGGGCCCATTAAAGGCCCACAGCAACTTGACATCAGGTCGAGTGCAATGTGAGCAGGAAAGGATTATTACTGTCAACTTATCTAAAATTAAAACAAGTTTTGAACATTGTTCTAATAAACAACATTTATTCAAGCAAATGGAGTTAAATCACAAGAATATTGAATATGCTTTATGAAAGGCAAATGGCAGGAAAACTAATTGACTGGATGCAGAGCCAGCAAAATTACATTTGATTAATCATTTGTTCATTTGACTCATGTTTCAGTGAAACCAGATTTCTTTCATTCAAGTGGAAATGCCTGTGCATAAGGTAGAAAAAAAGTTGCTTTGGTCCTTTAATGTAAAAAAAGTGCGGCACGGTGGCGCAGCGGAACAGTTGCTGCCTTACAGCGAATGCAGCGCCGGAGATCAGGGTTCGATCCCAACTATGGGTGCTGTCTATATGGAGTATGTACGTTCTCCCCGTGACCTGCGTGGGTTTTCTCCGAGATCTTCGGTTTCCTCCCACACTCCAAAAAAGTACAGGTTTGTAGGTTAATTGGCTGGGCAAATGTAAAAATTGCCCCTAGTGTGTGTAGGATCGTGTTAATATGCGGGGATCACTGGTCGGCGCGAACTCGGTGGGCCGAAGGGCCTGTTTTCCACGCTGTATCTCTAAACTAAACTAAACTAAACTGCAGATGTTGTTTACACCAAAGATAGACAGAGTGCTGGAGGAACTCAGCTTGTCTGGAGAAAAAGGATGGGCGACGTTTCAGGTCAGATCGGGTCTGAATAGTCTGAAAAAGGGTCCCAATCTGAAACATCACCCAACCTTTTTCTCCAGATGTTGCCTGACCCGCTGAGTTAACTGCAGCACTTTGCGAGTATCTTTGGTAGAAACAGCATCTGCAGTTTTGTGTTTCTACTTTATGTACTGGCATTTCCACTTGAAATCTGGTTTAATTGAAACACGAGTCAGATGAGCAAATGTGTCTATTTCCGCCTGCATATAAAAACCAGCACTCAATCACATTCCAGTAACTGCAGACCAATATTCCCATTCCCAAAAAAAATAGGCAGAAGAAAAAGAAAGGTAGACACAAAATGCTGGAGTAACTCAGCGGGTCAGGCAGCATCTCGGGAGTGAAGGAATGGATGACGTTTCGGGTCGAGACCCTTCTTCAGACTGATCTGCTGAGTTACTCCAACATTTTGTGTCTACCTTCGATTTAAACCAGCATCTGTAGTTTTTTTGTCCTCGGCAGAAGAAAAATACAACTGCAGGATTATCTTGTTGCCAATTTGTTTCAGGCAGTTTCGAGCTGTCTCACGGAACAGTAATGGGTAGTTGATAATCCGAAAGAGACTTCAACATTCCTAAATGGATGTGACAGATTGGGCTCAGACGTTTCCTGGAAAAGCACTATTCCCACTGGGGGCAAGGTAATTCTGTCCATGCTTTTGCCTACGATGATCAAAAAAGTATCTGAACACAGGTCCTTCTATTGATGGAGACACAAGGGAATGCAGATGCTGGTTACCAAAAACACACAAAGTACTGGAGTAACTCAGCTGGTCTGGCAGCATCTCTGGAGAAAATGGGTAGGTGATGTTTCGTGGAGGGTCACGACCTGATACATTACCTATCCGTGTTCTTCAGAGATGCTGCCGGACCCACTGCGTTACTCTGGCACTTTGTGTCCTTTTTTCCCTTCAATTGATGTTTGGTCAGTTAACTGCATTGTCAGGGCTCTGCTGCCTTGTTTAAGCCACCCACCAGTAATGAACCCCCCAAAAATCATCAAATGTGCAAAGTTTGCACTCAAAAACTTGCACAATGTATAGAAATGGTCACATCATCCCTGTGTAGATGATCTTTCTTTGCAAACCCTAAAGTAATATTAGAAACTTATTGATCTCCTTAACATTGTGTTTTGCTTCTTGGACCAAGAGAGATGTTTTTTTGAGTGGAGTGAATGAGCTCTCACCAATAGTTGCTCTTTGTTTGCAAATCTGTTCCATTTTAATCTGAGGAATCTGTTTTTATTCATTCTTTATTTCTCTGAATATTATTGCACACAATGAAAAATATGAATGTACATGACTTTTTAACCTACATAGTAATGTATGAATAATGTACTATACAATAAATAATATTCCAATGACCAGAATATGGGTGATTTTCTAAACTGCAAAGATTTTTTTTTTAAACACTTTCACTATTTTACCTCCCAATTCCCCCTTCTTTCTCAGTAGCTGTAACACTATATTCTGCATTGTTTATTTGTCTCTTTGTACTACCTGTTGTATTTGTGCATGGTTTGATTGTACTCTCAAACTGGATGATTTGACTGGGTAGCATACAAAAAAAAAGCTTATTCACTTTATCTCACAGTCAATATCAAAGTTATTTATTTCTAAACTTACTAAAATCCATCATCCATCGCAAAGTGCCAGAGTAACTCAGCGGCACCTCTGGAGAACATTGATAGGTAATGTTTCGGCTCGGGACCCATCTTCAGACTGCAAGAAGGGAAACGCCACTTGTCCACGTTCTCCAAAGATGCTGCCAGATCGGCCGAGTTATTCCCGCACTTTGTGTCTTTTTTGTAAACCAGCATCTGCAGTTCCTGGTGTCCATAATCTGTCAAATGCTTGGGCTGGATGCTGTTGTTTGAGCCGAGATTACTACTACTTTCTGTGGCATTCATACTTTTTCATTCTCTGGCGGTATGCTGCTGGACAGATTTACCAACATGTGAGGAATCGGTGGAATCCAGCTGTCATATCTGTGAATCCCTTTTATGCAGTCTTTACTTTGAATTATGCAGTCCGCGGTAAAACTCACTGACATGCCTTTGACCCTTACTTGTCTCGAGCTTTTATCATTCTGTTAACAAATCAAAGCTAATATAAATCATGTGCACCGCATAAATCAAGATGATGATGAACTATCACATTTTTCATTAACTGTGACAAAGAATCACAGAAGGACAGAAGCTTTAAAAAAGAACACTCTGATATCAATCATGGCTGTCAGCTTTCCTTGATTCAACAGGGGAACATTTATCTTCTACACCAACCAATAAGTTAATTGACTCGTAAGGTACAGGAACCTCTTCGGACGGTTCACCTTGTTGTGGTGAAGAGGCTTGCGTGCCCCCATGATTCAGAGAGTGATGCCATCGGAAGCACGAGCTTCTGGTAGGGCCACCCATGGCGGAAGGTCGAGGATGAGGGTCCGGATTAAGAACGATCCAACGTACAAGATCTCAACAGCGGACCAGGCGGACAACGTTATCTTGAACTCAATGGCTGCGAAGGCAGACGAAGGCTGCAACAAATCTATAAGCTCCAATCGTCGTGGTTCCCTTGCCATTGGAGTTCGTCGATTGATTTGTGTAGGACAGTGTGCTTCTTGGAGTGCAACATCAAGTACACGTTAAACAAACACACGCAGAGGCGTCTTCGTTCTGACATCGGAACATAGACCATCATCCTCGACCTCGAGGGATAGCCACGACCACAAGGTACAGGAAACACAGATTTCACAGGATCAGTTTACAAGGAGCGAGCAGTCCTGAAAGAATTTAGTCCACAGTAAAATGTATAGGACTGATTTAGAGAAAAGGCATATTAAAATGCACGCACAGTGCATACAATGCTGGCATAAAGACTTGTAAATGCCATTGGGCTTGTGCATAAAGTCACAAAGTTAGCTGTAAGCAATTCACTCACCTTTGGTGATTTTTGACTTAGTTTAGTTTAGAGATACAGTGTGGAAATAGGCCCTTCGGCCCACCGAGTTCGCACCGACCCCCACACATTAACACTACTCTGCACATACTAGAGACAATTTGACCTGTACCAAGCCAATTAACCTACAAACCTGTACGCCTTTGGAGTGTGGGAGGAAACCGAAGAACTTGGGGAAAACCCACGGGCACTTCAGGGGTAGAACGTACAAACTCCGTAAAGACAAGCACCCAGTCAGGATCCAACCCGGGTGTTTGGCGCTGTAGGGCAGTGTCTCAACCGCTGCGCCACTGTACAGTCGTGGCACTTCACCAATTTATCTTTGGTGTAAACCAGCATCTGCAGTTCATTCCTACACATTTTGTCGCTCCACTGCAAAATCTTCTCCAGGTTCTCCTCCTCTCTCCAACGAAAGTTCTGCAAACATCCTCTCTCGCTGCACCCCCTCTGAGATACCCGCTGAGTTATTCCTGCATTTTGTGTCCATCGCTAATTTTTGGAGTTTACTTCAGTCTGGCGCAGTTAAATAATTTCAAGTACATTTGGATAATGTTCCAAATCCCCACGAGGAAATTCTAAGTAATATATTGGAAGAGAATGGAACAATATGTTTATGTAAAACCTCCGATCATTGTTTCTGCCATACCTTTGTCGTCTTATTAAATGAAATAGAGACTATTTTGCATACCCTTCATTCAGAAAAATCACATTGACCCAGATTTTGACTCAGAAGTGCTGTCTGTACTAAACATAGAAAATAGGTGCAGGAGGAGGCCATTTGGCCCTTTGAGCCAGCACCGCAATTTTATTGTGATCATGGCTCACTGTTATAAGGGTTTCGGACTGAACCTCGTTGGATTGAAAACATGGGTAATTATTGTTCGAGAAATTCCACTGCTGCACAGCACTACTTCAATAGTAAAACACAAAGATAGACACAAAATGCTGGAGTAACTCAGCAGCACCTGGGGAAAAGGAATAGGTGATGTTTTGGGTTAGAATCCATCTTCAGATCCCAACTTCCAACCAAAAACTTCACCGACTCCTTATGCCAGAGATACTGCCTGACCCACTGAGTTACTCCAGCATTTTGTATCTATCTTCAGTATAAACTAGCATCTGCAGTTCCTTCCTATTAATTGCAATAGCAGTTCTTTGGCAATGGAGAATTTTTTTATTTACTATTTCTGCCGATTTTATTTCTCTCGCTCTCTCTGATTCACACCTGCCTTTCAAAGTCTTTATTTTGCTTTCTGCACGGACTGTAAATCCTCGGATAATCTATGTTTGGCTCAGCATGATCGGCTGAAGACTCACACTGATCCTTATCTCCAAATTGATGCCACAAATATCACGAATCAGAAAGTAAATTAAAACTAATTTGCACAACAATGCAGAGGAAGCCGATCTTGGCATCTGCCAATGTAGTGAATATAAGCACCAAGCCCTTCAGAAGTTCATAAATTCTAGGAGCAGAATTAGGCCATTCGGCCGATCAAGTCTACTCCGCCCTTCAATCATGGCTGATCATGTCAAGTCAAGTTTATTTGTCACATACACATAAATGTGCAGTGAAATCTTTCCCTCTCAACCCCATTCTCCTGCCTTATCCCCGATACCCCTGACACCAACACAAATCAAGAACCTATCAATCACTGCCTTAAAATTATCCATTGACTTGGCCTCCACAGCCTTCTGGGGCAATGAATTCCATGATTCACCACCCTCTGACGAAAGAGATTGCTCCTCATCTCCTTCCTGATGATAGATCCTTTTATTCTGAGGCGATAGCCTCTGGTCCAAGACTCTCCCACCAGTGGAAAAGCCCTCTCCACATCCACTCTATCCAGGCCTTTCACTATTTACTCTTCTCCACTACCAGCACCATACTCATGCCAGCTCCACACAGATCGCATGGATCATTTGGAACAGCAGTTGTGGACACAGGAGCATACAGGAGCCTGAAAGTGTTATAGATAGCAATTACAGGGAGGTGGTCATGTTGCAGGTTCAGTCCGATAGATAGATGGGTGACTGCCAGGTCTGCAGGAGTCCCCTGTGGCCAGCTCCCTTTCAAACTAATCTACCGTTTTAGATTACAAAAAGACACAAAAAGTGCTGGAGTAACTCATGCAGGAGAACATGGAGAGCTGACGTTTCGGATCATGACCCTTCTTCAGACCATTTTAGAAACTGTTAGGGGGTGGAAGTGAGGGATCACATCTCAGGAGAAAATAGCCGCAGCAGCCAGACTACTGGCACCACATCTGGCTCTGCTGTAAAAGACTAAATGAGGACGAGCTTAAAAATAGGCCATTTTGGTTGGCATGGACGAGGCGGGATGAAGGGCCCGTTTCCGTGCTGTATGACTCCATGATTCGGTGTGCAGTCATAGGGAACTCCACAGCCAGGACACAGACCGGAGATTGTGTGGCAGCGAGAGAGAGAGAGAGAGCGCGCACGTGGGAGAGAGAACGGGAGAGAGAGCGGGAGAGGGAGAGAGAGCGGGAGAGAGAGCGGGAGAGAGAGTGGGAGAGAGAGCGGGAGAGAGAGACTCCATGATGGCACGTTTCCACCCTGGTACAAATGTCAAGGATGTCTTTGAGTTGGCAAAGGACGTTCTGAAAATGGGAGACCAGCCAGAGGTTGTAGTCAACATGCAGTTATAGAGCGATACAGGGTGGAAACAGGCCCTTCGACCCAATTTGCCCATACCGGCCAACATGTCCCAGCTACACTAGTCCCATCTGCCCGTATTTGGCTCATATCCCCCCCAACCTGTCCTATCCATGTACCTGTCTAACTGTTTCTTAAACGTTGGGATAGTCCCAGCCTCAACTACCTCCTCTAGCAGCTTCTTCCATACACCCACCACCCTTTGTGTGAAAAAGTTACCCCTCAAATTCCTATTAAATCTTTTCCCCTTCACCTTAAAACGGTGTCCTCTTGTCCATTATTCACCCACTCTGGGAAAGAGACTCTGTGCGTCTACCCGATCTATTCCTCACATGATTTTATACACTTCTATAAAATCACCCCTCATCTTCCTGCGCTTCCAGCCTACTCAACCTCTCTCTATTGCTCAGACCCTCTAGTCCTGGCAACATCCTCAAAAATCTTCTCTGTGCCCTTTCAAGCTTGACAACATCTTTCCTATAACATGGTGCCCAGAACTGAATGCAATAGTCTAAATGCAGCCTCACATGCAATGTCAAGTTGTACAAGACTTTGATGAGACCACACCGAGAGTTGCGTGCGCAGTCTGGATCGCCCTGCCAGAGGAAGGATGTGATTAAGCTGGCGAAGACGCAGAAAAGATTGACCAGAATGTTACCTAGACTCTTGAGAAACACAGATTGGGTGAATGAATCTTTTCCCAGGGCAGAGAAGCCCAGAACTAGAGAGCATTGGTTTAAGGTGAGAGGGGAAAGATTTAAGAGACCTGAGGGACAATTTCCTCACAAGGGGTTGGTGCATATCTGGAATAAGTCACCACCACTAACCTGTAGATAGTGTTCATCAGATAACAAGAGTATGGGAATTCTCCCTGTGTCCTGGCCAACATTACCTTACAACCAACACCTGAAAAGGATGATAACAAGTGACACAAACAGTGCTTGGTTTCACTGTTTTCATCACTCGTTAGCACCTTCTCCACAGTTGACAATGGGCCATTGTGGGATCCACCTTTCCTTGATTATCGTTGCTGGCTTTGATTTGTCCTTTAGCATACCTTTCGTTTATTTGTGCTCTGTACCTTTTCATATCTCTAATCTCCCTCTCCCCTGATTCTCAGTCTGATGAAAGGTCTTGATCCAAAACGTCACCTATTCCTTCTCTCCAGAGATGCTGCTTGACCCGCTGAGTTACTCCAGCATTTTGTCTCTATCTTCAGTGTAAATCAGCACCTGCAGTTCCTTCCTACACCTGAAATAGATGAACTGGTGAACAGGTCATTTGCTTAATTGCAGATTGCAGTAACACATTGACTGCGACATTTATTTTATTACAACAACAACTAAACTATAATAAAAGGCATTTAATTGACTATAAACGCCTTAGGACATCCGGCAGGTAGTAGAGGTTACATCTCTTTTTTTTTTCAAATGTCCTTACTTGCAAAAGTTTTACAATTTTCACCAGGTGAACTGGCTTGAGCAGAATGCCGTTTATCATCCACAACATCCATAATGGAATCAGGGAGGAACGGGGTACTAATTCTGGATGATCAGCCGTGATCATATTGAATGGCGGTGCTGGCTCGAAGGGCCAAATGGCCTACTCCTGCACCTATTTTCCATGTTTTTTACGTTTCTATCTCAGTAATTGTTAAATGCAGCCCAAATTCAAAAATATATCGAGCATTGCAATTGTGACCTTGAGCAGACACCGTGAGCAAGGTCTGGATCACAATTCAAAAATCATGCTCAGTTTCCTTCCCTAATCCCCAAAATATTTTCATTTCTATCAAATAAACCAAGAATTCACACCAACAGCCGCATATCAATATGGCTAAATGCTATTCCAAAAAGGTAACAGTACTTCCAGGAAATATTTCAATTCCAACTATTGAAAATGTGGGTGCATTTTCACTTGCAGTCACACTACAAACATCAGTAGCAGTGGAGAGTGAACAAAACCTGGCAAACAAAGTTAAAAGACAATTCTTCCTTCCTACACATTTTGTTTGCTCCACTGCAAAATCTCCTCAAGGTATGCTTACTTTGAAGAAGTTCTCCTCCTCCCTCTGACGAGAGCTCTGCAACATCCTCTCTCGCTGCTCGACACTCTCCATCCCCTGTCTCGTTTTCACACCTTACACTCCCTTATCTCTGTATCTTGCTCTACCATGACTCTCATTCTGAAGTAGGGTCTCGACCCAAAACGTCATAATTCCTTCTATCCAGAGATGCTGATACTTCGGCATTTTGTGTCCATCTTCGGTTTAAACCAGCATCTGCAGTTCCTTCCTACACTGCTCCATTGTAATCATGTCACAGTGATACAGTGTGGCAACAGGCCTTTCAGCACAACTTGCCCACATCGGCCAACAATGTCCCAGCCACACTAGTCCCACTTGCCTGCGCTTGGTTCATATCCCTCCAAACCTATCCTATCCATGGACCTGTCTAACTGTTTCTTAAACGATGGGATAGTCCCAGCCTCAACTACCTCCTCTGGCAGCTTGTTCCATACACCCACCACCCTTTGTGTGGAAAAGTTACCCCTCTGATTCCTATTACATCTTTTCCCCTTCGCCTTGAACCTAAGTCCTCTTGTACCAATTCCCCTACTCTGGGCAAGAGACTCTGTGTATCTACCCGATATATCATGATTTTGTACACCTCTATAAGATCACCCCTCATCCTCCTGCACTCTATGGAACAGAGACCCAACCTACTCGACCTCTCCCAAGAGCTCATACCCTCTAGTCCTGGCAACATCCTCGTAAATATGTATTGCCTTTCTGCTGACTGGTTAGCATGCAACAAAAGCTTTTCACTGTACCTCGGTACATGTGACAATAAACTAAACTGAAAACTAAACTCAAACGCAAAGAGTTGATTTTTAAACAGTCAAGGCAAAAAGAAAATTCACAACCTACTGAAACACAAGTTGATTACATATTCAAAGACCACAATCAACAACTAAAAGATTATAGCAGAAACAAGAAACTGCAGATGATCGTTTACACAACAGGACGCAATGTGGAGTAACTCAACGATTCAGGCAGCATCTCTGGAGAACAGGGATAGGTTCTTCAGATGGGTCCCGACACGAAACGTCACCTATCCATGCTTTCTAGAGATTGACCTGCTGAGTTACTCCAGCACTTTGTGTCCTTTTTAAAAGATTATTGTGTCCAAGGATGCAAATTCCAACTCCACACTTGTAGCAGTGAATTAATGAACAGGAACCTTTGACAAAAATTACTAGTCTAAGTAATAATGACCTTGGAAGCATATCTTGTTCACCAACGTCCTTCAGAGGGAAAAAGTCTGTCATCACAACCTGGTCTACAAAGTTAGACTCTGGACACCACTGACTTAAGGTTCACTCTTATCTGTCCACTGAGGTTGTCCAGTAAAACAGGGCAACTTAATGAAATCAGCCTCAGTAGGGAAATGGTGTTATAGAAATGATGACAACATTTTGCTTAATCCACATCCCAAAATTTTTCAGGAAGCAACTCGAGAAATAATAACTGCATCGTCGGTCATTTTCAAAAACTCTACAGATGCAAGAACTGTTCCAATGGATTAGAGAAAAACTGATGTAATTTAACTGTTTCGAAAAAGGAGGTCTAGAGCGAAGAGGGAATTATAGAGCAGTTTACGACATTCATTGTGGGAATATGCCGGAGGCCATTATAAAATATAATATACACAAGGCCAGGGTTGGACAGTCAACATGGATTTACGGAAGTGAAATCAAGCTTGCTTGCGCATCAGGTCACACTAACATCTCCACCAAGTGAGAGTTTAACCTGCGACTCTTGATAAAACTGCATCACTGAAATAAAATCTTGGCTTCAATCAAATTTCCTCAAACTCAATTGCAACAAATCTGAAATAATCATCATTGGTCCAAAAACGCTCACCAAATCCACCCAAAACTTCATCCTCAACATTGATGGTCTCCCAGTATCCACCTCCCCTCACATCCGGAATCTTGGAATCATCTTTGATCAAACCCTCTCCTTCAACAAACACATCAAACACATCACAAAGACAGCCTTCTTCCACCTCAAAAACATTGCCCGTCTCCGTCCATGCCTCTCCTCCACAGCTGCAGAAACCCTCATCCACGCCTTCATCACCTCCCGTCTGGACTACTGCAACAGCCTCCTCTATGGCGCACCCTCAAAAATCATCAGTAAACTTCAATACATTCAAAACTCCGCTGCCCGTCTACTCACCCACACCCCGATCCGTGACCATATCACCCCCATCCTTTACAAACTCCACTGGCTCCCCATCCCCCAGAGAATCCAGTACAAAATCCTCCTCATGACCTACAAAGCCCTCCATAACCTGGCCCCATCCTACCTGACTGACCTCCTCCACAGGCACACTCCCACCTGCACCCTCCGCTCTGCTCCTGCCAATCTCCTATCCCCCCACATCCGGACCAAACTCAGATCCTGGGGGGACAGGGCTTTCTCCATCGCTGCTCCCACCCTATGGAACTCACTACCTCAAACCGTCAGAGACTCCTCCACACTCACCACATTCAAAACATCACTGAAGTCTCACCTATTCAGTACTGCCTTCAACCACTGAAGATCACCCCACCCTCTGTCTCCTTTCTCTGTTCGTTTACTTATTTATCTATTTATTCACTTCCCTATGTTCTCTAAATCCCTGTAAAGCGTCTTTGAGTATATGAAAAGCGCTATATAAATGTAATGTATTATTATTATTATTATTAAATAATAATAATAATAATAATACATTTTATTTATATAGCGCTTTTCATATACTCAAAGACGCTTTACAGAGATTTTGGGAACATAGGGAAATTAATAAATAGATAAATAAGTAAATAAATAAATGAACAGAGAAAGGAGACAGAAGGTGAGGTGACCTTCAGTGGTTGAAGGCAGTACTGAACAGGTGAGACTTCAGCGATGTTTTGAATGTGGTGAGTGTGGGGGAGTCTCTAACGGTTTGGGGTAGTGAGTTCCATAGGGTGGGAGCAGCGATGGAGAAAGCCCTGTCCCCCCAGGATCTGAGTTTAGTCCGGATGTGGGGGGATAGGAGATTGGCAGCGGCAGAGCGGAGGGTGCAGGTGGGAGTGTGCCTGTGGAGGAGGTCGGTCAGGTAGTCAAGTCAAGTCAAGTCAATTTTATTTGTATAGCACATTTAAAAACAACCCACGTTGACCAAAGTGCTGTACATTTGATTAGGTTCCAATAGAAAAAAATGATGGGGCCAGGTTATGGAGGGCTTTGTAGGTTATGAGGAGGATTTTGTACTGGATTCTCTGGGGGATGGGGAGCCAGTGGAGTTTATAAAGGACGGGGGTGATATGGTCACGGATCGAGGTGTGTGTGAGTAGACGGGCAGCGGAGTTTTGAATGTATTGAAGTTTATTGATGATTTTTGAGGGTGCGCCATAGAGGAGGCTGTTGCAGTTGTCCAGACGGGAGGTGATGAATGCGTGGATGAGGGTTTCTGCAGCTGTGGAGGAGAGGGATGGACGGAGACGGGCAATGTTTTTGAGGTGGAAGAAGGCTGTCTTTGTGATGTGTTTGATGTGTTTGTCGAAGGAGAGGGTTTGATCAAGGATGATTCCAAGATTCCGGATGTGAGGTGAGGTGGATAAGTAATGTTTTGGGAATGTCACAAGCAGGAGAATGTATAATGTTTGTTTGGAATTTTGGTATGCTTTCAACAAGGTCCCAACACAAGGTGGGACGTGTGCAGATGGGACATGTTGGTCGGTGTGGGCAAGTCGGGCCGGAGGGCCTGATTCCATGCGGAAAGACTCTATGACGCTTTAAGAGCTTAGTTTTCACTGTACCTCGGTACATGTGACAATACATTAAACTAAACTAGTTTGCAAAATTAAAGCACATGGGTTGGGGTCAAGGTACACAAAAAACCCCCCAAAAAAACGGGAACAGGCTGGCAGACCAGAAACAAATAGAACCAAAAACAGGTTATTTTCAGAGTAGCAAGCTGTGACCAGTGGAGACAATCAGAGATCAGTGCTAGGACTCCAGTCATTCATACCACTGTGCATTCGTGCCCACTTGGTTATTCTGTTATTGTACTACATTCTTCAGATTTTCCACTACAACCCTTGCACCATTCTGCTGTTTCACATTCCTTGTTGTAATGATTATGTGAGCTTCATACAAACAGGGCATTTTATGGCAACTTGGTGAAGATGACAACAAACTAATGCAAATCTCGATCGTCAGTGTTCAGTGGTACAGTGCATAGAAAAATATCCAGCCTTCTCATGATAATGTAACCTCACTCATCACACAATCTTTCACAGTGGTTCATAGCTGCTAGTTTCTTAAATGTCTGAGAGGCCCATTGGTCCAGAGCTCAGTGGAGGAGATTTTCAGGTGCAACTACAATACATTTTAAATCGCTCAATTGTATTCTCTCACTTGTTATTAACTTTCCACAATTCTCACCATCAAACACGAAGGGATGGCACGATATGCAGATTTACATTTTACAACCAAGGAAATATTGCTGTTTGTTCAGATTTTGTTTGGCTTTACGAGTTAGCTCGTGGAAATTGGTGTGTATTTTCAACTTCCTTTGGTCTTCTGTAAGGGCCCATTTGTTAACTCTTTCTAGTTTGCCTATCATTATTGTTGTTGGTCAACTTGGAAGTTATCACAACTCCCTCCCCCTCCCCCTCCCCCTCCCCCTCCCCACACACTGTTCATAGAGTCAGTCATGCAGCACGGAAACAGGCCTTTCGGGCCAACTTGCCCATGCCAACCAAGGTGCCCCATCTATACTAATCCTACCTGCCTGCATTTGGCCCACATCACTCTTAACCTTTCCTATCCGTGCACCTGTCCAAGTGTCATTTAAATGCTGTCATAGCACCTGCCATGACTACCACCTGTGGCAGCTCATTCCACTGCCCTCTGTGTGAAAAAGGTGCCCTTCAGATTCCTATTAAATCTTTCTCCTCTCCCCTTAAATCTATGTCCTCTGGTTTTTGCTTCCCCTACTCTGCGTTATAGACTCAGTGCATTCACCTTAAATATCCCCCTCATGATCTTCGGCACTTCTATAAGATCAACCCTCATCATCCTGTGCTCCAAGGAATCAGGTCCTAGCCTGCCCAACTACTCCCTCTAGCTCAGACCCTCAACTCCTGGCAACATCCCCTTAAATCTTCTCTGCTCTCTTTCCAGCTTCCTCTGGTACTTTTTTTTTTAAACAGCAGATCCCCAGGCCATGCTGAGGAGCTGGTCACACCCAGTAGAGTTTAAAATGGGCCTCAGAGAACGTAGCCATGAAATAGGATTCTGACAGCTGATTTTGAATCAACAACTCACACTAAAAAAAATATTCAAGTGTTGGCACTAGGTGAAAATAACATCAGGCTTGGCCCTATCCCAGGACTGTATTATTTTGGTACATTGACATAGCGACCAATTGTAGTTATGTCAAAACTGGATCCTTGACAGTGGATTAGCAAGTGAAAAGGCTACACTGAGGGAAGTCTACACTATCATGAGTAGGGAATAGAAGGGCAATCTAATTTTTAGAACGAGTTGTGAAGGAAGAGACTTAAGTGAAACTTAAGATACTTGCAACGATGGACACAAAAAGCTGGAGTAACTCAGTGGGTCAGGCAGCATTTCTAGTGAAAAGCAATAGGTGACGTTTCGGCTCCAAGTCCTTCCTCAGACGGGTCTCTACCCGAAGCGTCACCTATTCCTTTTCTCCGGAGATGCTGCCTGACCTGCTCCAGCATTTTGTGTCTATCTTCAGTGTAAACCAGCACCTGCAGTTCCTTCTTACACATAGACACCAGCTAGGTTTGTTCAGTGTACAAACAAAGCAATTACTTACAAAAGATCATTGATATAGCCAATTGCAATTTGCTGAAACCAAATCCAAAAGATTTGTAAGATTACGTTGATGGGCGCTAATGGAAAACAACACTGTGGTATCGGCCTGAATTGGGTTAGCAACAGCCTATCAGTCTGAAGAAGGGTCTCGACCCGAAATATCACCCATTCCTTCCCTCTAGACAATAGACAATCGACAATAGGTGCAGGAGTTGGCCATTCGGCCCTTCGAGCCAGCACCACCATTCAATGTGATCATGGCTGATCATTCTCAATCATGACCCCAACTATGCTCTTCTTCATCTCCTCTCAGATCTGTCATATCATGTGTCTGTCCACCGTGGAGAGCTCGACTGCAATCATGTATTGCCTTTCCGCTGACTGGTTAGCACGTAACAAAAGCTTTACACTGCACCTCAGTATACGTGACAATAAATTAAACCAAACCAAAATTACTCCTATTGAATCAAGATGCGATTTACGTTTGTTGAGGGCTCTCCCGAGTCATCAGTGCTAGCTGTGATTTGTTCTGTACCTTTTCATACCTCTAGTTTCCCTCTCCCCTGGTTCTCAGCCATGACCCAAAATGTCACCCATTCCGTTTCTCCAGAGGTGCTGCCTGACCCACTGAGTTAACCCAGCACTTTATGTCTATCTGCGATTTACTTTAGCTGGATTATTTATGCTACTCACCACATAAAGGAAAAACA
Source organism: Rhinoraja longicauda (assembly GCF_053455715.1). Classification (NCBI taxonomy): domain Eukaryota; kingdom Metazoa; phylum Chordata; class Chondrichthyes; order Rajiformes; family Arhynchobatidae; genus Rhinoraja; species Rhinoraja longicauda. Next base: position 36,573,955 of record NC_135969.1, read on the forward strand.
TATTCAGCTACGTTTGCAGAATGCTCAGTCGAAACGGCCTTCTCCATATCACATTGACCCAAGTTCTGAAAAATTTAATCCCACAAAAGATCCATTGTTGCCACTGACAGAGGCTTTGTCATCCTCAAAATGGTGTGTTTGAAAGGGTCCATTTTAGTCAGTGTTCAGCATGAAAATGTTTACATTTTTCACAGACTTCCACAAAAGCAGCTCGCAAATTGAGGCAATTTGTAATAAATTGTTGCACTGTTAGTCGATTCCATGAGCCTGCCGAATATCATCAGTACAACAGGTATATTGTACACATTCAGTGAGAGCATAGTGTTCATATATGCTGCACAACTTAATCTTTTATTGCTCCTGGTAAAAAGCAAAGTCTCTTTCTGTTGCAGCACCACCCAAACAAAATATTAGTACACTAGTGTGCTCCGTTGAATGATAACATTACAAAACAATGATGCGTTTCATAATTCCTTAAGTTTAGTTTATTGTCACGTGTATCGAGGTATAGTGAAAAGCTTTGTTGTGTGTTAACCAGTCAGCGGAAAGACAATACATGATTACAATCGAGCTATCCACTCTGTACATGATAAAGGGAATAACATGAATGAAGTCTAGTGCAAGATAAAGTCCAGTTAGGTCTGATTAAAGATAGTCCGAGGGTCTCCAATGAGGTAGATAGTAGCTCAGGACTGCTCTCTGGTTATTAGTAGGATGGTTCAGTTGCCTGAAAGCAGCTGGGAACAACATTTCTCGAACTTCACGTAACGCTAGCATTCCCTCTCTCTCCATTCCTCCCCCACCCAAGTTGCACCAGCTTCTCGTTCTCACCTAGCAAACAGCTAACAATGGTCTGTTTCCTTTATCATCATTACTTTTTTGCATATCTTTCATTCATTTGTTCTACCTCTCTCTACATCACCATCTTTATCTCTCATTTCCCTTTCTCCTGACTCCCAGTCTGAATGGGGGGGGGGGGGGGGGATCTCGACCTGAAAAGTCACCCATTCCTTCTCTCCAGAGATGCTGCCTGTCCCGCTGAGTTACTCCTGCATTGTGTGCCTCCAGCTGGGAAGAAACTGCCCCTTAAAACAGTACATTGCTTCAGATTAGGCAGGGGTGGGCAATAGCCCTTAAATAAAATAAGCAATTTGCGACCTTCTTGATTTGAGGTGCTGAACAGCACCTGGCTTGTATGCTGATGTCTGCACTATCGCGGCATTATCTTGAAGCTGTGCTGCTATTTCCAAAATTCGAGCAACGCCCAACATTTTCATGCAGTAGAAATAATACTGCAAGTCTAGGTGCTAATCTCCCGCGGCACCGCTCAGTGTTAAGCCCAGGATTGAAGATCACATACTAGGTTTAACTGCTGCGGCTGATCAGTTTTCAGCCCTGCCATGTCCTTTTGGCACCTCTGTTCAACAACTCTAAGTGGTGAAATGTTCTAGATACACCCAAGGCGAATTAGATACTAACTGCTGTTTATCTCTTCCCTGGTGTTTGCTTGTAAATCACCAGCTGCTCCTCTTGGGCAAAGGCCAGGCTGACATATTATAAACTAGCAAGAAATAAATCACATTTTTAAGGTTACTGTTGCGTTTTTGTGTTCTGATGTAGGTAAATTGGCTTGGTGTAGGTTAGTGTTAATGTGCGGGGATTGCGGATCAGTGTGGACATGGTGGGCCAAAGGGCCAGTTTCCAATCTGTATCTTTAAACAAATAAACAAATAAACTAAACTTAAATATGAGTGGGTTAAAACAAAGAAGGGTCCCGACCCAAAAGGTCACCCATCCTTTTTCTCCAGAGATGCTGCCTGACCCGCTGAGTTACTCCAGCACTTTGTGTCCATCTTAAATGTGCCTGGTGTACAAGTTTGACATATCAACATACGATCCAGGCATTCGATATGCAAGAATGTAAATCTAAAATAAATTTAAATCTAAGACACCTAGTGACCTTCTGCAACTTTGCTATGAACATTTGTTTTGTACTGAGGGGACTAAAGAACATGGATTGGGACAAAAAACAGGCAGAAAAAGCTGGAGTTACTTGAAGTTAGAGAAATTAATAGTCATAACCAGATTGATTATTCAATCAATATTTCTCTAACTTCAAGTAACCCTTGCATCCCCTCTCTCTCTGTCCCTCCCCCACCCTAGTTGTTGTACAAGTTTTAATGTCGTCCTGTTTAGTTCACCTATCCAATGGACTATTGTGTGCCTTACATTTCCTTGATTATCAGTGCTTTTTGCATATCTTCTATTAATTTCTCTTAAGTACCGTCTATATCTCACATCCCACTTTCCCCTGACTCTCAGTATGAAGAAGGGTCTCGACCAGAAACGTCACCTATTCCTTTTCTCCAGTGATGCTGTCTGACCCGCTGAGTTATTCCGACTTTTTGTGCCTGTCATCGGTTTAAACCAGCATCTGCACATGGACATGCTATTTTAGTAGAACTAGAGGCTTCATGCTATTAAACCAACACTGCACTGATGGAGTGCAGAAGAGATCAGGGGATTAGGGTTAATACATCAGGATGGATAAAGCATTGGCTAAGTAACAGAAAAGACAGGTTAAATGTTTTATTTTCAGGTTAGCAAGCTGGGTAAATCACTGGACCTCAAATATTTACCATCTATATTAATGACTTGGATGAAGAACCTGAGTGTACTATAGCTGATGATACAAAAAAAGGGAAGGAAAGCAAGTTGGCAGGAAGGGAGAGAGACCGCATCAGGATACGGATAGATTAAGCAAGTGGACAAAAATTGGGAAATGGGGTATAATATTGGGAAATATGAAGCTATCCACTTGAATCCAAAAAAAACAACTTTTTAATGTAATGAGTGAGGGAATGGTCTTGTAGATAGGGCCCTCAAAAATTAGTAGGCCCAGATATCTCCACAAATTGACTCTTTGTCAAATGTTATCAGCCTAGTACATTTTCTGGCCCTGCTAAATTTTTGGGCCCCTCTCGACAAGAGCATCCCCTCATCCATTACATTTAAATGTATTTTTTTGCATTCATGTGGATAGAGAGACATACAGTGTGGAAACGGGCCCTTCGGCCCAACTTGCCCACAACGATCATCATGTCCCATCTACACTCGTCCCACCTGCCTGCTTTTGGGCCGTGTCCCTCTAAACCTATCCTATCCATATGTTTCTTAAATGTGGTGATATTTCCTGCATCAACTACCTCCTCTGGCAGCTCGATCCATATACCTACCACCCTGTGTGAAAAAGTTACTCCTCAGGTTCCTATTAAATTTTCCCTCCCTCACTTTAAACCTATGGCCTCTGGTTCTCAATTAACTCTACTCTGGGCAAGCGTATACCCGATCTTTTCCTCTCATGATTATTGCAAAGGAGAGAGAGCACAAAACTAGGGAAGTTTTATACAGGGCTGTGCGAGACCCCACACACAGATCTGCAAACACATTCTCCTTACGAATGAGGTTAATACATGCCACAGATACAATTCACTTGTCCTACGAGAAAGGTGGAGCACTACATGTCAATATCGATTGGGGTTTTGAAGAAAGAAGTGAATGAGCACATTGAAACCCGCAGGATTTTAACAAGAACAAGGCTGCGGGGATACTTTCTCGAACTTGGGATATAGATTCAAAATAAGGGATTACCATTTAATATCGAGGAGAAGTTTCTTCTCCGGGATAACAATGAATTGGAATTTTCAAGCATAGAGAGCTGTGGGGGAACAGTGTTGAACATATACAAGGCTGAGCTAGCTTTCTATAAAGGAAGTCCAGGGTTACAAAGAATGGACAGGATGGTGGATCTGGTTGCCAAGGTCAGATCAGCCATGTTGTTAGTGAATGGTAAAGTTGGCTCAAGGAGCCTACTCCTGTTCTCATTTCTTACGGTCTTGTTAGAAACTGTAGCCAGCACAATTTACAACAAAATCACACCAAACAACTTCTACGTTTGGAAATCAAACGGCCTGTAAAGTTAACATTTTTTTCCATTGATAATAAAATCATATAGAACTGCAGATCAAAGCACAAGTAACTAGGTTACAAGGAAATAAACGACAAGTTTTAAAATTAATGGAGGTGTAAAACCGAAACTATTAAATCACTGCTTCATATCCTGTTCATGTAATTTTCCACTACCGGCTAACTTCATTTTGTGGTTTGTTTGGTCATGAAATGAGAGGATTGGATTATATGTTAAAAAGAAATATGTTCCTTTTTCAAATAAAACCCAATCATGCCACACTCTTTAGAATATTCACACCACAAGGGTGAAGCATATCACTGGCAGGTGCAAATATAAATTTCTATTAGACAAGGTATAATATTAAACTTTCTCGTATGGTGAATACAGGATCCTTTAAACCAATGCACCGGTCTCAACTGTCAATGAACCATTGTACATTTGCTTGATCATCGTCTGCTTTGATCTGTCCTTTTCACAGCTTGCATTCTCTTTGTACCATTCCATATCTCTAGCTTCCCTGACTCCCCTGACTCTCAGTCTGAAGCAGGGTCTCGACCCAAAACGTCACCCATCCCTTCTCTCCAGAGACGCTGCCTGTCCCGCTGAGTTACTCCAGCAATTTGTGTCGTCTATCTTTGCTGTTAAGTTATCTCCATATCCTGAATGACAAGTTCCTGGGAAGCTGCAGGACCTAATGCAGTGCAATGTCACCGCGTGAGACGGCTGGTGGAGGACAAGATAATAGCTCATAGAAGAGTGCACTAGCAACCAACTATGTTTGTCATCCAATTGTCAAGGCTGTTGAGTACTATGAACTTACTTTTGTAAAAAACTGTAAAAACTAAAGATTGACACGCATCTCTAACTCTCATCTCAGTCCCAGCCACCTCACTGGAGACCATTGAACTATCTTTCATTGGAATTTATCAGACTTCAACATATCTTTGCAATAAATATTGTACTCTTTATCCGTTATCCGTGCAATGTGGGCGGCCTGATTGTATTCATGTACAGTCTTTCCTTTGACTGGATAGCATGCAAACAAAAGCTTTTCACTGTACCTCGGCACATGTGACAATCACAAACTAAACATAATGAGAGGAACTAAAAGCATTGACCTCATCTTAAAAAGGATAAATTAATACTTAACCTCATCACGCTCAGCTAGTCCCCGGCATTGAAATAAATACACTCGTTGTTGCTGTGTCGGGTCCAAACAAATGCAGAAGATAGACACAAAGTTCTGGAGTAACTCAGCGGGTCAGGCAGCCTCTCTGGAGAAAAAGGATGGGTGACGTTTCGGGTCGGGACCCTTCTTCATACTCTGGTCCCGATTCAAAACGTCACTCATCCTTTTTCTCCAGAGAGGCTGCCTGACCCGCTGAGCTACTCCAGCACTTTGCGTCTACGATACGATACAACTTTATTTATCCCAGGAGGGAACTTGATCTGCCAACAGTCATAAAACACAAGATGCATGAAACATGAAATTAAAGTGACGAGTGGAAAAGATTGGGGATGTGCAAAGATTGGGGAGCGTGGAAGGGGGGGGGTTCTATCTTTGGAATATACCAGCATCTGCAGTTCCTTTCTACATTAAACTTATGCCAGTTCAGAAAGCAGATTCTACAGTGTAACTGCCAGAGAACAGAAGCACGTTTGTGTTAGAATCACCATAATCTTTAAACAATACAACATTGGAGAATATTTGATCAAGCCTCAGAGAAAAAATACACCCAATTGACATCTGCATGTGAATCCTAAACATGAAGGCAGATAAATGCTTGCAGTTTGGTAAATAAGTGCATCTTATCCCACTTAATACTGACCTACCAAGGTGCAAATGATTGCTTGCAAATATGGGGCACAAATTTAGAAGCGGGAGAGAGAAAGTGTTGAACTGAAGGACAACTATACGTTGAACTAGAACTAATTAAAAGGGTTGGGCATCCTGTTCCTTGTACTCTCCAGTTTACTGCCTGGTCTAATGTCGTTTCCTACGAAATTATACACTTTTTAAAATAAGGCATTCGTTAAACATTCCTTTAATTGTGGCAGTTAAACATGCCAGGCATTCTGTATAAATTACATTAGCAACTTAAATGTTAAATGGTCAGCTCGACATAGATTACCACATCTACACCAAACCCAAACCTATCAGGAGTAAACAAGGGCATTCGATTCAATTTGAGATACCAGCTATCAAGACAGATGTGTATAGCAACTCATTCTTCCCTTGCACAATTAAAGCATGGAATAGTCTTCACCCTACTATAATTTGGGGAATTTAGAAGGATGAGAGGAGATCTTATCGAAACGTATAAGATTATTAAGGGGTTGGACACGTTAGAGGCAGGAAACATGTTCCCAATGTTGGGGGAGTCCAGAACCAGGGGCCACAGTTTAAGAATAAGGGGTAGGCCATTTAGAACTGAGATGAGGAAAAACTTTTTCAGTCAAAGTTGTGAATCTGTGGAATTCTCTGCCTCAGAAGGCAGTGGAGGCCAATTCTCTGAATGCATTCAAGAGAGAGCTAGATAGAGCTCTTAAGGATAGCAGAGTCAGGGGGGTATGGGGAGAAGGCAGGAACGGGGTACTGATTGAGAATGATCAGCCATGATCACATTAAATGGCGGTGCTGGCTCGAAGGGCCGAATGGCCTCCTCCTGCACCTATTGTCCATTGTCTATTGTTATTCAACTAGACGCAACCAAATTTAAGGCAGCTCTTCTCCAAGAAGCCCTTCTTGCTTAAGTCCATACTTCGCCACCACCAGTTTAAATTCCATTTGGAATATTTTGGAGGACCAAGAACCAAGAACCACAGAAAAATGTGGGAAGCTTCATAATTGACACAAGCTTTGACAAGCGGCAGAGTACCAGAGATGGAACTAATTCAGATTTTTTGTTGCGAACCAGTTTCACGATGGAGTCCACAAAATGTAATAAACGGGAAACGCAGATGCTGGTTAATACCAAAGATAGACACAAAATGCTGGAGTACCTCAGTGGGTCAGGCAGCATCTCGGAGAAAATGGATAGGTGACTTTTCGGGTTGGGACCCTTCTTCAGTCTGAAGAAACGTCCCGAACCAAAATGTCACCTATCCATTTTCTCCAGAGTTGCTGCCTGACCCACTGACTTACGCCAGCATTTTGTGTCTCTTCGCGATGAGGTTTGTGTGGCTTAATGTCAAGTGCCTCTCCAGAGGCTTGAACAATATCCAAGCTGGCACTTCAGTGCAGCGAGGGAGTGCTGCATTTTCAGTGGTATTCTCCTTTGGATAAGAAATTCAACCAAGGATAATCTTCCTTCCAAAGTGGGTTTGAACAAGCACATGACATGATCTTGTGCTGCCTGACACCTTGGCCACTCTTCATGAGGTCAGGGCAGCATCCAGATGTTGACTTTAAGAGATCAAGATCAATTTATTGTGACATGTACCAATTAAGGTACAGTGAAATGTGAGTTGCCATATAGCAATACTAAGTGAACAGCAACAGAGCCACATAAAATAAAATGTAACTTAAACATCCACCACAGTGGATTCCACATTCCTCACTGTGATAGAAGGTAATAAATTTCGATCATCTTCCTCTTTGTTCACCCGTGGACTGGGCTGTTGAACCATCCGCAGTCGCTGCTGCCGTCTGTCCGAGGCCCTCACGTCGGGATGATCGAAACTCCCACGTCGAGACCGCGGCATGGAGCTCCCGAGTCGGCCTCTTCTTACCAGAGGCCACGGGCTTCACGATGTTAAAGTCCACAGGCCCCATGGTTGGAGCTCTCCACAGTCGATCCTCGGCGAAGGATCGCAAGCTCCTCGATGTTAAAGTCGGCGCCGCGCCCGCGGCATGAAGCGCCGGGCCGGTCTCCAGGAAAATCCACCAACTCCTTGATGTTAGGCTGCAGTGGGGAAGGAGATACGATACGGAAAAAAATCGCATCTCCGTCGAGGTAAGGGATTGAAAAAAGTTTCCCCCAATTCTCCCCCCCCCCCCCCCCCCCCCACATAAAACAAACCAAGAAACACTAAAACATACTTTAACACATACTTAAAATAATAAAAACAGTAGAAAGGACAGACAGACTGTTGGTGAGGCAGCAAGTACTGGTGGCGCCACCCGGTGGACTTGGTCAACATCTAGCCATTATTACATTGTGGGAGTTGGTATCACACAACTTGGCTGCAGATTCAAACTTAAGTCCTTTAGTAACACCACATGTTATAATGTTGCCATTCACGACATGTTGTGAAGATGAAATGAAATTCGATTTATTTCGAAGAGAACTATTTGCTGGAAACATACAGGTTTTTGAGCATGTTTCTTCAAGACTTCCGTTGAAGCAGTTCACATACCAGACTGAGTTCATGTGGTGGGCAATTCCCCAATTTCAGTCATTTTCAGCAGAAAGTCAAAGTTCATGATGAAGATTCCCCTCCCTCCGAATATGCTGGATAAACCAAATCGGTTTACAAAGTGAAAGGTCTCGATAGAGAGAATGTTTCCATTAGTGGGAGAGGCTAGAACCAGAGGCCATAGCCTCAGGATAAAAGGATGTACCTCTAGAAATATGAGAAGGAATTTCTTTGGTCGGTGGGTAGTGAATCTGTCAAATTCACTGCCACAAACAGCTGAGGAGGCCAACTCAATGGATATTTTTAAGGCGAGGATTGACAGATTCTTGATTAGTACGGGTGTCAGGGGTTATGAGGCGAAGGCAGGAGAGAGGATGAGAGGGAATGATAGATAGGCCATGATCAAATGGCGGGGTAGACTTGATGGGCCGAATGGCTGAATTCTGCTCCTCGAACTTGTGAACAAAGGTGGTGAACTGCAAGCACAAGTGAAACTTCACAAGTTAGGCCAACAACCAATGGTCAATGAATTTTGATTGAATCGATTGAATGATACAGCATTGAAACAGGCCCTTCAGCCCACCGAGTCCATGCCGACCATTGATCACGTTCACACTAATTCTATGCTATCCCACTTTCCCATCCACCCGTGAGGGACAATTTTTAGAGGCAAATTCACCTACAAACCTGCACGTCTTTGGAATGTGGGAGGAAACCGCTGTATCTGGAGTAAGCCGATGTGGTCACAGGGAGACCATGCAAACTCCACACAAACAGCACCCGAGGGCAGGATCAAATGTAAATTTTTGGCGCTGTGAGGCAGCAGCAGGTCTGACGGGCTTGGCCCGATATGACACCTTTTCTCCAGAGTTGCTGGCTGACCCACTGAGTGACTCCAGCATTTTGTGTCTATCTTTGGTGTAAACCAGCAACTGCTGTTCCTTCCTACACAGCAGCTCTACCTGCTGCACCATTGTGTCACCCTCAAGTTGATTTGGCGCAGATTAGCAGCCCATGATGACATATTTTACCAATAAAAATCTGTAAATAATTTGATACCCGACATGTGCCAAATTAGATTAGATACTAAACAGAAAATACACTCTTCCCTATAAAAACAAATGTGTTTGAATAGTAAAAATATAATCAATTGATACATACAAGAAATAAATTTGGCTCAAAATCACAAGTCTCTTAAATAAAGTACATGGTTACACAAGTTACACCAATGACTCAGTCGACAGTAATGTGCATGCATAACCAGTGATTGGAGATAAATAATCCAGCTGTCTATATCAGTCAATTTACGATGCTGACCCCATTAATAAACAGAGTTCTGTAACGTCGCCGTCTCTTTTATCAGCAACTCTCGGGTGCTGCTGTTTCTTTGAATCTGATTTTCACCGATCCCAAAGATAGCTCTCCATAAGGTTAGGAAAACAGAATTCAAAGTTTAGTTGTGCCGCCAAGGTCATGATTATGTTTCGTGCTTGACAGCAACATCTGTGATTTACATTTGTGCTCAAGAGAGCAAACACATCTCCCAATACTAAATCGATGCTTCAAATACATTGGCAAAATACAACTGAGACTTTTGGAACTAACCCGCACCCAAAAGTAAAAGACCGATGGAATAACCCATTCAAACCTTTACCAGTTTTATCATATCTTTCAACCACTCATATATTCCTCCCACACTCGGGATGTACAGATTTGGAGGTTAATTGGCTTAGGTAAAATTGTAAATTGTCCTTCGTGTGTGTAATATAGTGCAAGTGTTGCTGGTCACGATGGGCTAAAGGGCCTGTTTTCGCCTCTATTTCCAAAAATTCACTTGATTGTCTAACATCAGCAGATATTAATATTCCCAATTTGACATTTCAACTTCTTGGCCAACGTTTGACTTGAATAAATTCCGAATAAAGGCATTTCCTATTCAACATGGGTGCTCCACCTTTCAAGCCAAAGACTTTAAATGAGCATCTGCCCTACATCCTGCAAAATTAAACATTACCACACAATAAAAACATTATTTCAAAAGATAGCACAATTTCCTAAGATATGTAATATTCTATTTAATTACTTATAAAGACTATTTAAAATGCTTGGGATTCCCTTTTTTTCTCCAATATAATTAATCACTTTAATGCATCTTTGTAAGTGATAATTGACAATATTCTCACTGGAGTTGAACATTTCTTGCACTTAAATACAGACTACTATTCTTATGCTCTGAGGCAATTATTTATTTACCTGTTTGAAAGGAGCCAGAATATTAATGTTGTGGATTTGATCGACACCAAACATGACAAAAATTGATAACAAAGAAAATAATTGAAATAATAGGAAAAAAAGGGGTTAAATTATGTTCGGCTGGGGGGAATTCCCACCTTCTGAGAGTAGAAGCAGAATAGATTTAAGCTTTCACCAATAAAATTCACCAGAAAGAACATAATGGCAGCAGAATGAATAGTTGCCTCTACAAACTGCTACAAAAGGATCTAGTTCAAAGGTGCTTCAAATTAGTCATGGAAATTGCCTACTATAGTAATTAAAAACATTTATTTAAAACAAAATCCATGCAGAAAACATCCACCATCAAATTAGCTCATCAAAAAATAAATCTGATATTTTCCTTAATGGTAAGACAAGACTGATGGAGTCTGCATCATGAAGTACATTGCTAATATGTTGCACCATAGGACACAGGAAGACGGGACTGGATTGTCCTGGACCCAACCTGCAGCCCACACTCATAAACCAGGCCACCATCCACAATCACCTCAGGTGGATGCAGTGACTCAAACCAATTGACCCTTCCACATTTTTTAAAGTTTATAAGTTTTCAAGATACAGCAGGGAAACAGACGCTTCAGCCCACCAAGTCCGTGCAGACCAGCTATCCGCGCACACTAACACTATCCTGCACACACACTGGGGACGATTTACAATTTTACCAAAGCCAATTAACCACAAACCATTTTCAACATCAGGAGCTTGAAGTCTCGGGTTGAGACCGGTCGGGAGCTCAAAAAGCCGCACGACATTCGACTAGTCCCAACCCGGGATTAGATCGTCCTGCGCGGGGGTGCTGAAATCCCCCCCCCCCCCCGATGCCCGAGCTGGATCGCGCTGATGAAGGCCCACCGCCGGTTACGAGAGTCAAGATTGTCCCCTCAACGGAAGGTTAGAGGCCCCCGATCGCTGAAGGACAAAGAAGGGAGAGATTGAACCTTTTTTCACCTTCCATCACAGTGAGGAATGTGGAGGAGTCACTGTGGTGGATGTTCATGTTAAAATGTATGTTGTGTATCCTGTTGCTTTTTATTGTTGTGACTGTATGGTAAATGAAGTTCCTCGTATATTGCAAAACATACTTGGCTAATAAAGTATTATTGTGATTGTGATACAGAAGATAGACAGACTGAAGAAGGGTCTGGACCCAAAACGTCACCCATTCCCTCTATTCAGAGATGCTGTCTGTCCCGCTGAGTTACTCCAGCTTTTTGTGTTTATCTTCACATCTGCAGTTCCTTTCTACACAGTCCACAACCTGTGTGGGAGGAAGCAGGAGCAGCTGGAGAAAAATCACACTGCAACGACATGCAGGTAGGTTAATTGACTTCGGTAAAATTGTAAATTGTCTCTAGAGCGCAGGATAGTGCTGGGGTGATTGCAGTGGGCTAAAGTGGGCATTGTTTCTGCAATGCATCTCTAAAGAATTAAGTCGATCAAAAAACAAAAACAATAAAATAACATGACTTATGAACCTGCATTTACCCTTCACAACAGGAAGAGTGACTAAGTTCCCACAAATTGGGCAGCACAGTGGCGCAGCGGTAGAGTCGCTGCCCTACAGTGCCGCAGACCCCGGTTCAATCCTGACCACGAGTGCTGTCTGTATGGAGTTTGCACGTTCTCCTCGTGACCGCGTGGGGTTTCTCCGGGTGCTGCGGTTTCACTCCAAAGACGTGCAAGTTTGTAGGTTAATTGGCTTCGGTAAGAATTGTAAATAACAGAGCTTTATTTGTCATTCGGTACCGAAGTACCGAACGAAACTACATAGCAGTCATAGAAAAAAAGAACACAAGACACATAGCCCCAACACAAACGTCCATCACAGTGACTCCAAACACCCCCTCACTGTGATGGAGGCAACAAAACTTCCACTCTCTTTCTCACGCCCACGGACAGACAGCTCGTCCCCGACCGACCCGCACAGTCCCCACAAGGGGATGGCAGTCCCCCCGGCCGAATCGCACCGGGCGCTGAAACGTCTCGCGGCTGAGCCGGGCGATGAAAGGCCCCGCGACCAAGCCTTGCGCAGCTAAGTCCCGTGGTCGAGCCGCACCAGCGATGTAAAGTCCCGCAGCCGAGCCGCACCGGGCGATGTAAAGTCCCGTGGTCGAGCCGCACCAGCGATGTAAAGTCCCGCAGCCGAGCCGCACCGGGCGATGTTAAGTCCCGCAGCCGAGCCGCACCAGCGATGAAAAGTCCCGCAGCCGAGCCGCACCGGGCGATGTTAAGTCCCGCGGCCGAGCTGCACCGGGCACTGTTAAGTCCAGCGGCCAAGCCGCACCAGCGATGTAAAGTCCAGCGGCCAAGCCGCACCAGCGATGTAAAGTCCCGCGGCCGAGCCGCACCAGGCACTGTTAAGTCCAGCGGCCAAGCCGCACCGGGCGATGTAAAGTCCAGCGGCCGAGCCGCACCGGGCGATGTTAGGCCCCGCAGCCGAGCCGCACCCCGTGCCGTGAGGAAGAGAAAAGTTTCCCCCACCCCCCCCGCCACCCCCACCCACACCACCACCCCCCACACATACACAACCAAAAAAATATATACAAAAACCATCCCAACACCGACACACAACAAAAAAAAAGGAAAAAAGACGAACAGACTGCTAGCGAGCCGCAGCCGTTAGGCGCCGCCACTTCCGCTATCCTTAAGTGTGTGTAGGATAGTGTAAGTCAGAGAGTTGTGAATCTGTGGAATTCTCTGCCTCAGAAGGCAGTGGAGGCCAATTCTCTGAATGCATTCAAGAGAGCTAGATAGAGCTCTTAAGGATAGCGGAGTCAGGGGGTAGGGGTACAGATTGAGAATGATCAGCCATGATCACATTGAATGGCAGTGCTGACTCGAAGGGCCGAATGGCCTCCTCCTGCACCTATTGTCAATTGTCTAAGTGCGCGGGGATCACTGGTCGGTACAGGCTCGATGGGCCGAAGGGCCTGTTTCCGCACTGTTTCTCTAAACTAAATTGGAAATTTGCCAATTGCCATCTGCACCACAGGACTCCCGAGTGTCAGGCAGAGGACTGGATAAAGTACATTACCCTCTCCTCCTCATCCCAGCCTCTGCATGTCCGGACCTTCGGGACATTTCAAACTCCTCCATTTCAATGCAATCATTTCATCTCCTCCAGTCCATCCTGTTGAGGACACTCTACTCATCTGGCAATTGGCAGCTCACTGCAGAGTCACTGAAGGCAGGTGAGCACTGTTAATATACTCCATTCTCAATCTTTAATGAGCGGACATATTCCCGTGGTAGAGTAGCAGAGAACCTGGTGCCTGCTTTGGCACTTGTGGGTCAGCCAGGTTAAAGCCAGATTGGCCATCACCTGTTCTACACCAACCAGCTAGAATTCTGGATCATGGACGTCAGTCAAGTGAAGGATGACATTCACTTGCAACCTTCCACATTTGACCAGTATGTTAACATTCAATAGTCACTTTCACATGTTGAGTATGACAGGTTTGGCTGCCACCCGATATCTTGCCCTACGTCTTTGGAGCTGAAAGGCCTGGAGTAATTTAGCCGGTCGGGCAGCCTCTGTGGAGGGAATGGATAGGTGATATTTTGGGTCGGGATCCTTCTTCAGACTTCCCAACCCAAAATGTTGTTTCATGTTGATCACGTCAGGTAATAATATCCCCCAACATGTATCAAACATCATCAAAAATGCAAATTGATCAGCTCATCTCCAACAGTGGAAGCCGAGCTGTCAATTTGCCTTAGGAAAATAACTGCAGATGCTGGTATAAATCGAAGGTATCACGAAATGCTGGAGTAACTCAGCAGGTCAGGCAGCATCACAGGAGAGAAGGAATGGGTGATGTTTCGGGTCGAAACCCTTCTTCAGACTGATGCTTAATTTGCCTTCATCGAGTAGGCCTTGGTATGAGTAGAGTCACAGTGATACCGTGTGGAACAGGCCCTTCGGCCCAACTTGCCCACAATGTCCCAGCTACACTAGTCCCGCTTGCCTGCACTTGGACCATTTCCCTCCAAACCTGTCCCATCCATGTACCTGACTAACTGTTTCTTAAACAATGGGATAGTCCCAGCCTCAACTACCTCCTCTGGCAGCTTGTTCCATACACCCACCAACCTTTGTGTGAAAAAGTTAGCCCTCAGATTCCTATTAAATCTTTTCCCCTTCACCTTGAACCTATGTCCTCTGGTCCTCAATTCCCCTACTCTGGGCAAGAGACTATGCATGTACCCGAACTATTCCTCTCATGAGTAGTAGTTAATGGCATGGCAGCATTGAGCAGCAAAATGGTGGGCAGCTTCTTTAATAAAGATTAGCAGACACTTCAATTGACTGTTCAAACTTTGATAACATCTTCAGGGCTCCCATTCCTAGTATGTGCTTCAAATCCTTTATTGAGATGGTGCCATGCACTGATAAAAAGGGTTAACTTGGTGATGTTAATCCATGTTATCCGTCTGAGAAGATAGTTTGCACCCGAGCCATCCAGGCAAGATTACCCCTGAAGTGATTCATGACTTCTGGCCAAGAAAACAGATTGGCCCAGCTCAATTGTCAGCACTACCTCACAAGTTAGGCTTTGCAACAACAACAAAAAATATTCTCAGGAACAACCACAGGAGACATGACATTCAAACCTACATTTCTTGAATTCACATTGACTTTGAATACACTTGCACATTTTTTTCTGGAAAGAAACCATTCAGGATCATTGTGTAAGAAGTAACTGCAGATGCTGGCTTAAACCAAAGATAGACCCCAAAAAACTGGAGTAACTCGGCGGGACAGGCGGCATCCCTGGAGAGAAGGAATGGGTGACATTCCGTGTCGAGACCCTTCTTCAGACAGACTCTGAAGAAGGGTCTCAACCTAAAAAGTAACCCATTCCTCTCCAGAGATGCTGCCTGTCCCGCTGAGTTACTCCAGCTTTTTGTGTCTATATTCAGGAACATTGGATAGGATAAAACCTTTGCCTATGCTTTCTCTATTTTTATATGTTTTGTACCTCTTCCTATCAATTAATTAGAAGCTGACCTTGAATAGCGTACAAGTATATAGCTCTCTGAAAGTGGCATCACAAGTAGGAGAAAGATTTTGGCTGGCATTCATCAGTCAGGGCAATGAGTATAGAAGTTGGGATGTGCAAGACCTTGGATAGACTGCACTTGGAGTGTTGTGTTCAGTTTTGGTGACTCTGCTATACAAAAGTTGCCATTAAGCTGGAAAGAGTGCAGAGAAAATATACTAGAATGTGTGGGAAGGAACTGCAGCTGCTGGTTTAAACCAAAGATAGACAAAATGCTGGAGTAACTGAGTGGGACAGGCAGCATCTCTGGAAAAAAGAATGGGTGACGTTTCGGGTGGAGACCCTTCTTCAGAGTATTTGGGCTGTGTAGGACGTTATTCCTTGGAGCAGAAGAGGCCAAGAGGTGATCTCGTAGAGGTGTATAAAAGGATGAGGGGAATAGATAAGGTAAATGCATAGAGTATTTTTCCTAGGATAGTGGGAACAAGTGAGCATAGGTTTAAAGTGAGAGGGGAAAGATTTACAAGGAACCCTGGGGGCAACTTTGCACACAGAGGGGTGTTGGGTACATGGAACGAGCCACCAGCTAAAGTATTTGAGCCAAGTTGAATAACAACAATTTAAAAGACATCAGGACAGGTACATGGATAGGAGAGATCTAGAGGGACGTGGGCCTCACACCGGCAAATGAGTACTTTAGATGGGCATGTAGGTCAGTGTGGACGAGCTGGGCCGAAGGGCCACTTTCCATGATGCATTACATTGATTCTAGAACTGTTCCACGTACTCTGGTTACAATCAGTCATGTCAAGCAAAACTAGAAAACCTCATGTCCGGAGTTTGATTAGTACAGATATCAGGGGTTTGGGGAGAAAGCAGGAGAATGGGGTTAAGAGGGAAAGATAGGTCAGCCATGATTGAATGCCGGTGTAGACTTTCCCACTAGTGGAAAAATCCTCTCCACTTTTACTCTATCCAGGCTGTTCACTATTCAGTAAGTTTCAATGAGGTCCCCCCTCACCTTTCTAAACTCCAGCGAGTACAGTCCCAGTGCCAGGCAGAACAGACTTGTTGGGCCGAATGGCCTAATTGTGCTCCTTTCACTTATGAACATGAATATACCATCGATAAATAAACAGATTGAAAGGGGGTATTTTTTGCAAATCACATATTTAGTAGCATTACCACACTAATAGCATTGACAACGGTGTTAATTACACGATACATTTCTTTTCTTTATTACTTCATAATCATTCAGAGGTAGAGCCTCTCCAAAGCGAATTCAATGTCTGATGACAAAAATCATTTAAGATAATTAGATACCAGCCAAATATTTCCATGTCCATTATAAGTTGCCATGAATGGCTCTTTATACAGATTTGGCAATGGCTGTTCTTAAAATAAATGGATCTCGTAAATAATCTTAAATTTTTAGTAATTGCATTTCCTCGGTGCATTAAATATGTTGAATCCACCAGTATTATATTCCATCCCAAATGCAAATTATGCATTTAATCCAAGTTCCTTTGCTGACTCCAATTACAAGCAAGGACCTTAGATTAGTCTCCAGTACAAGGGCAAGGGGGAGGTAAAATAGTCAGACGAAGGGGAAGATTTAAAATACAGCATGCACAGGGTGGTGAATTCTGTGGAATACTTTGCCACAGAAGGCTGTGAAGGCAAAAATCAGTGGATATATTTAAGGCAGAGGTCTTCTTCTTAGAAGGCGGAGGTAGATTCTTGATTAGTACAGGTGCCAGAGGTTATGGGGAGAAGGCCGGAGAATGTGGTTAGGGGGGAGAGATAGATCAGTCATGATTGAATGGCGGAGTAGACAATGGTCCGAATGGCCTAATTCTACACCTATCACTTTCCCCCGACCGCGGGAGAAAAATTAGGGAAGAAGATAGACTTTATTGCCTTCCTTCACAGTGAGGAATGTGGAATCTGCTGTGGTTGATGTTTATGTTAACTTTTATGTAGGTGTGTGGCTTGTTGCTTCTTTTAGTATGGCTATATCACTGTACCTTAATTGGTACACATGACAATAAAAGATCTTTGAATCTTATGATTTAAGAGGAAAATGTCTTAAGGCAAGCAGTGACTAATAGGCAAAAACAGAGGATATTTCAAAACATGAAGGTGGCAAAGGTTGGGTTTATTTTTAGAAACCCATAAATCTTATAGAATAACTTTTCCCAGTGTTTGGTTATGCATTTTGTTATCCCCGGAATAGATATTGTGTACAATGCTCATTCATTGATTTTGGATCATGCAGAGTAATGTGGACATCCGGAGGCTATTTCGGCCGCGGACCACGTGCACGTCGGAAGCCCGCAGGCCCCTGGGTGGGGGCCGACATCGGGAGCTCCGGCAGCGGCAGCATCTTCGCCCGCCCCGAATCGCGGGGCTTGGGTCGGCCCGCCGCGGACCTTTCACCGTCCGGCGCGGCCTGAAATAGGCCACGGGATTTTCTCCGCCCGGCGGGGGCTTCAATGTTGGGAGTCACGACCGCCCCGATGTGGCAACTCCAACAGCCTGACCGCGGGAGAAGACGGCAGGGGAAGAGAAAAAGACATTCTGGCCTTCCATCACAGTGAGGAGGTGACTGGAGGAGACTCACTGTGATGGATGTTTCTTTTGTTTGGTGTTGGTTTATGATTGTATGTGTAATTGCATTTTTATTGATTATTCTTATTGGTCTTATTGTTGGACTGTGGGTAATTTTTCATTTCACTGCACATTTATGTGTATGTGACAAATAAATTGACTATTGACTATTGACCACACATCACAAGGTGATCCAAACCCGTTCACATTCTAGCAGCGATCGTGTAATCGACACCATTTGTAGTGCTACTGAAATATGGGATTTGCAAAAATATCATCTTCCCTTCCAATCTGTTCATTTATTGATGGTATGTCTTCATAAGATCATAAGTGATAGAAACAGAATTAGGCCATTTGGCCCATCAAGACAAATCCGCCATTCAATCATGACTGATCCATCTCTCCCTCCTCACCCAGAACCAGGGGGTCACAGTTTAAGAATATGGGGTAGGCCATTTAAAACTGAGATGAGGAAAAATATTTTCACCCAGAGAGTTGTGAATCTGTGGAATTCTCAGCCACAGAAGGCAGTGGGGGCCAATTCACTGGATGTTTTCAAGAGAGAGTTAGATTTAGCTCTTGGGGCTAAAGGAAACAAGGGATGCGGGGTAAAAGCAGGAACGGGGTACTGAATTTGGATGATCAGCCATGATCATATTGAATAGCGGTGCTGGCTCGAAGGGCTGAATAGCCTACTCCTGCACCTATTTTCTATGTTTCTATCTTTCCCTCTCAATTCCATTCTCCTGCCTTCTCTCCATAACCCCTGACACCATACTAATCAAGAATGTTATCAAACTCCTTTGAGATTGCAATGTGTATTTTAATTGTCCACGTGTGTGGACTGATTCACATTCTAATGCAAAATATTATTATACAGAGAAAATTCTACCATTTACTTCATGAATGCATGTCTGTACTCTCTGCATTAACAGAGGGCTTTTCACTAAAATGGTAATAAATAATCTGGTTGGACGTTGATTGGGGTCACTGCGTAGCCTAATACCCTGATCAGTATTACTCTCGATCAGTAATACTACCCATACTTCTATTAGCAGTTGCCAACGGCAAACAATATTGGGCTTAAGATAAATTATTTTTGCAGACTGTAGACCAAGGGGCTTTTTAATTTGTCAATGTGCCAACACTGAAACCAGAAGTAACAACCTCTACTTCGATGGATATGGAAAGGAATTGTCAGGAAAGTTTAGTTTAGAGATACAGTGTGGAAACAGGCCCTTCGATCCACTGAGTCCAGCTGACCAACGATCACCTGTACACTAGTTCTGTTTTGCATCCTACACACTTGGGGGCAATTTAGAGAAGCCAATTAACTGACAACCCTGCACAGTTTTGGAATGGGGGAGGAAACCAGAGCACCTTGAGAAAACCCACAAGGTCACAGTGAGAATGTACAAACTTTGTACAGACAGCACCCTTAGTCAGGATTGAACTCGGGTTTCTGGCGCTATAAGGCAGCAACTCTACCGGTGTGCCACCCCAAAATAAATTATTTAACTATTTGCAATACACATCTTCAGAAATTAAAGCAATGCATTTGTAATTTTAATATTTGGCAAAATGGCAATCTGCAATCTGCCTGTTAGAGATGCATTGCATTTTATAATGATCATTGAAAATAATATATTTCAAATTTGACTTGCTTGATTATCTTTGTTATATCAAGCCCTGTGTCTTCCTGTTTGCAATCCTAGCTCCACACAATTCTTATTTGTGGAAATCCAAGAACCCATACATTTTTTCTTTAAATTGACATGTGTTTAATAATATATTCCTTTATTCGTCCCACACCAGGGACATTTACAGTGTTACAGCAGCAAAGTGGATAGCAAGAGATCATTCATTATAAGTAAAAGATACATAAATTGTCATCAGTTCTTAGCTGTTATTGTTGACTCGTCTGCTGGGAGCAGTGCTGGTTGTGCAGCCTCACAGCAGCGGGAAGGAAGGACCTCTATGTCTCTCCTTCACGCACTTGGGGTGAAGGAGTCTGTCACTGAAGGAGCTACTCAGTGCAGTGACAGTGTCCTGCATGGGGTGAGAGTCGTTGTCCAGCAGTGATGTTAGTTTTGCCATCATCCTCCTCTCTCCCACCACCTGCACTGAGTCGAGGGGGCAACCCAGGACAGAGCTGGCCTTCCTGACCAGCTTGTCGAGTCTCTTTCCTTCCACAGCCGAGATGCTGCGGCTCCAACAGACCATTCCATAGAAAATGGCCGATGCCACCACCATGTTGTAAAAGGTCCTTAGGAGTGCCCCCTGCACTCCAAAGGACCCGAGTCTCCCTAGCAGATAAAGTCTGCTCTGGCCCTTTCTGTATAGCGCATTGGTGTTTTCAGTCCAGTCCAGTTTATTGTTGAGGTAGACACTCAGGTACTTATAAGAATCCACCCTCGATGTCCATTCCCTGGATGTTCACCGGTGTCGGGGGGACCTGGCTGTGCCTGCCACCATCTCCCAGGTTTTCCCCGCGTTGATCCGGAGGCAGTTCCGCTGGCACCAGTCCACAAACTCCTTGATCAGTTCTCTTTATGCCCTGTCCTCATCGCCCGTGATGAGGCCAACGATGGCAGAGTCGTCAGAGAACCTCTGTAGATAGGAATCTGCCTGATGTCCGCAGTGTACAGGGTGAACAAGAATGCCACTAGCACTGTTCCCTGCGGAACCCCAGTGCTGCAGACCACCCTGTCCGAGACCAGGTCCTTTGTCCTCACATACAGTGGTCGGTTGGTGAGGTAGTGGAGTATCCACATGCCTTTCCTGCAACAATATGCTGCGGATTAATGATCAAGGCTGTCACACTTTCAACTTATTGTCGTCACTGATAATACTGTTGCTACAACTGACAAAAATACGAACTTGCAAGCTTTATAATCATAGTGCTTATAGGTCTGATGCTGTACAACTTCCCTGTGCACAATCAGTGGATGTGATACATGAACAATAACTGCTTAGCTTCAGATGTGTTCTTCAAATACCTTCTTAAATATTTCAAAACATTGTGCTTTTGGGCATTTCTAAAATCCTATGAAGTCTACTTGTTTATTGACATTTCCAGCTCGCTCTGTGTCATAAAGCTTGTATTGTAAAGCAGTAACACTATCAAAACAAGGTCAAATGAAAACTTTCCGAATTAGTACACTGTACGAGAAAGTCCTGGAGTCCTACAGCACGGAAACAGGCCCTTTGGCCCAACTCGCCCATGCCGGCGACGATGCCCATCTAAGCTATTCTCATTTGCCCATATTTGGCCCATATCCCTCTAAAACCTTTCCTATCCATGTACCTGTCCAAGTGTCTTTTAAATACTGCTATAGCACCTGCCTCTATTACCTCCTCTGGCAGCTCAAGAGATAGGAGCAGAATTAGGCCATTGGGCCCCATCAAGTCTACTCCGCCATCCAATCATGGCTGATCTATCATTCCCTCCTATCCCCTTTCTCCTGCCTTCTCCCCATAACCTCTCACACCAGCTCGTTCCATATACCTAGCATTCTCTGAGTGAGAAAGTTGCCCCTCAGATTCAAACCACTGGACATGTTCAGAAGTACTGAACATGATAGCCCCATTGTCCAATGGTAATGATGCAATATTCATGTTTGTGAGATCCTGAACATAAGCACAATTTACTTCTATTTCAATAACTGCCATTGGGTTTTACATCCATTGTCTATTTTATTTACAACTTCTCAATCTTCTACCAAAGTAACACATTGATATTTAATATCTGCAATGCACAGGCACTTCCCTTGACAAATTTATTTATTAGTTTACTCATCCAGATTTTCTCTTACTCAAGGGGAAAAAACTGCTCTTGAAATAAATCCAAATGCAGTGTGTGAATATTCCACACTATTTACACTTTGCATTTTCACTTCCTGGGTTTCCCCCCACATGCTCCCAGGAATAAAAGTGCCAAATACCTTTAGGCGTCATAACAATTAATTGGCATCTCATGTCATGTCCTTATACGTGGCAGAGGTGGAACAACTTTCCTTTCATTGGTTCTTCAGTTGTCATGCATACAATACCATTTTAGTGTGTTGGAAGGAACTGCAGATGCTGGTTTAAACCAACGATAGACACAAAATGCTGGAGTACTCAGCGGGACAGGCAGCATCTCTGGAGAGAAGGAATGGGTGACGTTTCGGTCTGAAGAAGGGTCTCGACCTGAAACGTCACCCATTCCTCTCCAGAGATGCTGTCTGTTCCGCTGAGTTACTCCAGCATTGTGTGCCCAGCATTTTATTTTCTGCTTCAGCTGGAGTTTAAGTATATGGCTTAGTTGTTGATAATCTTGCTTTGATGTAATATTCTTGTGTTTCCCAGCAAGATAAAACCATGTGATTATTTAATTACATTGTTCAGTCGAGTTTTACAAATGTTGAGCTGTTATGTGATATGGGCCTAGAGTGCTGATTCAGACCCTTTCATATTTCAACTTGTAGATAATAGCATACAGGTCATTCATTGAAGTGTAATATTATTCCTTTTAAACACAATTACATAGGTGAATTTTTAAAAAATCAGTAAAATTCAGACAATGGAAATAAAACAGTTGCATTGTTATCATTTTCAAACATTGTAATGTAGCCAAAATATCCAGCTCGTGAATGGAATGATTATACCCTACTGCAACTTTTCCCGATGGTGTACACACACACACACACACACACACACACACACACACACACTATTGGTAGCTGCTGGTTTAGTCTGCCCTTAATGATTGGAGTGAACATTAGACAAAAAAAAACTCCGCTTCTATCATGAATAGCACAAGGTAAGCCATGCACAACCGTGGAAATTAAGCTTAAAGCTGAACAGTGAATGTTACACTGAGTGCCGAACATGCTTCAACACAGACACAGAGTGAATATTCCTGTGCACAATTCCTCACGAGTATTAATTGTATCATGGTATTCAGTTCATGCTCTTGATTTGGTCACTTTCTTGTCAAAAAACTGTCTCTGGCCGCACAGTTTCCTTTTCTATTAGAGTGCAGACCTTTGAAAAGGATTAGTTACAGAAACACGCCAAACGTTACTTACAGGAAGCTCTGGTTTTCTGTGTTTGCCCATCTTTTCTTGCACCTGTACAGAACAGCATTACAAGGGTGGAATCTGATCTTATTGCACACCGATTTTACGAGAAATAACAGGGCCGTTTCAAATACATGCCTTTGGTAACAGTTCCATCAACAGCAGACTGACCCAATGGTCAATCATACAGGATTTTCTTTGTATATCAACCAAACATGGAGGAAAAAGTCTCAACCGCGAGGCATGAAGATTTTGCAAAAGGTTAATAACTTGACCACAATCATTCCATAAGGATTCCTTCGTCAGAAAAAAATGCAGCATATGGCAGTGAAAAGAAACATTTCCCGTTTATGTAAAATCTATTATTTAATAAATAAAACAAATAATAAACTGGATGGTGAAAATAAGTTATGGTCTTCCCTCTAATCCTTCCACCAATTTTCAACAAATCTGCAGAAGAGTCTAAAGAAGTGCAGTGGAGGCAGATTCATTGACAACCTTCAGAAAGGGAACTGAACGGAAGATGATCAGACTTGAGATACAGTGCGGTAACAGGCCCTTTGGCCTAGCGAGTCCACGTCGACCAGCATATCACCCCGTACACTACCACTATCCTACACACTAGAGGCAATTTACTATTTTTTTTAACCAAAGCCAATTAACCTACAAAAACCCTATGCCTTTGGAGTGTGGGAGAAAACCCATGCAGTCACAGGGAGAACTTACAAACTCTGTACGGTAGCACTTGTAGTCAGGATCGAACCCGGGTCTCTGGTGCTGTAAGGCAACAACTCTACCGCTGCACCACTGTGCCGCCTCATTGGAGTAATGAACTCTTGACAAGAGTAATGAACTCTTGACACTCATTAGAGTATCCTAATGCAGAGGTACAAAGAAAGCGAGATACGGACTGTTAGCTCATCCAAAGTGAAAGAGTAGATGCAATGAGTTGAATGCCATCAACATTGTTAATCTACCTTCTTCACATTGGTGCGGCACGGTGGCGCAGCAGTAGAATTGCTGCCTTACAGCACCGAAGACCAGGATTCGATCCCGACTATGGTTGCTGTCTGTACGTTCTCCCTGTGACCTGCGTGGGATTTTTCCGAGAGCTTCGGTTTCCTCCCACACTCCAAAGATGTAGGTTAATTGACTTAGTATAAAAGTAAAATTGTCCCTAGTCATCAACAGTCCCCAGTCTTCAACATCAGACTTGTGCAAATTCAGAAATGAATGTAGTGCAATATCTGACCAAGCCAACCTACACCAGGCAGCACTGTTATTTGTAGGAAGGAACTGCAGATGCTGGTTTCACACCGAAGATAGACACAAATGCTAGAGTAACTCAGCAGGACAGGCAGCATCTCTGGAAAGAAGGAATGGGCGACGTTTCAAGTCGAGACCCTTCTTCAGACTGAGAGTCAGTGGAGAGGGAGTCTAGAGATAAGGAAGGGTAAGGTGTGAAAACTACAGATCCAAGCAGACGATGATAATGAAATATAGAATGGTTCATTGTTATCTGAGGGGAAGGTGACAAGGCAGCATGGTGGCACATCGGTAGAGTTGCTATCTTACAGCGCTTGCAGCACCAGAAACGCAGGTTCAATCCCGATCACGGGTGCTGTCTGCACGGAGTTTCTATGTTCTCCCCATGACTTACATGGGTTTTCTCAGAGGCTTTTCTGGGTTTTACGTGGCTTTTCTCAGTTCCCCCCTCCCCCAAAGGTTTATAGGTTAATTTGACTTGGTACAAGTGTAAATAGTCTGTGTAGGATAGTGTTAATGTGCAGTGATCACTGGTCAGTGTGGACTCGGTGGGCCGAAGGGCCTGGTTCCACACTGTGTCTCTAACTAACTAAACTCAAATATCATTACGGTAGCTCTGTCATGCACTATTTCCATCGTAAGCATTGCACAAAGCCCAGAAAGTAAATATGATCCACTTCACATCGAAGATATTAGTAGCTTGTATTTGCAAACAGCTATTGAGGAACATCCTGTTCAGACCTGTATGACCTGCCCGAACTCTGAAGTGTTGGCAATTATTCAGTGGAACCGCTGAGAGCATTGACTTGCAGTTGATAGAGATTTGGGCCTCAGAGTTTAGACTTTGATTATTTACTTTCCCTGGCAGGTTCAGTCTGTAAAAAGGCTATGAAGGCTAACTACTTTTAAACACCAGCAAGTATCGTCCCTGCCAAATCTGTGGCGGTGTTTAAAAATGACATTCATTTTGTGCGGCACAGTGGCGTGTCGGTAGAGTTGTTGCCTTACAGCGCCAAAGACTGGTTTCGATCCGGACTACGGGTGCTGCCTGTACGGAGTTTGTACGTTCTCCATGATCACGTGGGTTTTCTCCGGTTGCTCCGGTTTGCTCACTCATTCCAAAGATGTACAGGTTTGTAGGTTAATTGGCTTTGGTAAAAATTGTAAATTGTGTGCAGGATAGTGTTAGTGTACGGAGTGATCACTGGTCGACGTGGACTCGGTGGGCCGAGGGTCCTGTTTCCGCATTGTATCTCTAAAGTCTAAAGATAAACTCTCAAATGCTGTACAATAAAAATAATTGCTTAGAATTTGTGCGCGTTATGGACTTAGCAAAAGAACTTGGCAACTGGTTAGGATGTGTCACATCTATACTTAAAGCACAATTGATACAGGCCCTTCAGCCCACTGAGTCTATGCTGACCAACGATCACCTGTACACTAGTTCTATGTTATCCCACTCTCCCATCCTGCACACCAAGGACAATTTACAGAAGTCAATTAACCTACAAATCTGTATGTCTTTGGAATGTGGGAGGAAACCGGAGCAACCGGAGAAATACCAGGCGCTCACAGGGAGAACATACAAACTCTGTACCGAGGTCAGGATCGAATCCGGGTCTCTGGTGCCGTAAGGCAGCAACTCCACCGCTGCGTGACTGTGCTGCCCCTTGGGGGTAAAGAATGATTAACACCCTTTTTTCCTGAAAAACCTATTTTCTTTTCAAACATGCAAACATTTTGCATAATTGCACTCTTCACGAACAGTGCCAACGACAAAGTGCATTGATTTAAACTTTAATTCCATTGATGGTAATTATTTTTAAACCCTGACATTGAATTTAGTCCTAAATTGGGTCATGGCTTCACTGTACTAAAATATCCTCAAAGGAATCCCTTCTAGTAGTTTATCCATTCAACTGCCTTACAGTGCTTCATTTGGAGTGCATAATCTAATATATGCTTTCGGCTGCTTGAAGATGTTCTTCTTTCATAATTTTTAATTGAATTTCAGACAACTAACATCCCAAACCATTTTGGACAAACAGAAGCCAACAGTATTTCATGCACCTCTGTAGAGTCAGAGTCATACAGCGTGGAAACAGGCCCTTTGGCCCAACTTGCCCAACATGCATACCCCATCTACACTAGTCCCACCTGCCTGCATTTGGCCCATGTCCCTCTAAACCTGTCCTATCCATGTGCGTGTCTAAATGTTTTTTAACGTTGCAATAGTACCAGCCTCAACTACCTCCTCCAGCAGTGCATTCCATACACCAACCACCCTAAGTGTGAAATAGTTACCCCTGGCTTATTTTGTGAAGACTTCATCAGAAACCTATCAGAAAACACAATGCCTCCAAAGCACGTCGAGAGCAGAAAGCTCTCTAGTTGACATCTTCAACCTGCCCTTTGAATAATGCAGTTATAATCTGGTGGCTCAGTGCCCAAGGTGTTAGTGTGTTGAAGTACAGCACCATCTAGTGCTCAGGCATAGATCCCCATCGGGGCAAATCTTGCCCGCCTCCAGCTGCTAAATTTTCAGTACGCCCGCCTCAGACTTCTCCACATGCACCGCGGAATGCAGAAGCCTAAAATATATTGCGAGACTAATTGCTCCACATCTGTCACCACATTCCACATCAGGCCAACCAACGGGGCACAGTCTGACTAGGATTGCTCAGTGATACAATGGAGAAAGCAACACCCCAATCCTAGGCTAGTTCGGTGTAGAAACTAGGAACTGCCGATGCTAGTTTACACAGAGTGCTGGAGTAACTCAGCAGACCAAGCAGCATCTCTGGAGACAGGGTTAGGTGATGTTTCGGGTCGGGACGCTTGAAGAAACAGCACCTATCCCCGTTCTCCAGAGATGCTGCTTGACTCGCTGAGATACTCCAGGATTTGGTGTCCGAGAAAGCCACAAAGTGCTGGAGTAACTCAGCGGGTTAGGCAGCATCTCTGGAGAAAAAGGATGGGCAACATTTCAGGTTGGGACCCTTCTTCAGACTTTAATGTCCTTGGCCAGTTCAGATCTGGTACAGGAGCAGAGACCTGTTCATTTCAATGAAGATCAAGGTCCACAGATTATGAGGCCAAAGTAAAGCCAAATATTTTTTTTATAATTTTATATATTTAATGTTTTTATTTACATGTTTTTCGTGATTTTAACCAGCAGCATTTTATTTTAAATTTCATAGTTTTAGTATTGCTAAAAAATTAAATTTAGTTTTAAACAGGTTTTAAATGTTTGTGATGATAGGGAAATTTTATAAACTTTAAATCCATCAGAGCTTTGATAACAGACAAACATCTGACTCACATTTTGTCTTCTACCAAACCTTTGCAGGCTTCACATAAGGCCCAGTCACACCTGACTGGAGATTCACAAGTTATAGGAGTAGAATTAGGCCATTGGGCCCATCGAGTCCACTCCACCATTCAATCATGGCTGATCTCTGCCTCCTAATCCCACTTTCCTGCCTTCACCCCATAATCCTTGACACCCTTTCTAATCAAGTATTTGTCTATCTCTGCCTTAAAAATATCCACTGACTTGGCCTCCACAGCCCTCTGTGGCAATCAGTTCCACAGATTAACTACCCTTTGACTAAAGAAGTTCCTCTTCACCTCCTTTCTAAACGTGCGCCCATTAATTCTGAGGCTGTGACCTCTGATCCTGGAGTCTCCCACCAGTGGAAACATCCTTTCCACATCCACTCCAAGCCTTTCATTATTTTGTAAGTTTCAATGAGGTCCCCTCCTCAACATGCCCAGTACAGGCCCAGTGACGTCAAGCGCTCATCATATGCTAACCCACTCATTCCTGGGATCATTCTTGTAAATCTCCTCCAGACCCTCTCCAGAGCCAGCACATCCTTCCTCAGATATGGGGCCCAAATTTGCTCACAGATTATTGAGGATCAGCAAAGCTGGTCTTGCACGGCCGGCCATATGTGCCCAGCTGCGGCACAAATGTGCAAGAGTCACCTGTGACTGGATCAGCCCAGCCAAATCAACATAATATTCCCAATGCAATGGGGTCAAAGACTAATACATCAAGAACGTTGTCACATGGAATGGCAGCATAAAAAGAGAAGTCTGAAGACCTACAACACAACACCTACAAAATTAACGACAAATTAATGACAGCCAATGACAAATTTTGTTCATTTAAAAACAGTAAGTTTGCACTTGAATAAGTATTTCCAAAGACTCATTACAAAGGACACTGCAGTCTTGCTCAAGAAAACAAAAATACATTGACCTTGATTTAATTCACCAAAACAAGAGAAGGGGATTAAAACAAAACAGTTTAGTTCTCATCTACAGCACACCTGCCCACTGCCGCATTAACTGTGTTCATGTTCTGTATGTGGAGTAAATGACAGATTTTGTCATCAAACTCAAATCAAATTCAGAGACGAGTTTAATTTATTCAGCTCTCAATTGGATTCTCCGGGCTCGGGAATCTCAGCAGGGAAACACGAGGAGGAATTGACCAAATCAGTAGGTTAGTGCATTGTGAAAACACTACCTGTGGGCCAAGACACCACGACAACATGAAGTACCCCACACAGCACCAATACCAACTCGTCCCAAATGCAACAAGTTTCTCAACTAAACTTCCAGCCTCATCACACTGTTGCGATCACCAGCACCATCCTTACCAATTTATCTCCCTGTCTCTTCCCAATGGCCCGTTCCAAACCGTCTTTCTTGCCTTAACCGCACCCACAGTCCAAGGTAGGGTTTCTCTTACCCAGAAGCTAGAGATCACGGCCAAACATCCCTTGTTGTACCCTCCGCCCTCTGGTTTTACCACTGGCCAGTCGGCCAGGACATCCGAAGGAGAAAAGTGTACTGAAGTGCTGTCATTCAGACGAGCACCACATCCAGGTCTCTTTCTTCTGGATTTTCTCTACAGACGTTCTCTTTCTCTACATCCTTCTTCCAAACTGCTAGCTTCATTGTGAGCTAACTGCATTTACAAGGTCATAAGACACAGGAGCAACATTAGCCCATTCGGTCCATCGAGTCTGCTCCACCATGTGATCGTGGCTGATCCATTTTCCCCTCTCAATCCAGTTCTCCTGTCTTCTCGTAGCCTTTGACAGATATTCAGATCTGATACATAATCTTGTTGTTGAAGTTCACTTGGGTACTATCACAATGTTTAAAAAAGCATTTAGACAGGTACACGGATAGAAAAGGTTGGAGGGACATGGGCCAAGTGCAGGCAGGTGAGACTAGTGAAGATGGGACATGTTGGTTGGCGTTGGCAAAATGGGCCGATAGGTCTGTTTCCATACTGTGTGACTCTATGATGCATTATCCATTTGTAAAATAAGTGAGCATTAGAAAGCTTCAAATCGTTCTTATTAATGAGCGGTCAATTATATTTAAAACAAATACAAACTATTTTGAAATGGCATTATGTAATGCTATTTTTACTTTATTTTAAAATAGCATTATGTACAGTGCCCTCCATAATGTTTGGGACAAAGATCCATCATTTATTTATTTGCCTCTGTACTCCACAATTTGAGATTTGTAATAGAAAAAAAATTACATGTGGTTAAAGTGCACATTGTCACATTTTAATAAGGGCCATTTTTATACATTTTGGTTTCACCATGTAGAAATTACAGCAGTGTTTATTCATAGTCCTCCCATTTCAGGGCACCATAATGTTTGGGACACAGCAATGTCATGTAAATGGAAGTAATCATGTTTAGTATTTTGTTGCATATCCTTTGCCTGCAATGACTGCTTGAAGTCTGTGATTCATGGACATCACCAGTTGCTGGGTGTCTTCTCTGGTGATGCTCTGCCAGGCCTGTATTGCAGCCATCTTTAGCTTATGCTTGTTTTGGGGGCTAGTCCCCTTCAGTTTTCTCTTCAGCATATAAAAGGCATGCTCAATTGGATTCAGATCGGGTGATTGACTTGGCCACTCAAGAATTGACCATTTTTTAGCTTTGAAAAACTCCTTTTTTGCTTTAGCCGTATGTTTGGCATCATTGTCTTGCTGTAGAATGAACTGCCGGCCAATGAATTTTGAGGCATTTGTTTCAACCTAAACAGATAGGATGTGCCTATCCACCAGAATTCATTATGCTACTACCATCAGCAGTTGTATCATCAATGAAGATAAGTGAGCCAGTACCTTCAGCAGCCATACATGCCCAGGCCATAACACCCCCACCACCGTGTTTCACAGTTGAGGTGGAGTGCTTTGGATCTTAGGCAGTTCCTTCTCTCCTCCATACTTTGCTCTTGCCATCACTCTGATATAAGTTAATCTTCGTCTCATCTGTCCACAAGACCTTTTTCCAGAACTGTGGTTGCTCTTTTAAGTACTTCTTGGCAAATTGTAACCTGGCCATCCTATTTTTGCGGCTAACCAGTGGTTTGCATCTTGCAGTGTAGCCTCTGTACTTCTGTTCATGAAGTCTTCTACGGACAGGGATCATTGACAAATCTACACCTGACTCCTGAAGAGTGTTTCTGATCTGTCAGAAAGATGTTTGGGGATTTTTCTTTATTATAGAGAATTCTTCTGTCATCAGTTGTGGAGGTCTTCCTTGGCCTGCCAGTCCCTTTGCGATTAGTAAGCTCACCAGTGCTCTCTTTCTTCTTAATGATGTTCCAAACAGTTGATTTTGGTAAGCCTGGGGTTTGGCTGATGTCTCTAACAGTTTTATTCTTGTTTCTCAGTCTCATAATGGCTTCTTTGATTTTCATTGGCACAACTTTGGTCATCATGTTGATAAACAGCAATAAAAGTTTTCAAAGTTGATGGAAAGACTGGAGGAAAGACTAGGTGCTGAGAGCTCTCTTATACCTGCATTAAGCAGGCAATTAAACACACCTGAGCAATTACAAACGTCTGTGAAGCCATGCGTCCCAAACATTATGGTGCCCTGAAATGGGGGGAACTATGTAAACACAGCTGTAATTTTTACATGGTGAAACCAAAATGTATAAAAATACCCTTTAATAAAATCTGACAATGTGCACTTTAACCACATGTGATTTTTTCTATTACAAATCTCAAATTGTGGAGTACAGAGGCAAATAAATAAATGATGGGTCTTTGTCCCAAACATTATGGAGGGCACTGTATATTCTTAACCGTGACTTTAAATAAAGGAAATATGGGTGATCTAAGAGTAAGCAGCAAAACACCCATCTCACACGCCCACAACTATTCTCAGTCAGGCTGTGGAGTTTGATATTAACCACTTGCTCAAAGCATCAATCATTTCATTATTACGCTTTGGTGAACTCCCTTTCAATGTCACCTTGATAATGGAAAATGTAATGCGCAGATTTTACTGTGTGGCAAGTCTGCACTATTTCAGCTGAGAGGGAGCCAGCTTTAGCACTGATGAGTTTGTGACTTGCTTGGCACTTTGCTGGTAAGGTGTGTGATGCTCACCAAGTCAACACACATTCTTATTAAGGTCTCCATTACCAGAGCAGTAATCTGCTCTCAGTAGTTACATGTTAAAGAATAAGCATGCGAAATATCAGATAAAAATCAAAAGAACCTCAATCCAAATGCGATGTTACGCAAAATCCACAGCATCCAAAATACCTCCGCAACATTAGTTTGACTGGATATACCTACGGCAAAGATCAGTTTCAGTTTACTTTATTGTCACGTGTACCGAGGTACAGTGAAATGCTTTTGTTGCTTGCTAACCAGTCAGCAGAAAGACAATACATGATTACAATCGAGCCATTTGCGGTGTATAGATACATGATAAGGGAATAACGTTTAGTGCAAGATAAAGCCAGCAAAGTCCGATCAAGGATAAACCGAGGGTCACCAATGAGGTAGATAGTAGTTCAGTACAGCTCTCAGGTTGTGGTAGGATGATTCAGTTGCCTGATAACAGCTGGGAAGAAATTGTCCCTGAATTGATTGTGAGTATATAACATTGCTCCACTGCCCTTTAAAGGCTGTAGAACTACACAGCCCACCAAAAGGCCAGAAAATAACCTGTCTCCAACATGCTCCGAGCATTCTCGCTTCTTTGATATTACGTGGTTTCCAGAGGCATGGGTGACATGTTAGTTATACAGTCTAAGAGTCGTAGAGTGATACAGCGTGGAAACAGGCCCTTCAGGCCAACTTGCCCACACCGGCCAACATGTCCCAGCTGCACTCGTCCCACCTGCCCGCGTTTGGCCCATATCCCTCCACACCTGTCCTGTCCATGTACTGTCTAGACAGCAACTGTCTAGTTACATTATAATGCCAATAGCAATCTCCCCAAATAGTTTCAAAAATCACTCAACTAAGAATCGCAAGGACAAGCCACTATATGCTCTTCAACTTGGATTTTTTTTAAAATGTAAATAGACTTGCATGTGTGCGGCAACATAGTAGGAAATACATTGACAGCATAATCATTCTTCTTATGTGAGAAAGTGTTTCGGCCCTCGCAGAATGATGGCTATGCAAACTGGATGGTGTTTGTACGAGAAATCGACCAAGACGTCGAAAGAATTTTCTGCTCTTGTCCTGAATGCAGAATCATAGTGTCATTTTGGCATGGAGGAGTCTATGAAAAGCACATTGGCTTTTTATAAGCATCATCTATTCTGCCCCATTCACAAACTCCTCAGATGAGCAATTTCTTTATCCCCTCATGAATGTAATACCATTTAAGAACACAAGACCGAATGTGTTTTTACCACTCTCTAAAGTAATGAATTCCAAGTTAAAAAGCTTTCCTTTTATCATCTTTGGTTTACTTTTCCCTCTGGTTTATTAAACTCATGCCTTTGAAAACCATTTCACTTTAGTTTAGAGATACAACGCGGAAACAGGCCCATCAGCCCACCGAGTCCGCACCGACCAGTGATCCCCGCACATTAACACTATCCTACAAACACTACTGGCAATTTACATTTATACAAGTCGATAAACCTACAACCTTCTTATTTTGATAAGATTTCTGCACGAGTTTGAATATTTCTTTCAATTCATTAAACCTTCTTCACTCCAAGAACAATTTTAAATTCTCAATGCCATTCATGTACCTTGTTCCTGGAACTATGAACAAGGATCCCAGAGAATGTTTTATCCTTGGTTTAATATCTTGACCCGACTTTAGTTTGCAATCTCTCAAATAGGTGTTTAATGAGCTCTTAAAAGAAAAATGAAGGATGTGGTAGTGTTCCCTCATGTAACCTCTGCTTTGCTTTTTTAATATCCAATATTGGGCGTTATGCTGAGTTTTCCATGTTAGTGGGATCTTTCCTCGCAACTCTAATGTCAGGAAGTGCTGAGCTGTTACACCACAATAGAACCAGCACAGTTTCACCTCCTTCAGAGTATCAGCAATAAAGAGTTCATGCTTTCTTAAGGAGAAAGGATGTCAGAATCCTCTGGGAAGGTAGTTACAACAGAGGTACCGCAACACAACACAAACAGGAGACGGTTTGCTTTGTTATAGAGTCAAACAGCACGGAAACAGGCCATTCAACCCAGCTTGTCCATGCAGTCCAAGATGCCCCATCTACACCAGTCCCACCGGCCCACATCCCTCGAACCCTTCCCCGATGCTTGAACTTCTATCTACCTCATTGGAGACCCTCGGACTATCTTTGATTGGACTCTACTGCCTTATCTTGTCCTCATTATTCCCTTTATCATGTATCTGTACAATGTGGATGGCTCGATTGTAATCATGCATTGTCTTTCTGCTGACTGGGTAGTGTGCAACAAAAGCTTTTTACTGTACCTCGATATACGTGACAATAAACGAAACTGAGGTAAATCAGGGCATGGAGGTGTCTTAGAAGGTACAAATTGCCTCCATGAATACCTTCACTTCTCAGAGCTAAATGTCCCTGCCATACGAGAGTGAAACTATCCCAAAACATCAAATCAAGAGAGTTTTATTGTCATTGTCATATGTCCCGAAACGGAACAATGACATTCTTACTTGCAGCAGCACAGCCTGTAAACACCATGATAAACAACAAGAAGGTTGTGTACATATTGCCCTCCCTGGCTCTTAGTCTGATGAAAGGTCCTGACCAGAAACGTCACCTATCCATGTTCTCCAGAGATGCTGCTTGACCCACTGAGTTACCCCAGCACTTGTGTCCTTTTGTGTATTAACCAGTATCAGCAGTTGGTTGTTTCTACATATTCATAGCTGGAACTCAGACCATACCAACTTCCTGACACGTGTTATTCTAATGTCAGATATTTTTGTCCTGTTCTTTCATCTGATTAACTTTAAGACTTTGTCTGGCATTTCTGTTTGTTTTTGAGGGAAAACCTGCTGACACCACCTGGGGAATTGGAGAGGGTGGTGGAATTGACTGGGCTCCAAATTATGGAAGATTTACAAGAGGCACAATTGAGTTTCGTTTTTGAGATCCAACATGGAAACAGGTCCTTCAGCCCACTGTCTCTTTATCAAGCGTCCTTCATGTTGTCTCACTATTTCAGGCTGCTTGAAGGCATAAAACTCTTCATAATTCAGTACAACTTTCCACAAAAAAAACTTAAGGTATCACAAAATGCTGGAGTAACTCAGCGGGTCAGGCAGCATCTTTGGAGAGAAGGGGTGACGTTTCGGGTCGAGACCCTTCTTCAGACTGTTGTCAGGGGGGCGGGACAAAGAAAGGATGTAGGTGGAGACAGGAAGACAGTGAGAGAACTGGGAAGGGGGAGGGGAAGAGAGGGACAGAGGAACTATCTAAAGTTAGAGAAGTCAATGTTCATACCGCTGGGCATTCCTACATAAAAAAAACTAAGGTGATTTAACTGGTAACACATTAAAAGTGCACGATTGCCTCATTTTATCCATCTCCACATCTCAGAATACAAATTCAACTGAAAGAAATATGGTTGGGAAATTACTTGGACCCGATCGAAGACTTCAACATCACAGCTTTGGTGGTGGTGGATAAAGTAGAGAGAACTTGCTGTGGAAACTTTAGGGTCAAATGCTCTGCTTAGGTTCAAGTGAGAGATCCAAGTTGCAGTCTTGTTCAGTGATGCTGCCTGTAGGTTAATTGGCCTCTGGAAAATGCTCACTGATGCGTCGGGAGTGGGAAAGTGGGATAGTACTGAACTAGTGTGAATGGGTGGATGGTTGGCGTTGAGCGGGTGGGCCGAAGAGACTGTTTCTATGCTGTATCTCTAAACTAAACCAAAACTCTTTTTCAACCTCTTGCTTGGAAAGAGAGCATCAGGTGGACAGAAGGAGGTGCTCAATGACATTTAGAAGAAATACAACTGAGTTACTCCAGCACTTTACATTCAACACCAGACTCGAGTATCTGCAGTTCCTTGTCTCTCCAAGTTGTAATCTTGTTCGGAGATGCTGCCCGACCAGCTGAGTTACTCCAGCACTGTGTGTCTTCACAAACTCAGGCATCTGCAGTTGCTTGTGTCTTCATGTTACAGTCTCCGCCAACCAGTTGTAGGAGGTGGAGTCACTGACAAGACCTCAAACGTAGTTACACAATCAGGCTGCCATAGCATCAATCTGCTGTAGAGATGTTTTACTGGAAGAAGGTCCATCATGCTCATAACTGAAGTACCAAGGAACACGTCACAGAATGGAAGTGAACATGGGAGCCTTGCACTGTTGCACAGTCATGACGGGAGGCAGATGACACGGCAGGTGGGTGGGAAGCTTGTGAGGTGACCAGCACTTTCTATAACTTGTGTGTGCTTCCCATCTATGGACTCAAGGATTTAAACACCATTCCCAAAACTCCTCCACTTTGAATGGTCATAGGGAAGGAGGTTCCAGGAATCAGTGGGGACGTTGTATTTCTTCAAGTAGTCTTTGAGCACCTCCCTCTTCTGTCCATCTGATACTCCCTTTCCAAGCAAGAGCTTGAAATATAATTTTGGTCTAGTTTAGAGACACAGCATGGAAACAGGCACTTTGGCCCAGCAAGTCCATGCCGACCATCCACCACTGGTTCTACATTATCCCACTTTCACATCCACTCCCTACACACTTGCGATCATTTTGCAGAGGCCAATTAACCTACTTGTCTGTGCCTAACTGCATGTCTTTGGGATGTGGGAGGAAACCCATGCAGTCACACCTGTGGTGTAGGTTTGAGTGTTATCAAGGAAGGGCGGACCCACTGAATTGCATAATGAAAGCCAGCTACTAGAGAATCGCATTGTTGACTGTGTCAATGACTAAATCGGCCAAAGAGAGATAATGCACCATTGATGCAGTAAATAAAATGGTGTTTGAGCTTTGATAAGACCCATTGTTTCTGTAAAAGAATAGAAACTAAGATGGGGAGATTTAAGTGGGTTGGTGCAGGTCAATGGACAGGCATTATAAAAGTGGGAATTATTGGTAGAGTTGCTGCCTTACAGCACCAGAGACCTGGGTTCGATCCCGACGAGTTTGTACATTCTACCTGTGACCGCATGGGTTTGTCGCAGAGATCTTCGCTTTCCTCCCACACTCCAATGACGTACAGGTTTGTAGGTTAATTGGCGTGGATTTGTATACTCGGTAGAAGTGTAAATTGTCCCCGAGTGGGTGTAGGATTGTGTTAATGTGCGGGGATCGCTGGTCGGCGCGGATTTGGTGGGCCGAAGGGCCCGTTTCCGCACTGTATCTCTAAACTAAACTAAAATCAGTAGTTTGAAAGAACACTCAGTGATGATGGGTTTCGTGAGGGGCTGTTTGACTTTGGTTTGAAAAGGGAAAGGAAAGCCCCTGTGTAAGAGTAACTGCAACGTCAGCCAAGATGGGCCAGAAAGGCAAGTGCATGCAAGGAAAAAGAGATGAGTTTAGAATAAGATAGTTTGGAAAAGAACGTGAGTGGCTCAGCTCTGAACTATGGACTCTCGAATTGATGTAGGGACTTTGGGGGGTTTTTTTGTACTAGTATTGGGGTTTTTAGTTTATTAAAGTTTTGTTAATTATACATTATCT
This sequence comes from Rhinoraja longicauda, assembly GCF_053455715.1. Lineage (NCBI taxonomy): Eukaryota > Metazoa > Chordata > Chondrichthyes > Rajiformes > Arhynchobatidae > Rhinoraja > Rhinoraja longicauda. Next base: position 36,611,474 of record NC_135969.1, read on the forward strand.
ATGTGTTTTGTGTTTACAAGCTCATTATGCTGCTGCAAGTAAAAAATGTCATTGTTCCATTGCCGGTACATATAATTAAACACTCAACTCGAGCCTTCTACAACCAGAGGGTGGTGAATCTGCGGAATTCATTGCCACAGACGGCTGTGGAGGCCAAGTCATTGGATATTTTTAGAGTGGAGATTGACAGGCTATTGATACCACGGGTGAAGTAGGCAGGAGAATGAGGCTGAGAGGGAAAAATAGATCAGCTATGATTGAATGGCGGAGTAGACTTGATGGACCAAATGGCCTAATTCTGCTCCAATGTCTTATGAACTTGTGAATTCTCGACTCTCTTGGGATGCAACCCCAATTGACTGCTGAATGTTTGAAAAGGTGGGCAAAGGGAATGTATGGAAGGAACAGAATAAGTGGATGGTCTTGAATGAAAAAACAAGGCACGCCTCAAGCTCCATAAGACCACAAGACATGGGAGCAGAACTAGGCCATTCAGCCTATCAGTTCAATCATGGCTGATCTATTTTCCCCCTCAACACCATCCTCCTGCCTTTCCCCCATAACCCGCACTGATCAAGAACCCATCAATCTCCACTTTAAAAATACCCCATGTCTCGGCCTCCACAGCCACCTGCAGCAATGAATTCCACCCTTATCTCCAGTCTAATGGCATGCCCTTTTATTCCGAGGCTGTGTCCTCTGGTTCTCGTCTCTCTCATTACTGGAAACATCCTTTCCACTCCCACTCTATCTCAGCCATTTTGTATCTTTCAAGACTACCCACTCGGCAGTTCCTTGTTTCTACTGTTGGCCTACTGCTTTAACAATTGTCGAAAGCAAGCTTTAAATTGATGCTGTGATGTTGTGGCTTTTAGCAGCAAAATGCTTTATTTTGCCTGACATAATCTGCAGAAAAGCAGTCGTTACATTCATTTCACCTCACCATGGAGAGTCAAATAATGCTTCACTGACTCCTACAACCAAATGCAACACTCTCTGGGAAGATTAAATCACATCAAATTAGATCTGAAACAAGCGACTATACATACATTATTCAGCAGAAACAGATGAATAAAAACCACGCTAAATGAACAACTTTGTCAATGATACAAAGTATGAAAATATGTCATTAAACATTCCCAGAGCAGCGTCTATGAGAGAATTATAACGTCAGCAAACTACCCACCACAAATGCATTTGCTGAATACATATGCAGAAGGAAAATTACAATACACAACAGAAAAGCCCAAAAGCTGAGTCAAGGAAATCATTCTCTCTCTCTCTCTCTCTCTCTCTCTCGTACTCTGATTTTTAAGCATCAAGGCAGTTTTGATCAAAGCTTTCCACATCTGTACGGATTAGATTCATTGGCACAACGGGATAAAAATACTTGCTTTGATTCGTAAAAGCAACTTTGGCCGTTCAATGGATGCATTCCAAAAGTCTGTACTGGTTGCCACTGTTTTGCTGATCGTAAACAAAGATTGAGGTTTGTTCCATGATGGAGCTTGCAGATCATTGCCAAATCACAAAAATACTGCAATATTTTACAATCAGACAAAACTTAGAGATCTTGTTAGAAAGAGAATGAAAGACAGCAGGATTTAATGTCCAAATCTGCATGAATTCATCCCTAATCCCCCAATCTTATCAATACTTAAGGTATTCGCAACAGTTCCAGTCCAAATATTTGGCAACAGAGGTTTATATTCTAGACTATTTATTGAAGGTTTTGCTCAGCACAGAACAATTTAAAACTCAATTACCTACAAGCTGTGCAGGAAGGAACTGCAGATGCTGGTTCAAAATGAAGATAGACACAAAAAGCCAGAGTAACTCAGCAGATGCGGCAGCATCTCTGGAGAAACGGAATAGGTGACATTTTGGATTGAGACCCTTCAGACCGAGTGCCAGGGGAGATGGAAACCTCACCGATTCCTTTTCTCCAGAGATGCTGCCAGACCTGTTGAGTTTCTCCAGCCTTTTGTGTTTATCTTGAATTACCTACAAGCATGCAGGGCAGCATGGTAGCACAGCAGTAGAGTTGCTGCCCTACAGCGCTTGTAGTGCCGGAGACCCATGTTCGATCCTGACTACGGGTGCTTGTCTTTACGGAGTTTGCATGTTCTCCCCCGTGACCTGCGTGGGTTTTCTCCAAGATCTTCGGTTTTCTCCCACACTCCAAAGACGTACAGGTTCGTAGGCTAATTGGCCGGTTTCTGCGCTGTAAACCAAACTAAAAAACATTGTCTGAAAGAGCAATGATTACAGTCTTTTGTAAGAAAAAAAGGAATAGATAGAACTATGAAATGAAGTGCTACCCTAGCTCTGGTGAGGTGGCATGGGAGCAGGGACTGGGATTGGAGTCAAGAACCAGGCGTAGGCCATAGGTAAAGGGGTTGGCATTGGTACAATGGACTGAACGCCTTGTTTCTTTGATATCTGAGTCTTGCTCGTTAGTGCTGGCAGTCCAACAGAGAACAGCCAGCACTCATCCATGTAAATGCCACGTGGTGTACAATGAGAACTCCCCAGCATACGTTTTTAAATATGCACCTGTAGTATGTTTTAACTATTTAAAAGCATCTCATTTGTTTCATTTTAAAAGAACAAATGTAGTCATTTTAAAAATATACATTTTAGTTAAACACAATAGCACAAAACAAACTTTGGAAACCATGGCAAGATTGTCATTTTCTGCAACAATTCCCATAATCCTGTATCTGTACACTGTGATTGTATTCATGAGTAGTCTTTCCCCTGACTGGATAGCACACAACAAACAGTTTTTCACTGTACCTCAGTGCACATGGCAATAAATTAAGCTAAACTATTGACAATTTTATGAGGAAATTACGCATCTATGAATGCGAATCTAAACTAACTGACCTTTCAATGTCAACACTGCACAGTTTTCACCCACCCAACAATTTACTTAACTGAAGACAGACGCAAAATGCTGGAGTAACTCAGCGGGTCAGACAGCATCTCTGGAGAAAAGGAGTAGGTGACGTTTCGGGTCGAGACCCTTCTTCTGACCCGTTGAGTTACTCCAGCTTTTTGTGTCTATCTTCGGTTTAAACTAGCATCTGCAGTTACTCCCTACACAATTTACTTAACTGCCCTATTTTGTACACACGTATACACACACATGATTTTGTAGGGGTTTTTTTTGCAAATAACTTTGTCTTTTATTTCTGTTCACCACAGTAAACAACATGTGCCTTGAAAATTCCCACAACAATTCGTGCCATTTCTCCACTACAGCCAGAGCAAATGTCAGCTTGCTGACAGTTTATAAATTAGCTTATAAATTAGCTGCCGAGCAATTATGGGCAAATCCATTCAGCACACAAATGCTGGAGTAATACTGTGTTGCATCATACTCAATAAACTATCAATTTTTATTTTGTAAGCAGAGTTAGTGGAATTAAAAAAGGATAACTTTCAACTCTCTGTATAAAATAATATTGCCCCGGTTTCAAGGTTATATATATTATATTGGATGAACAGCAAAATAAACATTTTACTTCAAAGCTGCAATCTTCATGATAATGTTATCCACCGTACCTTATCTACACAGCACAGATTACAAAAATGTTTACTTTTCCTCATACACTAAAGTTTATACTAATGAATGAAATCATCTTAAGAGTGGAAGGCACAACATTTTCTTACAGTCTGTGGCCCAGTAAAATTCTGGAGCATTTAAACTCAACGTTACAACTTAGTCTGAGTGCCATCCAGAATTTTTCAAGAGGATCAATCAATGCATGGGAATAAAGTTTTATGCATATTCTTGGTGTGGAAATCATGCTGGAGGTCCAAGGGGAAGTTAGTCAGAGAGCAATACAGCACGGAAACAGGTAACCTTTCAGCTAACTTTGTCCATGCTGATCATGTCAAGAGTGTTAGTCATATGTCCCGAAACAGAACAATGAAATTTGTGTGTGTGCAAGTACGTGTGCAAGAACGATTGGACGTGAATGTACGTGCATATGTAACAAATGACAAAAACAATGCCCCCAACTTTAAGTAGTTCGGAGCATATTTGGAGGTTGTAGTGTTTAATAGTCTGATGGTTGTAGGGAAGAAGCTGCTCCTGAACCTAGACCTTACAGTTTCCACGTCCTGCCTTGCTTTGCCAACATGTCACACTTGTCAAAAGTTACATTTAATTTGCCATTCCTTGACCCACCTACACAACTGGTCTACATGATGTTGTAACTTAGACATCCTTCCTCACTGTCTGCTATCTGCAAATTTACTACAATGTTAATAGTCACCCAAATTGTTACTGCACATGACAAGCAACAGTGGCCCCAGCACCGACCCTTGCGGAACTCCACTGGTCACAGGTCTCCAGTCAGAAAAGCAACCCTCCACAACTACTCCTTCCTCCAAGCCAATTTTGAATCCAATTACCGTGCTCATCTTTTATTCCTTGCAATCTCATCTCCCATACTAGCCTACCAGGACAAAGATCTTACTAATGGCCTCTGGTATGGACAACATCCACTGCCGTGCCCTCATCAATCCTTTCCCAGAGTCAGAGTCATAGAGACTTATTACAGTGTGGAAACAGGCCCTTCGGCCCAACTTGCCCACGCCAGCCAACATGCCCCATCTAGACTAGTCCCACCTGCCTGCATTTGCCCCATTGTTCCTCTAAACCTGTCCTATCCATGTACCTGTCCAAATATTTCTTAAATATTGCTCAAAAATACCCAGACAGATTTTCCAACATGATGCAAAACAACCAGTAATGGCCATTGATGTGTTTCACTCAGAGAGAAAAAATTTAAAAAACGGTATCATTCAGAACCAAGTGAGTTTCTTCAACCTGGAAAAAAAGCCCTATCTTGTCCATTTCACACAGCAGCAGTATGTTTTTTTTTAAACATTTAGTAATGGCTGAATCTCTGTTTTAATCTCAAGAATTTACACTTTCCACAATAATCAGCAAGCACAAAGAGATATTTCAGCAAGCATTACTTGGCAGAGAGAGGCACAAGAGCAAAGGTACATGGGATTTGTTTTTAAAGGCAGGGAATGGACTAGCAAGTTGGGAATGCTAGCAGGGTTTCAATGGGCCTGCTAAAACAGCCAGAGGTGGAGGAGTGGGAATAACATGCTTGTGTTAGGAAGAGGGAACTTGTAATCGAGATGTTGGAAAACTCATTGGGAACATAGTTATGGGTCGAAACAAGGAACTGCAGATGCCGGTTAATACACAAAAAAGACACAAGGCAGCGGAGTAACTCAGCAGGTCAGGCAGCATCTCGGGAGAACATAGACAGGTGACGTTTAGGGTCAGGTCATTTAGGCGGGCACGGGTTACTGATTGTGGATGATCAGCCATGATCACAATGAATGGCGGTGCTGGCTCGAAGGGCCGAATGGCCTCCTCCTGCACCTATTTTCTATGTTTCTATGTCTCTTCTTTATGGGGATGTCTTCAGCTATTTGGAAAGGACATGATGATAGCCCTTATGTTGGTATGATAGCTCCTGTACACTACACTCACTCTAAGTAACAGAATGGCAGAAACAGGAGATACCTCAGATTAATATAAATAATGACAGAATTCACCAGGTTATGGCAAAAATGGAAGAGACACAAGGCATCTTGATTATAAAGTCAGAAAGGAAAATGAACTTGGACAACAGGAAAAAACAATAATATTCAAAAATAATGACAAGTAGGTTAAAACACAAAAAGACACAAAATGCTGGAGTAACTCAGCGGGTCAGGCCGCATCACTGGAGAGCATGAATAGGTGACGTTTTGGGTCGAGAACCTGCATCAGGTTAACCTGGCTTTGTTGCTCAGGACTCTTCCAAAATATAAATAGAGTTTGCCGAAATACTTCCATGTGTTTCCAGATCGTGGAGATGATGTTTCCACTAGTGGGAGAATCTAGGGCCAGAGGCCATAGCCTCAGAAAAAAAGGATGTACTTTTATAAAGGAGATGAGGAGGGATTTCTTAAGTCAGAGGGTGGTGAATCTGTGGAATTCTTTGCCACAGACGGCTGTGGAGGCCATCAATAGATATTTTCAGGGCGGAGATTGACAGATTCTTGATTAGTACTAGTGTCAGAGGTTATGGGGAGAAGGCAGGAGAATGGGATTGAGAGGGAAAGATAGATCAGCCATGATTGAATTGGAGAGTACATTTGATGTGCCGAATGGTCTAATTCCGCTGCTAAAACTTCTGAATAAATTGCTCCATAATCACTTCGGAGTGAACTTAGCAACGTGCATCTAATTTGGGTAAAATGCTTCAGGTAATGTCAAACGTAAAGCAGCGCACATAATTCTATGTTCAGGAACTTTCTAATGACATAATCTGCTGTGCAGTGTGAAAACGTTTGTGAACAACAAAACTGTTGCCATCAAAAGATTCAACCTCCAGAAGCAGGTGTAGAAATAATCTGGCAGAGTACACCTGTCCTTTGGGACAGGTAGCAGTAAACAATCATTGTGTTAATAAACCACATCTGCCAGGGAAATAACTGAAATAAATCCAGAGGGCATGGGTTTAAGGTGAAGGGGAAGAGATTTAATAGGAAACTGAGGGATAACTTCTTCACACAAAGGGTGGAGGATGTATGGAACAAGCTGCCAGAGGAGGAAGTGGAGGCAGGGACTATCCCAACATTTAAGGAACAGTTAGACAGGTAGATGGATAGGACAGGTTTGGGGGGGAGATGGGCCAAATGGAGACAGGTGGGACTAGTGTAGCTGGGACATGTTGACCGGTGTGGGCAAGTTGGGCCTGTTTCCACACTGTATCACTATGACTCTGTGAGCAGATCTGAAGATAGAATGGCACAAATATGGTAAACTATGTATTTTTTAAAGAAAGTTACAATTTATTCTGTACCACACTACAAATTGATGGTAATGTTAAGAAGTAATTGAATAGAGAAAAATGACCATATGTTTGGTCTATGTTAAAGCGTGTTGATTTATATCTCTTTTAAAAGGCAAGCATTTTCTTTGTGGTGAAAAGGTAGGGTAAGTGGAGTAAGTTTTTTTTCATTTTCTACAGTAATGTATCCCAAGAGAATAGGTGTGATCGCCGTTCTGATGGCCAATTTACCCCCCCCCCCCCCCCCCCCAAAGGATACGAGGAAGATTTAATGTTCTTTCGTGACAATAGCCAGATCGTTTCATGATTACCAGATGAAACAATATATAGCCAATCCTGAAACTCATGGCCTGACATCAAGAGGGGGAAAAAAACTGCGTTCACATCCTCGCATTCCGAAAAGGGCATTGTTTGTGTAATGTTGGGACAGTGAACAAATAAGGCAGCTCCAGGTAACACCCTCAACTATACATGTATTAACCCCCAGAGGGCTTATCCACATCACTAGCGCTTACCATATGGTTCAATTGTTCTTGCGTTCTGCTGAAGATTTCTGGTCGAAAACCAATACTGAAAGTCTAAATTGTTTGCACAAGCTGTTGGTTGAAATTAATTTGTGTCATGTATTTACGGCGACGAGCTTTGAAACTGTACGACGTGTTATTAAATATTGGACGCAAGTTCAACGTACATCTGATGTTTATAAAATATCAGCCAATTATTTGATTTGCCAGATCTGATCATCCTTCCTCTTTTTTTTAAATTATTTCTCCAAGATACAACTAAATTACAACCAGAGTTTCAAGGCGCTCGGCTAGGGATTTTTTTTCCCTTGCAAGGATAAAATGCGTCCCAGTGAATTACGTCCGTGCAATCGCTCAGCAACTCAACGCCAGACGTCTGCGCTGAGCTATCTCCTTCGTTTAACCTACAACTTCCATTCTGGGCTGCATTTCACAATTGCCCAGCGAGGGGCAGGCTTTAAAATAGATAGGGAAATAAAACTTCTCGCAACTATAGAACGTGCAAACAAACAAACGCACACACAAAATATCGCTGGCAACTCGTTCAAACGTCGAACACGTCCAGGTGGCACCGCCTTCACCTTCAGGACGAGTTCAACAAGTCCCTAGCACATGAAGAGAGACGGTGGCGATCGTCCTCACCCCCGCCACCCCTGCCTCACTTAGACCACGCAAACCCGCCGGCAGAGCAGCGACCTCGATAATCTACAACCCTCCCCTTTACTGCCCAACATATCTCACCCCCAGCTGGGACAAGCCCCAGATCCCAGCCCAGGAGCCCTGCACCTCCCTCTAATACCTCAACTTCACCCCCCCCCCCCCCCCCCCTTCTCCTTGTCCCTCTCAATCACTGGTCCACCCACTCCACTTAACCCTGACTCCCCAATCCAATCCCCCCAAACTGTCGCCATAATGTCAAAAAACCTGTCACACCATCCACCACAGTTACCCCCCCCTTCCCACACTGTTAATCTCCAGCCATCCACTCTCCAGGTTTTACCCCCTTCTCCACTCAATCCCCCAGTCACCTCTACATCACAGTTAACCCACTGTCATCCTCTCTCCCACCTTCCACACCTCACTGTCACCCCCACTCACTCCATCATTCCCCACAGTTAATTCCCACCCCAGTGAACCATTCCCCACTTCTATTCCTCAGTCACCCTCACCCCATTCAACCCCCCCTACTCTGACCTCCACCACCTCCCCATTCATATCCCCCCACTCTCACCCCAATCATATCCCCCACTCTCACCCCATTCATATCCCCCACTCTCACCCCATTCATATCCCCCACTCTCACCCCTCACTTCTCCCCCACTGTCACTCCTGCCAACTTTCACTCTCACCCACATTCCCACTGACAATCCTCAGATCCCCACTGTTAAACCTCACTCTTATCCCCACCGTTAAACCTCAGTCGCTCCCTCATCCCCCACAGTTGATCCCCAGTCACACTGACATCCCAGTTATCCCGCTGTCACAACCACCCCCCCTCTCTCCCCTCTAATTATCCCCAATCCCTCCCATCACCGTCCCAGCCACCCACGTCCACACCATCCTCCCTCTCTCTGTCTCCATCTCCCTCCTCTCCTCAAAGTTCTCACACCCTGCCCTTCTGCACCATCACCTCCCCATCCCTCTCCCCTTCACCACCTCCCTCTCCCACACCCTGACCCCCAGCCTTTCTGCACCATTTCCACCTCTCCCTCCCTGTCTCCCCACATTCACCCTCCACCAAAGTCACGCATCCCTCTCCCTCTCCCTCTCCTTCTCCCTCTCTCCCTCTGCCACGGACTGACCTCCGGTTCAGCGGCTGGCTCTTCAGCTCGTAAAACGTTTTCGCCTCTTCATGAAATTCCTCCCCGACATCGTAATCCGGAACAATTCCCGACTCGGACTGCATGGGTCCGGGAGTGATGGGCAGCAGAGAGAGGAGAGGAGAGGAGAGGAGAGGAGAGGAGGGGTAAAACTGACGGGCAAAAGGAGAGAGAGAGAAAAAGAGAGGGGGGGGGGGGGGGAATCTCCCCGGAGCGGCGAGAGCGCAATAAAACGTCAACAGGACACAGAGAGAGCGAGAGGGGGAGAAAGTTGAGGTGGGTGACAGAGAGGGAGTGAGTGAGCGGGCGGCTGTCTGTCTCCGCTTCAGAGCCGGGGCGGGGTTGCGAGCTTTGCCTCCTCCCCCTTTGCTGCACTGCGCCGCGCGGTGCGCGCTGGGAGTTGTAGTGCCAGCGGCGGTGACGCGCCGTCTCCCAATCCCGCGCCTGCGCGGCGGTGGGACTACAGCCCCCAGCGCGCCCCGCGGCTCCCGCCTGCCCGCCTCTCGTGTGCCCGCCCGCCTCTCCTGTGCCTACCGGCCGGCCGGCCGGCGGGCGGAGTTCACCCTCCCAGCGGCGAGTCAGCAGCTTTTTATTGCCTTGTTTTACCGCCTCCCTCTCCCTTGCACCCCAGCCACCAGTTTCATTTGTTCGCCACCCTCACGGCCAAAGGGCGGCCGCTTCCAAAACGCTGCTCAACGCCATAATTTCTGTGGTATTTATGTCGTTTTAAAATGCAACTGCCACATTTTGAATCCCCCCCCCCCCCCCCATCCCCATGTTAGGGCTGTCGCTGTTAATGGAGACGCGAGCATCTAAATCCGGCAGGCTGCTTGTCATCTCAACGTCTCTCTCTCTCTCTGACGTCCTCCTGCATATGACTGTGTTTATTTTTTCCCAAAGCGCTTTTGATGCGTCAGCAAAACATATGTGTGTGTGAACTCCCAGGCAAAAGGGGTGAAAAGAAAGAAAACGTATTTATTTATCTTCAGTTCGACAATAAAATCGTGCACATCGGTAGGTAGATAGGTAAGATAAATATAGTGCGTTTGTGGAAAAGTCTAACCCCCCCCCCCGGGTGTTTTTGATGGATGTTGTGGAAACATACTTGACCAGTAAATAAGACAATAACTGCAGATGCTGGTACAAATCGACGGTATTTATTCACAAAATGCTGGAGTAACTCAGCAGGTCAGGCAGCATCTCAGGAGAGAAGGAATGGGTGACGTTTCTCCCGAGATGCTGCCTGACCTGCTGAGTTACTCCAGCATTTTGTGAATAAATCGATTTGTACCAGCATCTGCAGTTATTTTCTTATGAGAAGGAATGGGTGACGTTTCAGGCATTGGGCTTTATTGACCTTATTTATTCGGGTATTGCAGTTATAATAATAATAATAAATTTTATTTGTCATATGTAGGTTGGCACAGGGTCAACGGTACAATGAAATGTATTTGACAAGACAACGGGTCACCTCAGCAGTAATATTCCAAGGATAAATAAGATTTTTAAAAACGACATTAGTGAGGTAAAAAGACAATATTAAAAATAGGTAAAAAGACAATATTAAAAATAGGTAAAAAAGACAATATTAAAAATAATCAACATATATGATTTGAAATGTGTTTATGAGTTCAGAAGCCTGATGGCCTGATGGTAGAAACTGTTCTTAAGTCTTGTGATACGCGCAGCCATACTCCTGTATCGTCTGCCTGACGGTAACAAGGAGAACAGCCTGCGTGCTGGGTGGCTGTGGTCCTTGATGATGCTGCGTGCTTTCCTTAGGCACCGCCGGTAGAAAATGTCCTGAATGGCCGGGAGACAGTTGCCAGTGATGTGCTGTGCCGTCTTCACCACTCTCTGTAGTGATTTGTGGCTGTGGGCAGAACAGTTCCCGTATCAGACTGTAATGCAGCCTGTCAGCAGGCTCTCGATGGTGCATCTGTAGAAGTTTGTGAGGATGCTGGCGTTCATGCCAAACTTCCTCAGTCTTCTCAGGAAAAAGAGCCGCTGATGGGCCTTCTTTGTTATTGTGTCCGTGTGCAGTGTCCAGGAAAGGTCCTCAGTGATGTGCACACCGAGGAACTTAAAGCTGCTGACCCTTTCAACCTCAGCATCACCGATGTGGATGGGAAGGTGTCCACTCCCCGCTGTCTCCTGTAACTCACGATCATCTCTTTAGTTTTGCTGACATTGAGAGAGAGGTTATTTTCCTGGCACCAGCTGTTTAGTGCCTTTACCTCCTCTCTGTAGGCTGTCTCATTGTTGTCTGTGATGAGGCCCAAGATGGTCGTGTCGTCAGCAAACTTTAGAATGCTGTTTGAGCTGTGCTTAGCAGTACAGTCGTGCGTGAACAGGGAGTACAGGAGAGGACTGAGTACACAGCCCTGTAGCGTGCTTGTGTTGAGGATCAGTGAGGAAGAGGTGTGGCTGCCAATTCCCACCACCTGGGGCCTGCCCGTCAGGAAATCGAATATCCTGTTGTAGTCATCCATTCATCAATTAATTCAGTTTAGTTTATTGTCACGCATACTGAGGTACAGTGAAAAGCTTTTGTTGCGTAATACAATTGATACGTTTACAGCGTAGAGATACATGATAAGGGAATAACCTTTAGTGCAAGGTAAAGCAAGCAAAGTCCGATCAAGGATAGACCGAGGATCATCAAAGAGGTAGATAATTAGAAAACATAGAAAATAGGTGCAGGAGTAGGCCATTCGGCCCTTCGAGCCTGCACCGCCATTCAATATGATCATGGCTGATCATCCATCTCAGTAACCTTTACCTGCCTTTTCTCCATACCCCCTGATCCCTTTAGCCACAAGGGCCACATCTAACTCCCTCTTAAATATAGCCAATGAACTGGCCTCAACTACCTTCTGTGGCAGAGAATTCCACAGACTCACCACTCTCTATGTGAAGAAATGTTTTCTCATCTCGGTCCTAAAAGACTTCCCCCTTATCCTTAAGCTGTGATCCCTGGTTCTGGACTTCCCCAACATCGGGAACAATCTTCCCGCATCTATAGAAACTGCCATTGTTTGGCACTGGTCTCTAGTTGTGGCAGGATGATTCGGTTGCCACATCAATTAATGTAAAAATAACCCTTGTTATTCCTTTAATAATAATCCCTTATCGATCCATCATTAATAATCTTATCTAGATATCATGAAAAGTTCCTGAAGTCCAATCAAGGATAGTCCAAGGGTTATCAAAGAGGTCGATAATAGTTCAGCACTGCTCTCTGGTTGTGGCAGGATAATTTGGTTGCCACATCAATGAATGTAAAAATAACCCTCATTAATCCTTTAAAAATAATCCCTTATTGATCCATCCTTAACAGTCGTATGTAGACATCATGAAAAGTTACCTTGTACCATGAGAATGCTGCAAATCTCAGATTAAACAGTATTCTGTGAACAGAAATCAATCAAAAAGCAACTGTGCAGCAAACTGAGAGGGAGAAATTCATGTTTGGTTCTCTACAAGGCTGCAAATATCACAAATTATCCTCAAACCTGTGTGATATGCAGTTCAGTGCTAGAAAATAATCTTTCTGGTTACTTTATATCAGATGCACAGTTATGTGGAAAACCAACATTATGATTATTTTTTATCGTAAAAATTTCCTAGAATCTGAAGAAAGGTCTCGACCCAAAATGTCACCTATTCTTTTTCTCCAGAGATGCTGCCTGACTCAATAGAAATAGACAATAGGTGCAGGAGTAGGCCATTCGGCCCTTCGAGCCAGCACCGCCATTCAATGTGATCATGGCTGATCATTCTCAATCAGTACCCCGTTCCTGCTTTCTCCCCATACCCCCTGACTCTATCTAGCTCTCTCTTGAATGTATTCAGAGAATTGGCCTCCACTGCCCTCTGATGCAGAGAATTCCACAGATTCACAACTCTCTGACTAAAAAAGTTTTTCCTCATCTCTGTTCTAAATGGCCTACCCCTTATTCTTAAACTGTGGCCCCTGGTTCTGGACTCCCCCAACATTGGGAACATGTTTCCTGCCTCTAACATGTCCAACCCCTTAATAATCTTATACGTTTCGATAAGATCCCCTCCCATCCGTCTAAATTCCAGGGTATACAAACCTAGTCGCTCCAGTCTTTCAACATATGACAGTCCCGCCATTCCGGGAATTAACCTAGTAAACCTACGCTGCACGCCCTCAATAGCAAGAATATCCTTCCTCAAATTTGGAGACCAAAACTGCACACAGTACTCCAGGTGCAGTCTCACTAGGGCCCTGTACAACTGCAGAAGGACCTCTTTGCTCCTATACTCAATTCCTCTTGTTATGAATGCCAACATTCCATTGGTTTTCTTCACTGACTGCTGTACCTGCATGCTTCCTTTCAGTGACTGATGCACTAAGACACCCAGATCATGTTGTACGTCCCCTTTTCCTAACTTGACACCATTCAAATAATAATCTGCCTTCCTATTCTTACCACCAAAGTGGATAACCTCACACTTATCTACATTAAACTGCATCTGCCATGCATCCGCCCACTCACACAACCTGTCCAAGTCACCCTGCAACCTCATAGCATCTTCCTCACAGTTCACACTGCCACCTAGCTTTGTATCATCGGCAAATTTGCTAATGGTACTTTTAATCCCTTCATCCAAGTCATTGATGTATATTGTAAATAGCTGCGGTCCCAACACCGAGCTTTGCGGTACCCCACTAGTCACTGACTCGCTAGAATCTAAGTTGGTAATGCTGTGCCTGAAAGTTGTAGTGTACACAAACTGACACGCTTGATGAGTATTGCTGTTGGACTTTAATTTAGAGATACAGAGTGAAAACAGGCCCTTTGGCCCACCGAGTCCATGCCGACCAACGTTAACCCATTTATTAGTTCTATCCTACACACGGCCTTGTTGGTCTGGTAAGAAATTAAGATATTGTTGTCTCATGTCAGGGGAATAGGTCCGTACGATTTAGTTTAGAGATGCAGCATGGAAACAGGCCCTTCGGCCTACCATCGATCGCCTATTCACACTAGTTCAATGTTATCCCACTTTCTCATCCACACCCAACACACTGGGAGCAAGTTATAGAGGCCAATTAACCTAAAATCCCATACGCCCTTGGGATGTGGGAGGAAACCGGAGCACCCGGATAAAAACCCAAGCGGTCACAGGGAGAAAAGTGCAAATTCCATTCAGACGGCACCCGAGGTTAGGATCGAACCCGGGTGTCTGGCATTGTGTGCTACCATGTTTAAAAGTAAATATGTGACATACTGGTGCTCCAGTCAAATTCCAAGACAACTCGACATCAAGAGAACTTATGTCCTTTTTGAAAGAAACTTCTTTGAAGTTTCCTGCAGAATATTCTGAGACACATAAAGCCGTTTGGAAATTGTTGTTATTGTATTTGACCCTGTTAATTATCAATTGCAAAAATCTGGAATTGAATATCTAGGCCATGATGTCTTCAGAGACATTTATTCCATCAATCAGGCCAAGACTAACAGGAGGGACTGGCCTCATATTTCGCTTGGGCAGCTTACAACCCAGCGGTATAAATATGAATTCCTCTAACATCAAGCAACTCTTGCAACTCACTGTCTGTCCATCCCCCACCCAAGTCGACCTGCTAGTTCCACTGTTTGCATCCCTTCGTTATCAACTCTTCCACAGCCAACAATGGACCATTGTGGGTTCCACCTTTCCTTGGCCATTGGTGCCGGCTGTGATTTGTCGCTGAACCTTTTCATACCTTTAGTTCCCCTTTCCCCTGAAGAAGGGTCTCGACCCGAAACGTGGCCTATTACTTTTCTCCAGAGATGCTGCCTGACCCGCTGAGTTACTCCAGCATTTTGTGTTTATCTTCGGTGTAAACCAGCATCTGCAGTTCCTTCCTACACAAGAGTAACTTTATTCCTGGCCTAGAAATTACTACAACTTGCCGTGCTGAATAGATTCTGAACACACTTGTACATTTGCCTTTTAGTGGAGACACAAGGAATTGCAGAAGCTGGTTTACAAAAAGGGACGCTAAGTGCTGGAGTAACTCAGTGGGTCAGGCAGAATCTGGACAACATGGAGAGGGGACGTTTTGGGTCAGGATTCATCTTCAGGCTCCAGACTTCTAAATATTTTTTTTAACATGATCATTTAAATGTAAAGATGCTTCGGTTAAAATAGCTATGAATAAATCTCTCGCAAACATTTTGAACATTTATTTATTGGCTTTCCAAGAATAATTTCATAACTCATGGAGTCAACCCCATGCATTTTTGAATTACTTTGCACATACGGATGGGTGAAAGCATAACAATAAATACTACAAAAGGAAGCATTTTGCTATGTAATAGGTAAGCTAGGAGCACATCACTAAAACTGTTGCTTCAGTGTATTTTTATTTTTAAGTGAAGTGAATGACTAGCACAAGCAGGTGACACAGATAACCCTTTGAGCTGAATGCAGATCAAATCCTTTAACTGGATTGAATGTAGAACATATAAAAGTACAGTAGAGGAACAGGCCCTTCGGCCCACCATGTCTGTACCGAACGTGATGCCAGGATGAGCTAATCTCATCTGCTGCACATGATCCATATCCCTCCATTCCCTGCATATCCATAGGTCGATCTATAAACCTCTTATCGTTTCTGCCTCCACCACTACCTTCGAGGCACCCACCACCCTCTGTGAAATAGACTTGACCCACATATCTCTTTTAAACATTGCCCCTTTCACCTTGAATTTATGCCCTCTATTTGTTAACATTTTCACCCTTGGAACACAGTTTGAATTGTCTATCCTATCTATGCTAAGTTAGCTTTTTTTCTACCAGATAATTAGTTTAATTGAAAAGTGCTAAAGTAGAAACATACTGCAAACTACCAAATTAAACTAGCTATATTTTCAACTCCTGCCTTCAATTTAGTTTAATCTTATTATAAAATTATAGATAATAACTGTTCAAACCAAATCAAATCAACAGAGCTTGAGATAGGGAACACAATATTACAAAATGTAACAGATGAATAAGCTTCTGATTATTAACTTTTCACACCCAAACACAATCTTGTCAATTGTGTGCTGAGTTATCCCAGAGAAATATATGTTGTCTTTCCAGAAGCACCATGTGAAAACAGGTGTTTAGAATTTTTTGTAAAGTAATTAAAAAGAAATAACTGAAATATCACATTTACATAAGTATTCAGACCCTATGCTATGACACTTAAAATTGAGCTTAGGTTCATCCTGTTTCCATTGATTATCCTTGAGATGTTTCTACAACTTGATTGGAGTCCACCAGTGGTAAATTAAATTGATTGGACATGATTTGGAAAGGCACACATCTGTCTAAGGTCCCATAGTTGACAGTGCACGTTAGAGCAAAAACCAAGCCATGAAGACGAAGGAATTGTCCATAGACCTCCGAGACAGGATAGTGTTGAGACACAGATCTGGGGAAGGGTATAAAACAATTTCTGCAGCATTGCAGGTCCAGAAGAGCACTGTGGCGTCCATCATTCTTTAATGGAAGAACTTTGGAACCACCAGAACTCTTCATAGAGCTGGCTGCCCGGCCAAACTGCGCAATCGGGGGAGAAGGGCCTTGGTCAGGGAGGTGACCAAGAACCCAATGGTCACTCTGTCAGAGTTGCTCTGTGAAGATAGGAGAACCTTCCAGAAGGACAACTATATCTGCAGCACTCCACCAATCAGGCCTTTATGATAGAGTAGCCAGACGGAAGCCACTCCTCAGTAAAAGGCACATGACAGCCCGCTTGGAGTTTGCCAAAAGGCACCTAAAGGACTCTCAGACCATGAGAAACAAGATTCTCTGGTCTGATGAAACCAAGATTGAACTCTTTGGCCTGAATGCCAAGCATCACGTCTCATCCCCTGGCCAATACCATACCTACGGTGAAGCATGGTGGTGGCAGCATCATGCTGTGGGGATGTTTTTCAGTGGGAGGAACTGGGAGACTAGTCAGGATCGAGGGAAAGATGAACAGAGCAAAGTACCGAGAAATCTATGATGAAAACCTGCTCCAGAGCGTTCTGGACCTCAGACTGGAGCGGAGGATCACCTTCTAACAGGACAATGACCCTAAGCACACAGCCAAGACAACGCAGGAGTGGCTTCGTGACAAGTCTCTGAATGTCCTTGAGTAGCCCAGCTAGAGCCCGGACTTGAACCCGGTCGAACATCTTTGGAGGGACCTGAAAATAGCTGTGCATCGACGCTCCCCATCCTACCTGACAGAGCTTCAGAGGATCTGCAAAGAAGAATGGGAGAAATTACCCAAATACAGATGTGCCAAGCTTGTAGCGTCATACCCGAGAAGACGAGGCTGTAATCGCTGCCAAAGGTGCCTCAACAAAGCACTGAGTAAAGGGTCTGAATACTTATGTAAATGTGATATTTGAGTCATTTCTTTTTAATTACTTTGCAAAAATTTCTAATCACCTGTTTTTGATTTTTTATTATGGGGTATTGTGTGTAGATTGATGATTAAAAAAAAAGAATTTAATCCATTTTAAAATAAGGCTGTAATGTAACAAAATGTGGGAAAAGTGAAGGGGTCTGAATACTTTCTGAATGCACTGCATCTTTAGAAATGAGATGAGGAGGAATTTCTGTAGTCAGAGGTTGGTGAATCTGTGGAATTCATTGCCACAAACGACTGGAGGCCAAGTCATTTGGATATTTTTAAGGCAGAGTTTGACAGATTCTTGATTAGTACGGGTATCTGGGGTTATGAGGTGAAGGCAGGAGAATGAGGTTGAGAGGGAATGATGGATCAGCCATGATTGAATGGCGGAGTAGACTTAATGGGCCGAATGGCCAAATTCTGTTCCTATAATCTATGAACATGAATTAATATGCATTCAATCTGGTCTAAATGCATTGGATGTAATAAGTCTAAACAGAACATCTATTTATTAAACACAAGGAAGTGCAGCTACTGAAATTTTGAGCAAATAACACAAAAGTGCTGGAGTAACTCAGCGAGTCAGTTCTGGAGAACATAGATAGATGACATTTCGGGTCAGGACCTTTCTTCAGACTCATTTATTTATTCAATGTGATTCTCAAGGTCCACAGGATTGTCTGGTGTAATTTATTTGATATTGTTAATATGTGGCTCTGTCTAATTTAAAAAGAGAGGAAAAGTGAAAACAAGGAACAATAGGCCAGTTATTAAAGCATTAGTGTTAAGGAAATTGATGGGGTCTATTATTAAGGAAATGGTAACATGGTATTTAAAAACAACGATTTAGGTTTGGGGGGGGGGGGTTCAATATTTGTTTGTGAAAGGAAAATTACATGTGGGAAATAGATTTTTTTGAGGTTGTAACTAGCAGAGTAGATAGGAAGGATACATTTAAGAGTGTAGCAAGGAACTGCAGGTGCTGGTTTATACCGAAGATAGACATAAAGTGCTGGAGTAACTCAGCAGATCAGGCAGTGTCTGGAGAAAATGGATGGGTAACGTTTCAGTCCGAAGAAGTGTCCCAATCCAAAATGTCACCCATCCTTTTTCTCCAGGGATGCTGCCTGACCCGCTGAGTTAATCCAGCACTTTGTGCCTATCCATTTAAGGTTATTATTTGAACTTTCAGGTGGCCTTTGATAAGATGTCACGAGAGATTATGAAAGAAAGTTAGAGTGTATAATTTTGAGGGGAATTAACTGTGATGGATTGAAGATTGGTTAGTGGAATGATAACTGTAAAAATTGGGCTGGGAGAGCTAGACGTTCAGGAGCTCCATTTATTCATTGTCAATACCAATGATTTAATAAGGGAACCATGCATCTCACATCCAGTTTCCGATGATGCAAAGCTGGGTGGCTTTGTAAGCCATGCGGAGAATGCGGAGCTACTTTTGGGAAATAAAGAAAGTTAAGTGTACGGACCAAGGCAGTGGCTTTTTTTTCACTTTTCCTCTCTTTAACTCAGGCAGAGCTACATATTAACGATATCAAAGAAATTACACCAGACAACCCAGTGGACCTTGAGAATCACATTGAATAAATAAATGAGAATGTGAGATCATCCAACTTGTGGTTAAAAAATACCAAACATGGAATATTTTTTAAATGGTGAGAGATTGAAAGATGTGATTATTTAAAGAGACCTGAGGATATAAATTCTGAAAGTGGATGTGCCAGCACAACCAAGAATTAAGAATATAGATACAAAAAGCTGGAGTAACTCAGTGGGACAAACAGCATCTTTGGAGAAAAGGAATAGGTGACGTATCGGGTCGAGACCCTTCTTCAGACCTGAAACGCCCCTATTCCTTTTCTTGTGATGCGCTCGAACCCACTGCGATACTCCAGCTTTTTTTGTCTATGTTTGGTTTAAACCAGCATCTGCAGTTCCTTCCTACACAAAGAATTAAGACTATAAGTAGTATATTCCCAGAGGATTGAGTGCAAGAGTGGGGTGGCTATTGTGTACAGGCCTGGTCTCCCGACTTAACGAAAGATACACCTGCAATTAAGGGAGTGCACCAGATTCATTCCTGAACAATCACACCAGAATAGAGAAGACATTTCGTTACCCAGAGGATGGTAGAGTCATGGAGTTATACAGCACAGAAACAGGCCCATCGCCGATGCTGACCAACATACCCCATCTACGCTAGTCCCACCTGTCTGCATTTGGCCCATTTCCCTCTAAAACATTCCTATCCATGTCCCTGAACGTGTTGTTGACATGTTGTATAGTACCTGCCTCAACTACATCTTCAGGCAGCTTGTTCCATATACCATCACCCCCCCCCCCCCCCCCCCCATGCATTCACCCTACCTGCATCCCTCATGATTTTATGGTCAATCTTTGGAATTCTCAACCAAGAAGAGCTATGGAGGCTCAGTGTTTGAAAGATTTTTACTGACTCTGAAATTCAAGGGAGGTGGATTAGTCAAGGAAATGGTTGCAAGGTGAAAGATCATCTGTGATCTCACAGGGTTGTAGAGCAGACACGGGGGGGGCACCCATTGCTGCTTTTGTTTGACTCTTGTCTCAGAAGAAAATGAATCACAAGGAAGGAATCCAAACACACAGACTTATGAGTGCAGAAAATGTAACATCAACCATGGTTCAAAAAAATGTTGAAGTGAAAAACATTTCATTTCTATTTTTAGTTTCATTAATGGTTTCTGATGCAGAGCAGAAAAATGTGCCATATCAGCATAACTACGTGGAGCTGGAAGTGGTAAAGTCCGCAAAAGAATAGATATTTCAAAAATAAATGTTTTTGTGTTGAGAGGAAGAAGGTGGGCGATTCTCTGATTTAATTGCTTTAAATATTTTCACAGGAAAATAAGATATTATAATGATAGTGTACAAATATAATGGAAATTTAAGGTTACCCAGACTTTTCTGCTAATTCACCCTGGGTGGAGATATTTCAGTTGATGTAAGCATTAAAATAGGAACAACATTCATAATTTCTTTCATTTTGGCCATTTAAAAAAAATTTGCATTTGTGCTCAATCTCTTTTGTTTAGTTTAGAGATACAGCACGGAAACAGGCCCTTCGGCCCACAGAGTCTGCACCAACCGGCAATCCCCGCACACTAACACTCTCCTACACACACTTGGGACAATTAACCTACAAACATCTACGTCTTTGGAGTGTGGGAGGAAACCGAAGATCTTTGGAGAAAACCCACGCAGGTCATGGGAAGAATGCACAAACTCCGTACAGACAGAGCATCCGTAGTCAGGATCGAACCCGGGTCTCTGATGCTGTAAGGCAGTGACTCTACCGCTGCGCCACCGTGCCACCCACATTTGTTTATCACATTGATGGAATCTGCTTTAAATTGATGTCATCAGGCAGGATTTAACATGTAAGTTGAAATAATATAATTTCCTTTTAAACCTACTTTTAAATACAACATATGAACAGCCTAACTTTAAATTGTTTATTATTAGCTTTTTGTTAGTTATATTTGATTTGCGCAATCGGTTCATGATAAATTTAAGCTCATTGACCACTAATTTCCTTGTGCTCAAGGAACAAGAATACTTTGTTTTGCTTTTTATATGGTTTATTAAATATAGCAATTTTTAGTCATTTATAACTGTGCTCTAGGATCTCTTTGCTTCTCCATTCCACTTAGGAAGCGATTATTTATTTGTCCCAATAAAATGGACTACATTGTTCTTATCTACAAAAACTAAATGCTAAATTGATGTCAGAAATCTGGAAAAACAGAGCTAACATTTCAAATTACGGTGATAACTTTCAGAAATTTGAAGAAGTGGGGGATGCGATAGATTTTTCAGCAAATGGAGGGCATAAAATGAAGATGGTAAAAGGTTAATGGTAGGGAGGCCTCTACAATAAATCTGAACAAGTTAATTTACCTTCTGTTAGTCTCATATAAAATGGAAATGCTTGCAATACTCATCAGGTCAGTGCTGTTTGACCTGCCGAGTATTTTCATAATTTTCTATATTTATAGAAGCATACACTGTGGAAAAAGGCTCTTCCGCGCAATGACTCTGTACGGACCATCAGTCTGAAGAAAGGTCTCGACCCAAAACGTCACCCATTCCCTCTCTCCTAGATGCTGCCTAACCTGCTGAGTTACACCAGCATTTTGTGATACCTTGCCTATCCCACTGTTACTCCAGCATTTTGTGTCTATTTTTGGATTATCAAGTACCATTTACTTTGATCCTGCACTAATTCCATTTTATTTTCCCCACACTTCATTAACTACTTCCTCCCCCCACCCCATCTCCCCAATCACCTACACGCTAGGGGCAATTTACAGTGGACAAATAACCTACCAGTTTGCACATCGGATGTAGAAGGAATCTGGAGAACTCCACTTCGAAAGCACCGGGGCTCAGGATCGAACCTTGGTCACTGGTGCTGCATCACTGTGCTTTCCATCACCATGCATGTGACAGCAGTGGTCAATCAGAGGCAAGCTTACTGAGAACAGGCAAGTCAATGTTAATGTCACAGGCTTATGAATAAAAGCAACTTTTACAGTGTTCTTCCAAACATGCTCAGTCTTGATACTAATCCTGGAAAAAAATAGATTGGGTGGCAGAGTGTTACAACTAATAGAGCCACCGCCTCATAGCACCAGAGACTCGGTTTCAATCCTGACTTCGTGTGCAAGAATTCACATGTTCTCCCTGTGACCGTGTGGGTTTCCTCCAGAAACTCCTGATTCCTCACACTTGGAGTAAATGAGGAACTGCAGATGCTGGAATCTTGAGCAAAACACCAAGAGGTGGAGTAACTCAGTGGGTCAGGCAGCATCTCTAAAGAACATGGAAAGTCGACATTCCGGGTCAGGACACGTCTTCAGTCGGAAGGAGAAAGCTGAAAAAAAAGGAGTGAAGAGCAGCAAAATGTGAAGTTAGAGGAAGGGATATAGGCACGTGGAAGGGGAAAGGGGACGGGATGGTGGGAGAAATGGCGGTGCAGAGGGAAGAGAGGGGAAAAATAGTGAAGGGCAGTTGTTAAAAAGTAAAACTGGAGAAATCAATGTTCAGCAGTATGCTGTTCAATGTTAACCCCTCTACTTACCTTGAACCTTTTTGTCTGCCTTCTTACCTCTAGTATTTATCCACCCATCTGCTAATCAAAACTCCTCTCATCTGTATCCACCTGTCACTTGCCTGGCTTCGACCCACCCTCAACTCCTTTCCAACTTTCTCCCCCCTCCTACAATAAGTATGTAGAAGAATCCCGATCCAAATGTCCACTATCCATGTCCTCCAAAAATGCTTCCTGACCCGCAGAGTTACTCCAGCATTTTATGTTTTGCCCAATCATGCGTGGATTGATGGGTTATTTGGCCAAAAATTGCTCCTGTTATGCAGTTGAATGGTAGAGGTTAGGGATGGGGGTCTTCATAAAATGTGGAGAAATCGGATTGATGCAGGATTAATATAAATGGATGGTTAATGGTCGGTGTGACTTGATGGGCTGAAGGGACTCTTTCCATTTTGTATCTAAGGCTCAACCAGCAAGCAGTGTTGAACTACTATCTACCTTATTGGTGACCCTCGGACTGTCCTTGGTCAGACTTTGCTGGCTTTACCTAGCACTAAACGTTATTCCCTTATCATGTATCTATGCAATGTAAGTGGCTCGATTGTAATCATGTTTTGCCTTTCTGCTGACTGAACAGTACGGAACAAAAGCTTTTCACTGTACCTCGGCACACGTGACAATAAACTAAACTAAACTATGGTATTCGAAATAAATTGTTAATTTCCATATATTGATCCTAAAAATAGTGTGAATTTATGGAGGAGTATTTGGCGGACAGGCAGTCTGACATCTTCTTTGATGGCGTAACAATTTTTGCACCGGTCCAGGCTTTGATCCCCGCACTATCTCATTACGTGATGGGTCACAAAGTCTCGCTCTGTTAACATGATAAAACATAGGTTTCCTTTGGCTTACATGGTTCCTTCCTCACATATGAAAATTGTTACCAGCCAACATAGCATGTCACTTTAGAAAGAAAACAAGTGTATCGCACGGTGCCAAGATAATGTATTTGTAATGAATCATTCAATTCTTGTTTGCCAAACAGAGTACTGTACAGCTGCAATAATATGCAATCAGATTGTTTGGAAATGCTGATAGTTTGGTGTCTTGCTGGTGAACATATCTCGATATATATTGACGGCGCCAAAGTGAAGATGGTTGAAAGCTTCAAGTTCCCAGGAGTAAATATCACCTGCAAATTGTCCTGGGCTAGCCACATCGAAGCAATGGCCAAGAAAGCACACCAACACCTCAATTTCCTTAGAAAACTTAAGAAGTTCAGCATGTCCCCAACAACTCTCACCAACTTCTACAGATGCGCCATAGAAAGCATTTTATTGGGATGCATCACAACTTGGGTTTGAGAACAGCTCCATCGAAGACTGTCCCCAACAACTCTCACCAACATCCACAAATGGGCCATAAAAAGCATTTTATCAGGATGCATCACAGCTTGGTTCGGGAACAGCTCCATCCAAGACTGCAAGAAATTGCAGAGAATTGTGCACGCAGCACAGACCATCACACAAACCAACCTCCCTTCCGTTAACTCCATCTATACATTGCCTCGGCAAGACCACCAGCATAATCAGAGGCGAGTCTCACCCCAGACACTCCATCCTCTCCACTCTCCCATCAGGCAAGAGGTACAGGAGTGTGAAAATGCATGCCTCCAGATTCAGGGACAGTTTCTTCCCAGCTGTTATCAGGCAACTGAACCATCCCCTCACCAGTTAGAGAGCGGTCCTAAGCTACTATCTACCTCAGTGGAGACCCTTGGACTATCTTTAATTGGACCTTGCTAGATATTATCTTGCACTAAACATTATTCCCTTTATCCTGCATCTGTACACTGTGGATGGTTTGATTGTAATCATGTATAGTCTTTCCACTGACTGGTTAGCATGCAACAAAAAAGCATTTCACTGTACCTCGGTACATTTGTGACATTAAACTAAACTAAACTAAACTATTCAGAAAAGCATGGCAGTTGACCTAGATCAGAGAAGTTGACTGTACACAGCACAGTGTTTAAAATCAAATATCACCTTGGAAAGTGGTGTTGCTTGCAGAATAACATGGCAGGCAGCATCCTGATTCAATAATGTGGGTAGTGAAACTCCAAATTAAATAGTGAGTCACCACAGGATAACAAGGTGTTTAAAAAGGCATCTGGGATGCTCTATTGTATTAGTCAGTGAATGTACGAGTGCATAATAGCATAAGAAAATAACTGCAGATGCTGGTACAAATCGATTTATTCACAAAATGCTGGAGTAACTCAGCAGGTCAGGCAGCATCTCGGGAGAGAAGGAATGGGTGACGTTTCGGGTCGAGACCCTTCTTCAGTCTGAAGAAGGGTCTCGACCCGAAATGTCACCCATTCCCTCTCTCCCGAGATGCTGCCTGCCCTGCTGAGTTACTCCAGCAGAATGTAAGAGTGCAGATGTTGTGTTGGAACTGCATTAATTAAACCACAGCCGGAGTATTGAATATTGGTCCACTGATTACAGGAGAGACTCGATTGCACTGGAGTGGATACGGAAGAAATCAATACATTGCCAAAAATTGAAAATTTTGATTGAGCCTCAGTGTTTTTTTTAATTTTTAAAGTAAACTTTATTCATGATTAAAAAAAAGTATATACAATACAAAACAAAGACCATGAAAAAATCTTAAGACATTCTTAGTATCGGCACATTCAACATTATGAGTGGTGTTATACCCAGTTGTTTTAGCGCCTCTCTTTTTCTTTACACATCACGTTGTCGCCATTCATGTAGTCCCCTGGAGTAATGTCCCCCCTTGTATGAGGGGGGGGGGGGGAAAGAGGTATCCCCATTGTAATTAACGCTTCGATGTCCAGCAGCGGAAGGACCCGAGACCGTGGTCCGACCCCAATATATCAATGCATCATGGCCATTTCCTAGTCATATTCTAGAGCATTTTGTCCAGCCAATTGGCTGATCAGTAAGGGTGTACTTGATTAATAAGTGTGTCAAAGGTTAAGCGAAGAATAGGGTTGAGAGGGAAAAATAGATCACCCCTAATGGAATGGAGGAGAAGACTCAATGGGCCGAATGGCCTAATTCTGCTCCTATGTCTTATTATTGTCATTATTTTAGACTTTAGAGATAGATTTTAGACTTTACAGATACACTGCGGAAACAGGCCCTTTGACCCACAGAGTCCGTGCCGTCCAGCGATCACCCCATATACTAGTATAAGAAAATAACTGCAGATGCTGGTACAAATCGAAGGTATTTATTCACAAATGCTGGAGTAACTCAGCAGGTCAGGCAGCATCTCAGGAGAGAAGGAATGGGTGACGTTTCGGGAGACCCCATACACTAGTATTGTCTTACACACATTATACAATTTCTACCTCAGCCAATTAACCTACAAACCTGTATGTCTTTGGATTGTGGGAGGAAACCGGAGCACCCGGAGAAAACCCATGCAGTCAAAGGGAGAACGTACAAACTCCGTACAGACAGCACCCATGGTCAGGATCGAACCCGGGTCTCTGGCACTGTAAGGCAGCAACTTTGCCGCTGTGCCACCATACTCTTCGCTCTTAGGGCTAAAGGAATCAAGGGATACAGGGAAAAAGCAGGAATGGGGTACTGATTTTAAATGATCACCCATGATCATATTGAATGGCGCTGCTGGCTCGAATGGCCTGCACCTATTTTTCTATGTGCCACCCGTTAAATAGGTTAAAGCCTAAAGATAATTCAATGCCGTCTTATGGACCAATATTTTCTCTTTAAAGATTAAAGTCATAGTGACTGGATTTTCTAACATTACTTGATGAGTAGTGCAATCGTTTTTCAAACAGCACATCAGTCTGATTTCCCTATGAGTGTGTGAGGAGGCATTAAATATATTATTCATCTATTTGAATTAATGGTGAGGCACTCAGAGAAACTCCTGACTGAAACACTTTCACAGGGGCGGTACGATGGCGTAGCAGTGTTGCTGCCTTACAGCGCTTACAGAGCCAGAGACCCGGGTTCGATCCCGACTCTGTGCACGGAGTTTGTACGTTCTCCCCGTGACCACGTGGGTTTTCTCCGAGATTTTCGATTTCCTCCCACACTCCAAAGACGTACAGGTTTGTAGGTTAATTGGCTTGGTATAAATGTAAATTGGCTCGAGTGTGTGTAGGATGGTGTTAATGTGTGGGGATCGCTGTTTGGTGCAGATTCGGTGGACCGAAGGGCCTGTTTCCACACTGTATCTCTAAAACTAAAAGACAGACAACTTTGTAGAATTTTACATCAACAACATAAGGCTATGCTTATTTATAGGTTAACTCGAATAAATTCTTGAGAGTTGTTGATCTTTGAGTGATAATGAACTGTGGCTGCTTATTGTTTTTTGTTCTTCACTGAAGCTCATTATCGTGTTCCTGATTTGCAGAATTATCACCAAGGCACAATTTTTATACTTTTACTTCCTATCTGTCAAGCTATTTATTTAATTGAGCCTCCTGTTAAACAGAAGTTTTAAACATCACCCCCATGAAGAATAAGCTCCAGCTTGATTTTTTTACATTTCAGTTCATTCAAACCAAAACCCTATTAATTATATTTTCACATCATTGTCTGACAAAGAATGAATGACTACGTATTAGGAAATAGTTAGCGTTTATATATCCAAGTGATTATATATAGTGATACTTGTATTGAACTGTATACAAAAAGAATTTCACTGTACTTTGATACATGTGACAATAAAGTACCATTGAAGTAGAACAAAATAGAGACCCAAAAGTTTGACTTACGCCTCTTGCCTCCACAGATGCTGCTTGACACTTGAACTCTTCCAGCGTTCTGTTGCTTTAGCACCAAGACTTGTCTTTCAGTCTTTCATGTGATGGATTTCACTCTGAGCACCAGCAATGGAGAAAACAGAAGCTAAAAGTCAAACCTATCACCACTCTAAATATAATGCTATGAATAGCGACAAGATTTTATTCTGGCATCTGAAGAGGGACAAGCCTTCTGGCTTGTGAGAGTTTTGCCAAGTGCAAAGGTCATCACCGTTACTCCATGGTAGATGAGTTCCTTGGTCCTTTCTCTAATATTTAGTCCAAGTACAAATGTTACTGAAATGGGAATTTTGGGCACTTAAAGCATGGGTGAGTCACAGTGACGCAGCGGCAGATTTGCTGCCTTACAGCCCCAGAGACCCTGGTTCGATCCTGACTATGCGTGTTGCCTGTACGGAGTTTGTACGTTCTCCATGTGACAGCGTGGGCTTTCTCCGGGTGCTCCGTTTCCTCCCACACTCCAAAGTCGTGCAGGCTTATAGGTTAATTGGCTTCTGTAAAGTGCCCCTCGCATTTAGGATAAAACTAGTATTAGGGTGATTTTTGGTTGGCGTGGACACGGTGGGCCGAAGGGCCCGTTTCCACGCTGTATCTGCAAACTGAACTCTGTCAAGAGCAAATGAACAGTTTTGAAAATGAAGAATTTTATCCTGTTAATGTAGTCAAGAAGTTTGCAAGATAGTATTTGATACTTGCATAGATTATGGACTTTATATACACCAGTTTCATCTTTAGTTTAGAGATACAGCCTGGAAACAGGCCCTTCGGCCAACTGTCCACGCCAACCATTGATCAGCCTTGTTCGATCCTGACTACGGGTTCTTTCTGCAGTTTGTACGTTCTCCCTGTGACCGCATGGGTTTTCTCCAGGTGCTCCTGTTTCCTCTCCCATCCCATTGACATATAGGTTTGTAGGTTAATTGGTTTCTGTAAATTGTCCTTAGTGTGTAGGATAGAACAAGTGTACAGGTGATCACTGGTTGGCACAGACCTGGTGGGGTGAAGGGCCTGTTTCCATGCTGTACCTCTAAAGAAAACTAAACTAAAATGATTTTGGAAGCCCGACACAATATAACGAACGTTCTGCGGACTTTATTTATAGAACGCTAACATCCTGCCTCCAAACATCTACAAATACCTAGTCCCAAGATGATATATTTCGTCAGTTGCTCAGACATGGGTTTCTGGGGGAACATATGACGCACAATCTCGTTACAATGGAAGTTCACATTATTTGGTGAGATTTTAACATCTTCCAGGCATTAAGGAATGTGCTAATTCCAACTGACAGCTTTAGCAGATGTTCTGGGATCGAGCAGAAGGATGTCCCAAGAGTTTCATCATAGCAGCGTCCAAATTAAATGTGCTTTTTACAAGTTATTCAGCTCTTGTGCGAGTCCTGTCTTATTCTCATCTAATTATACCCATTTTCGAATTTGCAGCACCTGCTGTTTCCATTTGAGATAATACTTCAAATTGGAGCAAATTAAAATTCATAAGTTCATAAGTGATGGGAGCAGAATTAAGCCATTCGGCACGTCAAATCTGCTCCGCCATTCAATCATGGCTGATCTATCTCTTCCTCCTAACCCCGTTCTCCTGCCTTCTCCCCATAACCCCTGGCACCTCTGAATTCCTTTGAAATAGAACTTGATTTCATATTTTCTGTAATTATCATTTACAAGTATATCACCAGTTATTATTTATCGATTTTCCCTTTCAAATACATATTATGACCAGCTTATTTTACATCTTTAGATTTTTTTTTCGTCAATGTACAAAATGTAATATGGCCAAAAAAATACACAAAGTGCCAGTGTAACTCAGCGGGGTCAGGTAGCATCTCTGGAGGACATGGATAGGTGATGTTCTGGGTTGGGACCCTTCTTCAGACTGATTGCAGTAGGGGGGGAGAAAGCTGGAAGAGAGATGGAGGTGGAGCAAAACCAGCGTAGTCATAGGTTGATCCAGGTTGGGGGCGGGGGGCAAAGGCCAGATGGGTGGGCAAAGGCCAGAAATGGAAAGAAGACAACAGGATGTAAGATAAGGAGAGGAGGAGTGAAATGTGAAGTCAGAGGAAAGGATATAGGTGGAAGGGGGCAGGGGGAAGGGGAGCAGGATAGTGGGAGAAAATGTGAGTGCACCTTGGTGGGGTACAGGGACGAGAGGGGGAGGGAGGTTACTTAACATTGGAAAATTCAATGTTCATACCGTTGGGTTGCAAGCTACCCGAGTGGAATAAAAGGTGTTGTTCCTCCATTGGTGCTGTAATTCTGGGTGATGTAACTGAGGACAAAATATAGATTAGTAAGTAAGAGGAGATCAATAACCAATGCCAACAAATAGATCCACATAGATATCTAGAGAACTGAGAATGAGAAGAGAACTCAGACATTAGTTGCTGCTTTACAGCGCTTGAAGTGCTGGAGACCCGGGTTCCATCCCGACTACGGATGCTGCCTGTATGGAGTTTGTACGTTCTCCCTGTGACCGCGTGGGTTTTCTTCGAGATCTTCGGTTTCCTCCCACACTCCAAAGGCGTGCAGGTATGTAGTTAAATTGGCTTTATAAGTGTAAATTGGCCCGTGTGTGTAGGATAGTGTTAATGTGCAGGGATCGCTGGTCGGTGTGGACTCAGTGGGCCAAAGAGCCTGTTTCTGCGCTGTATCTCTAAACTACACTAACAGAGCTAATCAACCTCTATCCAGGCAGTTACCTCACAGCTCCAGTGACATGGATCCAATCCTGACTTCCTATGCTGCCTGTGTGAAGTTTGCACGTCCTCCCTATAATTGCACTGCCCTCCTCCCCTTTCCAATTCTTTGCTCCCCTCCCACATCCCGAAAAACAAGCGGGTTGGTAGGTTAATTGGCCGCTGCAAAGTTTGTGGGTGCGGCTAGAATCTGAGGGAGGGTGGGGTTGATGGGAATACATGGAGAATATAATGAGCTAGGGCAAGATTAGCGTAAAATGAGTAGCTGGTGGTTGGCATGGACTTGACGGGACGAAGGCCCTGTTTCCATGCTGTATTACTCTGAAGTAATCATGAAAATATTTATCGGAATATTTCTGAAATATTTAAAATAATCAGTAATTCTTTGATAAAGTCTAATATGTCAGCAAATCATTATATGTTGTTTCATAACTAAATTCTTGTCATGATAAAAGAGCTTTAAAGTCATACAGCATGGAAACAGGCACTTGGGCCCAACACAACCATTCCGACCAAAATGCCTCATCTAAGCTCGTCCTATTTGCTTTCGTTTAACCCATACTACTCTGAATCTTTCCTGTCCATGTACTTGCCAAACTTTCTTTAAGAACTTCCACAACAGATGCTCGGGGCTATCAGATCGAATGAGAGAGTCCAGGACCAGAGGTCAATGCCTCAGAATTAAAGGACGTTCCTTTAGAAAGGAGATGAGGAGGAATTTCTTTAGTCAGAGGTGGTGAATCTGTGGAATTTGTTGCCACAGAAGGCTGTGGAGGCCAAGTCAATTGATATTTTTAAGGCAGAGATAGATTTTTGATTAGTACGGGTGTCGGGGGTTATGGGGAGAAGGCTGGAGAATGGGGTTAACAGGGAAAGATAGATCAGCCATGATTGAATGGCGTTGACTTGATGGGCCGAATGGCCTAATTCTGCTCCTATCACTTATGAACATGAATCGAACAGCTGATGGAGATAGAGCACAAACACCAGCGCTATCTTGTGGTGAAAGGCTGTAAAAACGTCCAGTAATTCATGTGAAAATATTGGAACTTGCCAGATATTTCTGCACTATCTGATGCACGTCACGGTTGGCACCTTTAAACTCTTTTATTTTGCCGTTACATTTCTTGCACCATCGCGACAAGCTTGGAAATGATTAAAGGATAAAAACATGAAAAAGCTAACCATGCCTGGAGGTGCCAGAAACTAAAACGCATGTGAAATCAGTGTCTGTCGATTTGCCATGCCATATTCAAAAAGACAGACATGCTTTTTCATAATTTCGAGCTGAAGCGTAAACTCTCAAACTCAGTGACAAAGTCTGTGCGTGTCAGTACACGAGTTTAATTTGGGGCGGCACAGTGGCGCAGCGGGTGGAGCTGCTGCTTCTCAGCTTCGAACACTCCGGTTCGATCCTGACCTTGGGTGCTTTCTGCCTATAGTTTTCATATTCTCCCTGTAACCGCGTGACTTTAGTTTTATTGTCACGTGTACCGAGGTTCAGTGAAAGGCTTTTTTGTTACGTGCTATCCAGTCAGGGAATAGATTATACATGATTACAATCAAGCCGTGCACAGGTACAGGATAAAGGGAATAACGTTTGGTGCAAGATAAAGTCCAGCAAAGACCGATTAAAGATAGTCCGAGGTTCTCCAATTAGGTAAATGGTTAGTCAGGACAGCTCTCTAGTTGGTGATAGCACGATTCAGTTGCCTGATAACAGCTGGGAAGAAACTATCCATGAATATGGAGGTTTATGTTTTCAAACCTCTATACCTCTTGCCTGATGGGAGAAGGGAGAAGAGGGAATACCCGGGGTGAGACTCGTCCTTGATTTTGCTGCTGGCCTTGCCGAGGCAGTGTGAAGTGTAGATGGAGTCAATGGAAGGGCAGTTGATTTGCACAATGGTTTAGGCTGCGTCCACAATTCTCTGCGAATTCCTGCGGCCTTGGATGGAGTTTTTCCCAAACAATGCTGTGATGCATCCCGATAAAATGCTTTCTCCCACATTTCTAAGACGTGCGGGTTTGTGGGATAATTGGCTTCCGTACATTGTCCCTGGTATGTAGGTTGCGGATGAGACAGTGGGATAGCAGAACTAGTATGAAATGGTGATCAATGGTCGGCATGGACTCGGTGGGCCGAAGGGCCTGTTTCCATGCTGTATCTCAAAACAATTCAAGTGAGTTTATTGTCACAAGGCCAAGTGCAGTGAGATATAGTTCTGGTGCAAAAGCTTGCTTGTAGCAGTATCACGGGCACATGGACTCAGACAACACACTAAAGACAAGCATTGTGCATAAATTATGCAAGACAGTAAAACCAACAGGGCGGCACGGTAGCGCAGCGGTAGAGTTGCTGCTTTACAGCGAATGCAGCGCCGGAGACTCAGGTTCGATCCTGACTACGGGTGCTGCACTGTAAAGAATTTGTACGTTCTCCCCGTGACCTGCGTGGGTTTTCTCCGAGATCTTCGGTTTCCTCCCACACTCCAAAGACGTACAGGTATGTAGGTTAATTGGCGGGTAAATGTAAAAATTGTCCCTAGTGGGTGTAGGATAGTGTTAATGTACGGGGATCACTGGGCGGCACGGACTTGGAGGGCCGAAAAGGCCTGTTTCCGGCTGTATATATATGATATGATATGATAATTCTGGGAAAAAATATCGTAAAATATTCTGTGCCACTGTGATAGAGAACTAAAGTAAGATTAGCATAATTCTATGATAGGATGAGAACAAGTAAAGTATTTAATGAAAGGGATAATGTTGAAGTCATCGAGTCATACAGCATGGAAACTGGCCCTTCGGCCCAACTTGCCCATGCCGACCAACATTAGTCCCACCTGCCTGCATTTGGCCAAACTTCTCTAAACCTGTCCTATCCATGTACCTGTCCAACATGTCTTTTAAACATTGTGATAGTACCTGCCTCAACTACCTCTTCTGGCATCTCGTTCCAGATAACTACCATCCTTTGCGTGAAAAAGTTGCCCTTAAACTTAAAGAAGTTAGGAATTAGTGGGAATGGTGCATTTAGTCAAGGAGGATTTTAGCATGTCCTTGAATCTATTCCTTTTTGATGCCTGGTCTCTTCCTTTGATCCTGGATCTTTTCTCGTGATTACTCAGAAAACTAAAGAAAAACCATTGAAGATGGTGGCCGGACACATTATAGGGAGCTTCAGTTTGTCAGAACAGACAAAATACAGGCACCCCGACTTTGACGTGTTTGATATATGCGTTTTTGAAATAACGTACTGGTTTAATTAATACTAATTAAATAAATAATTAATCATTAATAATAAATTAATAATTAAACCTAATTGTCACGCCGTATTTTTCAAATAACGCGCTAAAATTTACAAATGTTTAATTTATTTGTTTTTGAATTTGTGCTGTTTTTCAGGAACGTAATCTGTGCAGAATACATGAGGTGTCCGTACCTTTATTTCTTCATCTTAATTTTGTGAGGCTAAGAGAACACCAAATCAGAAGAATGGTTTAAAGTTTTTAATTGTCAAAATGTATTTCATTTACCATATCTGATCAATATAGACAATGAAAGCAGTAGATAGTTCAGTAATTTTAAATTACTCAACGTTTTAAAATCAGTAATGGTAGATTAGATGCAATAAATACATATTTTTTGTGATCATCCTATTTACAAATCATTCTCAAACTGCAGCATGTTTGCAATCTCAGAAACATCAATGAGCACCTTTAATGTAATGAAAGATAACATAGAGTCATAGAGCACAGAAAGAGGCCCTTTGGCCCATCGTGTCCGCGCCGCCCGTTACCAAACACAGTCTAATTTTAATCCCATTTTCCCGCATTTGGACCGTAGCCCTGAATGTTGTAGCATTTCAAGTGCCCATCCAAATGCCTCTTAAACGTTGTGAGTGTTCCCGCCTCCACCACCACCCCAGGCAGTGAGTTCCAGACTCCAACCACCCGCTGGGTGAAAAAGTTCTTCCTCACATCCCCCCGAAACCTCCCTCCCCTTACCCTGTATTTATGTCCCCTCGTTGTTGAACCTTCCACCAGTGGAAGAAGTTCCCCGCCATCTACCTTATCCATGCCCCTCATGATCTTGTACACCTCGATCATGTCCCCTCTCAGCCTTCTCTGCTCCAGGGAAAACAACCCCAGTCTGCCCAATCTCTCCTCATAGCCGAGGCCCTTCATCCCTGGCAGCATCCTGGTGAATCTCCTCTGCACCCTCTCCAAAGCTATCACATCCTTTCTATAATGTGGTGACCAGAACTGTACACAATACTCCAGTGTTCTGTACAATTCCATCATTACCCCCCTACTTTTATATTCGATGCCCCAGCTAATGAAGGCCAGTAACCCATATGCCTTTTTAACCACCCTATCCACCTGTCCTGCTGCCTTCAAGGACTTGTGTACCTGTACTCCAAGGTCCCTCTGTACCCCTGTCTTCCCTAGGGTCCTTCCATTCATGGTGTACTCCCTCTCCAAGTTATTTCTGCCAAAGTGCATCACCTCGCACTTTTCAGGATTAAATTCCATCTGCCACTGCTCCGCCCATCTGACCATCTCATCTATATCTTCCTGCAGCTTGCAGATCCCTTCTTCGCTATTCACCACCCCCCCCCCCCCCCTTACCTTTGTGTCATCTGTAAACTTGCTGATCATGCCCTGTACGTTGACATCCAGATCATTTATGTAGATTACAAACAGTAAGGGACCCAACACCGATCCCTGCGGCACCCCACTGGACACCGGCCTCCAGTCACAGAAGCACCCTTCTACCATCACCCTCTGCCTTCTGTCACTAAGCCAGTTTTTTATCCATTTTGCCAAGGTGCCCTGGATCCCATGGGCTCTTACCTTCTTGACTAGTCTCCTGTGTGGGACCTTGTCAAAAGCCTTACTGAAATCCATGTATACCACATCCACTGCACTACCCCCATCTACCTCCTTGGTCACCCCTTCAAACAATGACATCAATCTCACGGTGGCGCAATGGTAGAGTTGATGCCTTACAGTGCCAGAGACCCGGGTTCAATCCTGACTACGGTGCTTACCTGTGCGGAGTTTGTACGTTCTCCCCGTGACCTGTGTGGGTTTTCCCTGGGAGCACCAGTTTCCTCCCACTCTACAAAGATGTACAGGTTTGTAGGTTAATTAACTTGGTAAGTTGTCCGGTCACTGTGGTGGATGTTCATGTTAAAATGGATTTTGTGTGTTCTGTTGCTTTTTATTGTTATGACTGTGTGGCAAATGAAGTTCCTCGTATGTTGCTAATAAAGTATTATTGTGATTGTCATTGATTGATTGTCGTGTGTGTAGGATAGCGTGAGTGTGCGGGGATCGCTGATCGGCGGGGACTCGGTGTGCCGAAGGGTCTGTTTCCGCGCTGTATCTCTGAACTAAACTAAATCTCCATTGCCCTGGTTCATCAAAATTTAGAAAAAAATAGAATCATAAATGTTTTTGTTTGAATTGATTTAAAGGTACAGCAAAGAAACAGACCCTTTGGCCCACCAACTCCATGCCAACCACCGATAACCCATTCACACTTTCTCATCCATTCCACAGCAGGGGCACTTTACAGAGGCCAATTAACCAACTAACCCGTCTTTGGGATGTGGGAGGAAACTGGAGAACCGGGAGAAAAACCCACGTGGCCACAGAAAGAACATGCGAAGTCCACAGACACAGCACCCGAGGTCAGGATCAAACCCGGGTCCCTGCCGCTAAGAAGCAACAGCTCCATGTTTGCGACTGTGCTGCCCTAAAGGATGGTAAAATGGCATTAAACCAGATCCTCTTGCTGAAAAAAGATTCTGGAGGTAGAAACAAAATATCTTATGCTGTAATTTTCTATCATATTATTAAAAAAATTAAAAGTATACCAATTTAGCAGTAAACTGGCCCAGAAACAGGGTGGTACAATGGCGAAGCTGGTAGAGCTGCTGCCTCACACTGCCAGAGTCCTGGGTTCGATCCTGACCTCAGGTGCTGTCTGTGTGGAGTTTGCACGTTCTCCCTGTGTCACCCCATGGGTTTTCTCCGGGTGCTCCGATTTCTTCCCACATCCCAAAGACGTGTAGGTTTGTTGGTGAATTGGCCTCTGCATATTGCCCCTGGTGTGTAAGGAGTGGATGAGAAAGCGGAATAAAATACAACTAGTGCGAACGGGTGGTCGGTGGACCATAGGGCCTGTTTCCATGCCGATCTCTAAAAAAACCAAAATGGCAGCAGCAGAGACATGAACTTTTAATAAAACTAGGAATTTAAAATGCATTCGGACACGTTGTTAGATAGGAACATGGGCTTTATGCAGGTAAATTGGATTTGTGGATCTGAAATGGTTGATTTTGACACTTGAAGATATAATTGGCATTGATTCCGAATCCTACCACTCTCATTCCCAATTCTAGAGTCATGCAGCGTGGAAACAGGCCCTTCAGCCCAACTTGCCCACACTGACCAACATGTCCCATCTACAACAGTCCCACCTGCCTGTGTTTGGCCCACATTCTGACCTTCCATCACAGTGAGGAGGGACTGGAGGAGACTCACTGTGATGGTTGTTTCTTTTTGTTTGGTGTTAGTTTACGATTGTATGTGTTATTGCATTTTTATTGATTATTATTGGTCTTATTGTTGAACTGCGGGTAATTTTTAATTTCACTGCACATTTATGCGTATGTCACAAATAAATGACTATTGATATTGATTGATATCCCTCTAAACATACCCTATCCATGTAACTGTCCAATTGTTTCTTAAACATTGCAATAATCCCTGCCTCAACTACCTCCTCGGGCAACTCATTCCATACACCTACCACCCTTTGTGTGAAAAAGTTACCGCTCAGATTCCTATTAAATCTTTCCCCCTTCACCTTAAACCTATGTCCTCTGGTTCTCGATCCCCTTACTCTGGGCAAGAGACTCTGTGCGTCTACCCGATCTATTCATCTCACGATTTTATATTCCTCTATAAGATCATCCCTCATCCTCCAGCGCTCCAAGGAATAGAGTCCCAGCCTGCTCAACCTCTCCCTATAGTTCAGACCCTCGAGTCCTGGCAACACCCTCGTAAAAGCGTGCCCTTAGAAAACCCCAATAAGCTAAGGTGGTCGGAACATTATAGACAATGCAAGGAATTTAGTTCCGGCAATCATCCTCTTAATATCCTAATCCTCCTAATTCTTGCTATTGGAGGAGTGCAGCGTAGGTTCACCAGGTTAATTCCCAGGATGGCAGGACTGTCATATGATGAAAGATTGGGCTTGTATTCACTGGAATTTAGAAGGATGGGAGGGGATCTTATAGAAACATATAAAATTATTAAGGGATTGGACACGCTTAATGCAGGAAACATGTTCCCGATGTTGGGGGAGTCCAGAACCAGGGGCCACAGTTTAAGAACAAGGGGTAGGCCATTTAGAACTGAAATGAGGAAAAACAAATTCACCCAGAGAGTTGTGATTTGTGCAATTCTCTGCCTCAGAAGGCAGTGGAGGCCGATTCACTGGAGGCATTCAAAAGAGAGTTAGATAGAGCTCTTAGAGCTAGCGGAATCAAAGGATATGGGGAGGTGGCAGGAACGGGGTGGGTTAATTGTGGACGATCAGCCATGATCACATTGAATGGCAACGCTGGCTCGAAGGGTTGAATGGCCTAATCCTGCGAGTATTTTCTATGTACCAATGTATCTAATATGGGATGGAGGCATTTTAAGTTAGGATTAACGGAAAGGCCAGTAGTAAACATACTCTGTTGAACTATTTAACCATGGCAATACTTACGTGCTTTATTCAAGGAATAGAATGGATCTCCACATTAAGGACAAACAAAACAAGCAATGGTGAGGTCAAACATAAATTTGACACACTAAATTGAAAACAAACATTCTTCAGAAAACAGCTCTCAATATTTCTCTCATCCAGTTTCTAAACCGATACACCGAGCCTAACCACGTCCCCTCTGTTTCCTCTTCCATTTCCATCAATTAGACTTGGTGCACAAATTAGCTATTTGAACTATGCTTGCAGACTCAGTAGTGCGATGAATCATTTTGCTGTCCCAGATTTATTCCAGAAGGAGAATGTAAATGTAGGAAGGAACTGCAGATGCCAGTTTACACTGAAGATAGATACAAAAAGCTGGAGTAACTCAGCGGGTCAGGCAGCATCTCTGGATTTCTCTAGGAATAGGTGACATTTCGGGTCGATACCCTTCTTCAGACTGAGAGTCACCAGTGGTCTGTTGACATGATTATAGCATGCACATGAAGCAGAACCTTCTCTTCTTATCATCTGAAGAGTTCTTGGAACCCATGGAAGAAAAATCCAATTGGCTTCATTTACATGGGTTGGTGCCTGTAAAGAAATTGTGTACACCAACACCAAGACTGGTGCACGACCTGAAACGTCACCCTATTCCTTTTCTCAAGAGATGCTGCCTGACCCGCCGAGTTAATCCAGCACTTTGTGTCTATCTTCAGAGAATGTAAGTCACTTCTTCTGGAAGGGATGAAACTAATACACTGATGTTTGCTGTTACATGTTAGTGGCCACATATGTTGGATCAGAGATGTGTGCCCAGGATTCTGTGACAGGTGGTTAAAGGTTTCAACTTTACAGAGTTTATGCTGACATCCGATAGCAGGGCCATGCCAAGGGCACCAGTCGCTGAATTAATGATTGTTTCAGAAGGCTAAGTGCGTCAAGATATTGATCAGTCTGACCAGTAATTTATGAAGAAAACAGTGTTTAGTTTAGAGTTTAGTTTGGAGATGCAGAGCAGAAACAGGCCCTTCGGACCACCGAGTCCGCGCCGACCAGCGATCTCCACACATTAACACGATCCCACATACGTTAGGGATAATTTACAATATTAATAAATTAGCCGACAAACCTGTATATCTTTGGATTGTGGGAGGAAACTGGAGCACTTAAAGCTTGTTGTTGCCTGTACTCTGTGTGCTACTGGTTAACGATGACTGCAGGAGATCAATTTTGCAAGTGTCTGGTGTCGAGTGAACTGGAGTGGACTTGTGCAACACGAAAATAGATCTACTATTGGCACAGCATAAGTAAGCATGGTCTTCACAGTTTAGTTTAATTTAGTTTAGTTTAGTTTAATTTAGTTTAGCTTAGTTTAGTTTAGTTTAGTTTAATTTAGTTTTGAGATATAGCATGGAAACAGGCCCGATGGCCTACCAAATCCACAGCCACCCATCAATCGCCCGTTCACACTAGTTCTATGTTATTCCACTTTCTCATTCACTCCCAGCACACTAGAGGCAATTTACAGAGGGCCAATTAACTTACAAACCCTCACATCATTGGGATGTGTGGAGGAAACCGGAGCACCCGGAGGAAACTCACGCGGTCACAGGGAGAATGTGTAAACTCCACACCGGCAGTTTGCGTGTGGCCTCATTCTGGCCAGGGAGGAGGTGCAGGGCCTCGCAGGTCGGAGGTGGAGCCTCGCGGGTCGACGAAGCCCGTGGCCAACGGCCCTGGGTCTGGGAAGACGTGACTGGTGGTGGAATCGCGTGGCCCGCGGCCAACAGCCCTGGCAGCGTGAGCGGAGAGGTCAGTGCGGCCGAGGACAGACATGTCGAAGTGAGGACGCCGCTGCTGAAGGAAGGAACAACGGAGGGAGGACCCAGCGTGGGGGGGGGGCCGTGACGGAGGGGGAAGAACAATGGACCACGGAGAACGCAGCGTGGGGGACCGCCGTGAGGGAGTGGGGGGGGGTGGAAGAACAAAAGGGGACCTGGCGCAGGGGGTACTTTGTAAGCACCCTTTACGGGCGACTATTTGCATACCTTGCATACCTTGGGAATTCCGAACAATAAAGCATTCATTCAAGGGGACATAAAACAGTTAGCAACCAAGAGGTCCAGTAGACCTTGACGGAACAAGCGCAGGTGTTCGGCGAAACGGGGTTGGTCTCACCAACAATTGACCAAAATGGCGGCGCTGCCATAGCAGCTGCGGCCCATTTGTCTTTGTGTTTTGTTGTTTTTTTGTGTCTTAATTGTCGATGTGATGTCGTGTTTTTGTGTTTGTGTACTATGTGTGGGGGAGGGGGGGAACTGTAAAATTGTAAATATGTGTCCCGAACGGGGACCCGACCTTTGTTTTCTGGGCCGTGTCTCCGTTCCTGCTGCGGCCTACCATCGGTCCTGGAGCTGGCGGCCTCCAGGGCTCTGGTTCGCAGAGCCCGCGGATCGGACTTACCATCAGCGGAGCCGACCGTCTTCGGAGGCTGCGGGAGCAGCTGCGACTCGCCTTAGGCTCGGGCCGCGTGGATGCCAATAACGGGAGCTCCGGCAGCGGCAGCGTGTTCGCCCGCCCCGGATCGCGGGGCTTGGGTCGCGGACATTTCACCGTCCGGCGCGGCCTAAAATAGGCCGCAGGATTTTTCTCTGCTGGGCGGGGGCTTCAATGTCGGGAGCCACGACTGCCCCAACGTGCAGCAACAGCGGCAGCGTGTTCGCCCGCCCCGGATCGCGGGGCTTGGGTCGGCCCGCTGCGGACCGTCCGGCGCGGCCTGCAACCACAACAGCCTGACCGCGGGAGAAGACAGCAGGGGAAGGGAAAAGACATTGTGGCCTTCCATCACAGTGAGGAGAGGACTGGAGGAGACTCACTGGGATGGATGTTTCTTTTTTTGTGTGTTTTTGGGGTTGTGTAATTTGCCTATTTTAATGCTTTATTGTGTAATCTGCCTATTTTAGTGCTTTTATTGTTGGACTGTGGGTGACTGAATTTCGTCCCAAAAACTTTTTTGGATGACAAATAAAGCTATCTTGGATTTCTTGAAGGAGGCCTGATCAGGAACACCGGGGTCCAGTGGCAGATGTTAGCGAAGGTGTATGTGAACCTCTACCTCACCTGGCAGCCCTTGCATGGATGTGCTAGGAATGAGATATAGGGACAGGTGGTGCACCTCGTGTGGATGCAGGGAAAGTATCTGGAGAGGAGCTGGTTTGGGTGGGAAGAGATGAATGAACCAAGGAGTTGCGGAGGGAGCGGTCTCGTGGAAGTTGGAAACGGGTTGGGGCTGAGAAGACGTGACTGGTGGTAGCATCACATTGAACCTTAAACGTATGAACTATTTGAAGCAACGTGGCGTGTACACTCGCTTCCCTGCATTACAATGATGGCAGAACTTCAAAACATTTCACCGGCTATGAAAACATCAGACAACATGAGCTCCACATAAACATGAATTCTTTTTGTAGTCGTGATGAAAATTGGCTGTGCCGTAACAACTTTGTCGAACAGTAGGTGGCACTGTAGGCTAACAACAAGGACCAAGCTATTGACAATAGTTATGAAGGAACTGTTAGCATTCAAGAGAGAGTCAAGAGTCAAAGTGGTACATTGGTAGTGCCACCCGTCGATAGTCATTGAGTAGAATTCACTCAGACTCAGACTGCATACTCACTCTCAAACGTGGAAACCCAGAGGTTACTGATGGGCCCGAAAGCTGAACTGCGCTCTGCTGCAATATGGACCATGGAGTCTGGCAGTGAAGCCCATTCCCAGAAATACACCACTTTAAAGATACAGCATGGAAACAGGCACTTCGGCCCACCGACTCTGAGGAAGGGTCCCGACCCAAAACGTCACCTATTTTTCACCAGAGATGCCATCACACCCGCAGGGATACTCCAGCTTTCAGTGTCTATCTTGAGTCTACTCCGACCATTGATCACCCTTTCGGACTAGTTCTATGTTATTCCACTTTCTCATCCACTCCCTGCACACTGGAGGCAATGTGCAGAGGCCAATCCACCTACAAACCCGCACAACTTTGGAATGTGGCAAGAAACCAGAGCACCCTTCGAGCCAGCACCGCCATTCAATGTGATCATGGCTGATCATTCTCAATCAGTATCCCGTTCCTGCCTTCTCCCCATACCCCCTGACTCCGCTATCCCTAAGAGCTCTATCTAGCTCTCTCTTGAATGCATTCAGAGAATTGGCCTCCACTGCCCTCTGAGGCAGAGAATTCCACAGATTCACAACTCTCTGACTGAAAAAGTTTTTCCTCATCTCCGTTCTAAATGGCCTACCCCTTATTCTTAAACTGTGGCCCCTTGTTCTGGACTCCCCCAACACTGGGGACATGTTTCCTGCCTCTAACGTGTCCAACACCTTAATAATCTTATACGTTTCGATAAGATTCCCTCTCATCCTTCTAAACCCACATGGTCACAGGGAAAACATGCAAACTCCACACAGATGACACCCGGGATCGAACCCGGGTCTCTGGCACTGTGAGGCAAAGTCTCTACCAGCTGCGCCACCCTTTTGGATCTGCTTCAGGTTAGATCTGGTGCAGGATGTAAGACTCCATTGATTTCAATGGGGAAAGAATTTAGGAGGTTTCAGTGAAGACAAGTTAGTGTTGTTAAATGATTTCATTAATTTCATATTTTTAATTATTAATAAGCATTTTAGTTGGTTTCAGTTAACTACATCTTTTATAATTTACTTTTAATTTAATTTAATATCTGCGATAGAATATTGACAGCTTTAACAGCATGGGCTGGACTGGGCAAGATTGCTTCAGGCTGGTGAGTTTGGTCTCTGTTAATATGCCATGGAAAGGCAATTCTCAGCAAGGGACTAGAGTCCCAGAGTCATAGAGTCATGCATCACAGAAACAGGCTCTTCGGCACAGCTCCTCCATGACTCATCTAAACTAGGTAGATACAAAATGCTTGAGTAACTCAGCGGGTCAGGCAGCATCTCGGGAGAGAAGGAATGGGTGGCATTTCGGGTCGAGACCCTTCACCCATTCCTTCTTTCCCAAGATGCTGCCTGACCCGCTGAATTTCTCAAGCATTTTGTGTCTACCTTCGATTTAAACCAGCATCTGCAGTTTTTTTCCTACCCCTGTAAACTAGTCCCTTTTACCCTCGTTTGGCCCGTATCTCTCTAACCCATCTAAACCAACAAGATCTGCCCCAGTAATCCAACAGCAGCAGCAGCAGTGGTGAAAATAAAAGAATGAAACTAAGATCCCGTTTGTTTCAAAAGAAGCGGGATTCTAATTCTTGGCATCATTCCATGAGAGGAATAGATCGGGTGAATGCACAGAGTCTCTTGCGCAGTGTAAGGCAATCGAGAGCCAGAGGACGTAGGTTTAAGGTGAGGGGGGAAAGATTTAATAGGAACCCGAGGGGTAAATC
Source organism: Rhinoraja longicauda (assembly GCF_053455715.1). Classification (NCBI taxonomy): domain Eukaryota; kingdom Metazoa; phylum Chordata; class Chondrichthyes; order Rajiformes; family Arhynchobatidae; genus Rhinoraja; species Rhinoraja longicauda. Next base: position 36,654,968 of record NC_135969.1, read on the forward strand.
ACACAAGGAGCGGTAGGAGAACAGAATGAGCTGCCTGAGGAGGTAGTGGAGGCAGGTACTATCACAACGTTTAAGAAACATTTAGACAGGTACATGGATAGGGCAGGTTTAGTGGGATATGAGGCAAACGCAGGCAGGTGGGGCTAGTGTAGATGGCAGCATCTCTGGAGACCATGATCTGCCCAGCAGAGTGAGATGTCCGTCGGGGAATGTTGCCGCCTGGCCCGCTCCAGACTGCAGGAGTACTTGCTGAGGGATGCACTGAAGCTCGGTGCAGCCAATGCCAAGGCCCTGTGGGGGAGGACCATAGCCTAGGGTCCTTCCACTGCTGCACATTGGGGGGCAGGGTGTGGTGGAGACGCCCCTCAAACAAGGGGGGGGGGGGATATCACCCCAGGGGCCACATGAGTGGCAAGGGTGGGGGGGTATAATGATATTTCTGTGAACACTACCAAATACAATGCTAATGAATGTATGCATAGCCATTGAGAATGTCCAAAGAATTGTTGCACAGTTTTTGTTTTGTATATATTTTATATTCTGAATAAAGTTGATTTTTGGAAAACAAAATCTCTGGAGAACATGGACAGCCAACAATTCAGGTCGGGACCCTCTTCAGACAGATTGTGGTGGGGGGGGAGAAAGCTGGAAGAGAGGTGGGGGAGAGGAGGGAGGAACAAAGATTGGCAATTGAGGGGTGGATACAGGTAAAATGGATCGACGTATGTACACAAACGTCTGCCTCTCCAGAGACAGGGTACTGATATCCACTCAACCCCCTCGAGCTTTGGAGCAGAAGTAAAATTGGAAAAATAACTCCTTGATCTACAGCAGTCGAAGCTATTTTCCAACAGTGCTCCCCGGGAAAGCTCACTTGAGAGACACTGGGGACTGCAGATGCTGGAAAAACAAAAACAAAGTGCTGGAGGAACTCAGCGGGTCAGAAGATCAAAAGATCGTAAGTGATACGAGTAGAATTAGGCCATTCGGCCCATCCAGTCTACTCTGCCATTCAATCATGGCTGATCTATCTCTCTGTCCTAACCCCATTCTCCTGTCTTCAAGGTTTCAAGGTCAGTTTATTGTCACATGTACCAATTAAGGTACAGTGAAATTTGAGTTACCATACTAAGTGAAAAGCAACAAGACACACATCCACATATAAGTTAACATAAACATCCATCACAGTGGATTCCACATTCCTCACTGTGATGGAAGGCAATAAAGTTAAATCTTCATCCTCTTTGGTCTCCCGCGGTCGGGGCAGCCAAACCATCCGTAGTCGGTCCTATCAAAGCCCCCGTATCCGATGATCGAAGCCACCGTCGAGGTGATCAGAACTCCCGCGCCAGGGCGGTAGAAGCATTCTCCGCGGCATGGAGCTCCCGAGTCGGCCTCTTCTTACCAGAGACTGCAGTCCACAGGCCCCGCAGTTGGAGCTTCGATCCCCGGCATAGGGATCGCAAGCTCCGCGATGTTAAAGTCCCGCAGACTCCCGCGGCTTGGAGCGCCCGTCGGTCTCCAGGAAAGGCCACCAACTCCATGATGTTCGGCTGCAGTGGGGCCGGAGATACGATACGGGAAAAAATTGCATCTCCATCGAGGAAAGAGATTGAAAAAATAGATCCCCCGCCTAAAACAAACCAAGGAACACTAAAACATACTTTTTAACACATGCTGAAAATAACAAAAAGAAGAAAGAACAGACTGTTGGCGAGGCAGCCACTGCTGGTGGCGCCACCCGGTGTTTCTCCACTGCTCCATTTAGCAGTGGCTAAATGGCTAAATGGCCTAAATGGCCGAATGGCCTAATAGCAGAATGGCCTCATTCTACTTCTGACACCTGTACTAATCAAGAATCAGAAGAAGGGGCTCGACCCGAGACGTCACCCATTCCTTCTCTCCAGAGATGCTGTCTGTCCCGCTGAATTACCTCAGCTTTTTGTGTCAATCTTTGGTTTAAACCAGCATCTGCAGTTCCTTTCTACACAAGAATCTATATCTCTGCCTTAAATATATCCACTGACTTTGCCTCCACAACCTTCTGTGGCAAAGAATTCCACAGATTCACCACCTTCTGATTAAAGAAAATTCTCTTCATCTCCTTCCTAAAAGATCGTCCTTTAATTCTGAGGTTATGACCTCTAGTCCCAGACTCTCCCACTAGTGGAAACATCCTCTCCACATCCACTCTATCCAAGCCTTTCACGATTCTGTACATTTCAATGAGGTCCCCCCTCATTCTTCTAAACTCCAGCGAATATAAGCCCAGTGCCGCCAAACGCTCATCCTATATTAGGCAGGCAGCATCTGTGGAGGGAAAGGGGCAAACAACATTTTGGGTCAGGACACTTCTTCAGACTGACTTGACATGAAGTCTAGCTCTTTTTACATGCCTGTTTCTTAGGCAAGGAGTCCTTGCCCCCTATTGATGACACTTTCTCCAGCCTCCAACACTCCCCTTCCTCTTGGGTGGTGAATCTGTGGAATTAGTTGTCCCAGAAAGCTGTGGAGGCCAAGACATTGGGTATTTTTAAAGCGGAGATTGAAGGTTCTCGATTAGGAAGGGCGTTAAAGGTTACAGACTCTGTACAGACAGCACCCGTGGTCAGGATCGAACCCGGGTCTCTGTCGCTGCGAGGTAGCAACTCTACCGCTGCACCACCGTGCATTGTAAATTGCTGTGGGCTGGTGGAGGTAATGTAACCTGTTACATTCATTCAAATCTTCCCTATACCAGTGTGAATGCAAATCGGCAAAAGGATGGAAATTAGAAATTCTAATCAATGTTGTTCAGGCTGGGCGGGGAGAATTGAGTGGATTTTCACAGAGTTTAGTTTATTGTGATTTGACTGACTTTGATATACATATTGAGTGGTGTAGCACTGGTGTTTCCCTCCGCCCTCCAGTAATGTCGGGATCAGTAGATTTGTCAGGATACATACCAGTCTCCCTGAGAGGAGCAGCTGGCAGCTCTTTGAAGCGTTGCATCTAATCCCCATGTGCAACTTTGGTGTCTTAAGACTCCAAGGTATTAGGTAATCCCCACCTCCACACGCTCCCAGTTCTCCACCCTCTCTGCTGGAAGGACAATGTCGTCGAGTCGGTGAAAGACGCTCCACGGTCTGCCCGAACCTTGTTGCCCACCCGGCAGAGCGAGATGTCCGTCGGGGAATGTCGCCGACTGGCCCGCTCCAGACGGCAGCTGTACGTGCCAAGGGACACACTAAAGCTCGGTGCAGCCAACGCAAAGGCTCTGTGGCAGAGAACCACAGTCTAGCGTCCTTCTGCTGCTGGACACTGGGGGGCTGGGTGTGGTGGAGACGCCCCTCAAACAATGGAAGGGATGTCACCCTAGGGGGCCACATGAGTGGCAAGGGTGATGGGTATAACGATAGTTTTTGGGGACGCTACCAAATAGAACGCTAACAAATGTGTGCATAGCCCTGGAGAATGTCAGAGGAATTTTGCACAATTCTTGTTTTGTCCATATATTTAATCCTGAGCAAAGTTTACTTTGATTAAGATAAAATGCTCTCCTCGCTCATTTGCTTTCCACGAGTCCCTACATGCAACCAAATTAGAAGAAACAGGATTATTTGTGAAAGAACTAAGAAGGGTCTCGACCCAAAACGTCAACCCACTCCTTCTCTCCGGAGATGCTGCCTGTCCCACTGAGTTACTCCAGCGTTTTGTGTCTATCTTCGATAAAAACCCAGAAAAGCAAGTGGAACGGCAAACCTAGAGACTCAAGGAACGGCAGACGCTGCAAACGTGAGCAAAACACAAAGTGCTGGAGGAACTCAATGGGTCAGGCAGCATCTGTGGAGGGAAATGGATAGGCGACGTTTCAGGTTGGGACCCTTCTTCAGACACAACAAACATCGTGAGCAAGATCATGATTACATATTAGAAGCAATAGAATACACACATCCATGTGAGGGAAGACAAGGTTTGATACCCCACAATCCCCAGTCTCCAAACGCGGGGTTTGGGTCGGCCCGCTGCGGACCTTTCACCATCAGGCGCAGCCTGGAACGTGGCAACTTCAACATGCCTGACCGCGGAAGAAGACGGCAGGGGAAGAGAAAAGACATTCTGGCCTTCCATCACAGTGAGGAGGTGACTGCAGGAGACTCACTGTGATGGATGTTTCCTTTTGTTTGGTGTTGGTTTATGATTGTGTGTGTTATTGCTTTTTTTTATTGGTCTTATTGTTGGACTGTGGGTAATCTTTCATTTCACTGCACATTTACGTGTATGTGACAAATAACATTGACTATTGACTAAATGCTGGAGTAACTCAGCAGGTCAGGCAGCATCTCGGGAGAGAAGGAATGGGTGACGTTTCGGGTCGAGACCCTTCAGACTGATGTCGGGGGTGGGACAAAGGAAGGATATAGGTGGAGACAGGAAGATAGAGGGAGATCTGGGAAGGAGGAGGGGAAGGGAGGGACAGAGGAGCTATCTGAAGTTGGAGAAGTCGACGTTCATACCACCGGGCCGCAAACTGCCCAGGCGAAATATGAGGTGCTGCTCCTCCAATTTCCGGCGGGCCTCACTATGGCACTGGAGGAGGCCCATGACAGAGAGGTCAGACTGGGAATGGGAGGGGGAGTTAAAGTGCTGGGCCACCGGGAGATCAGTTGCGTTAATGCGGACCGAGCGCAGGTGTTCAGCGAAGCGATCGCCGAGCCTGCGCTTGGTTTCGCCGATATAGATAAGTTGACATCTAGAGCAGCGGATGCAATAGATGAGGTTGGAGGAGGTGCAGGTGAACCTCTGTCTCACCTGGAAAGAATGTTTGGGTCCTTTGATGGAGTTGAGGGGGGAGGTAAAGGGACAGGTGTTGCATCTTGTGCGGTTGCAGGGGAAAGTGCTCGGGGTTAGGGTGGTTTGGGTAGGAAGGGACGAGTGGACCAGGGAGTTGCGGAGGGAACGGTCTCTGCGGAACGCAGAAAGGGGAGGGGATGGGAAGATATGGCCAGTGGTGGGGTCCTGTTGTAGGTGACGGAAATGTTGGTGGATGATATGTTGGATCCGCTGGCTGGTGGGGTGGAAGGTGAGAACGAGGGGGATCCTGTCCTTGTTGCGAGTGGGAGGACTCGCATGGGCCCTAGCTACGCCTGCCTCTTTGTCGGGTACGTCGAACAATCCCTGTTCCAGATGTACACTGGCCCCATCCCCGAACTCTACCTCCGCTACATCGACGACTGCATTGGTGCTACCTCTTGCACCCATGCAGAACTCACTGACTTTATACACTTCACCTCCAATTTCCATCCTGCCCTTAAATATACCTGGACTATCTCTGACATCTCCCTCCCGTTTCTGGACCTCACCATCTCCATCACAGGAGAAAAACTAGTGACGGACATTTATTACAAGCCCACCGACTCGCACAGCTATCTGGACTACACTTCTTCCCACCCGGTCCCCTGCAAAAAGTCTATCCCCTACTCCCAATTCCTCCGTCTACGCCGCATCTCCGCCCGGGATGAGGTGATTCAGACTAGGGCTTCCGAGATGTCCTCGTTTTTCAGAAAACGGGGCTTCCCCTCCTCCATTATAGATGAGGCTCTCACTAGGGTCTCTTCTACTTCCCGCAGCTCCGCTCTTGCTCCCCATCCCCCCACTCACAACAAGGACAGGATCCCCCTCGTTCTCACCTTCCACCCCACCAGCCAGCGGATCCAACATATCATCCACCAACATTTCCGTCACCTACAACAGGACCCCACCACTGGCCATATCTTCCCATCCCCTCCCCTCTCTGCATTCCGCAGAGACCGTTCCCTCCGCAACTCCCTGGTCCACTCGTCCCTTCCTACCCAAACCACCCTAACCCCGGGCACTTTCCCTTGCAACCGCACGAGATGCAACACCTGTCCCTTTACCTCCCCCCTCAACTCCATCAAAGGACCCAAACATTCTTTCCAGGTGAGACAGAGGTTCACCTGCACCTCCTCCAACCTCATCTATTGCATCCGCTGCTCTAGATGTCAACTTATCTATATCGGCGAAACCAAGCGCAGGCTCGGCGATCGCTTCGCTGAACACCTGCGCTCGGTCCGCATTAACGCAACTGATCTCCCGGTGGCCCAGCACTTTAACTCCCCCTCCCATTCCCAGTCTGACCTCTCTGTCATGGGCCTCCTCCAGTGCCATAGTGAGGCCCGCCGGAAATTGGAGGAGCAGCACCTCATATTTCGCCTGGGCAGTTTGCGGCCCGGTGGTATGAACGTCGACTTCTCCAACTTCAGATAGCTCCTCTGTCCCTCCCTTCCCCTCCTCCTTCCCAGATCTCCCTCTATCTTCCTGTCTCCACCTATATCCTTCCTTTGTCCCACCCCCGACATCAGTGTGAAGAAGGGTCTCGACCCGAAACGTCACCCATTCCTTCTCTCCCGAGATGCTGCCTGACCTGCTGAGTTACTCCAGCATTTTGTGAATAAATCGATTTGTACCAGCATCTGCAGTTATTTTCTTATATCATTGACTATTGACTATTGACTTTAGATGTGCCAGTTTTCAATATGTATTAGTTACCAATCTCGCAAAGTGCCCCTTTTCCTCATAAATGTGAATCTCAAAACTGGAATGGAGGGTCTTTTCACGTATATCACCAGATTATCCTCATTCGCCATTGATTGGAAGCTCGGAAGCCACCGAGCTCGGCCCCGAAGACCGGGGAGTGGAGGAGGAGGGGGCCGCTGGTGAGGACGGACGTGAGGAGTGGGCCGGTGTGAGAGGGACCGGGGGTATTGCCTCCCGCGCCTGCAAGGTCGACTGCAGGAGGTGCCTGCGGGACACTGAGGCGGCCAAGCCAGGAGAGGGACGTCGGTTGGCGGGCCGAGCCGGTCGAGATCGACGGAGGAGGCCCTGCAGCAGCCTGGTGCTCGCCTGGATTGGAAGCCACTCCACAATATCACTGTGCAGTGCCGACGTGACAATGAAAAACCATTAACCCACTGACCATTGCACAAGTCAAGTCCTTACATTCCTTACTGGGATCAATTTAGATTCCAAAAGATGGGAAAAGATAGACTGCAAGAAATTGCGGTGAATTGTGGACACAGCATTGACCATCACTTTCAAGAGAGAGCTAGATAGAGCTCTTAAAGATATCGGAGTCAGTGGGTATGGGGAGAAGGCAGGAACGGGGTACTGATTGAGAATGATCAGCCATGATCACATTGAATGGCGGTGCTGGCTCGTAGGGCCGAATGGCCTTCTCCTTGTCTATTGTCTATCACACAAAGCAACCTTCCCTTCCATTGACTCCACTTATAACCTCACGCTACCTCAGCAAGGCCAGCAGCATAATCAAGGACGAGTCGCACCCTGGCCACTCCCTCTTCTCTCTTCTCCCTTTCCCATCGGGCAAAAGGTATAGAAAACATGCACCTCCAGATTCAGGGACAGTTTCTTCCCAGCTGTTATCAGGCAACTGAACCATTCTACCAACAACTAGAGAGCATTGCCGAACTACTATCTACCTCACTGGTGGCCGTCATGCTGTCTTTGATCGGACTTTACTGGCTTTACCTTGGACTAAACGTTATTCCCCTTATCATTGCGAACAATAAATGGCTCTTTCTGCTGACTGGTGAGCACGCCACAAAAGCTTTTCACTGTACCTTGGTGTGCGTGAGAATAAACTAAACTGAAGAAATACCTGTCTAATTATGGGGGTAACACTGTAGCGACCATAGAGAGTGGTCCTAGTCGTCGAACCCTCAGATTGGCCAGCAAGGTCACGTGTGGGCGCGACCGTAGGGATTGGTCCAGAGAGCGACATCGCTGATTGGACAATGTTGTCATGTGCGCTTTTGGCGCCCGAAAAGAGTGAGTTAGGAGACGTCTTCGAAGAAGACAGTGAGTTTTGATGGTTGTCCGTTATCTTGTTAAAGAAACTTTGTAATCGAATATTGCTGTCGCAATAAACTTCTTCAACAAAGAACAAGTTTCCGGACTCGCCATAACGGCGCCACCCCGACGTGATCTGGGCGATCACCGACCATGAGCGAACACGACCCCCCGTTGTCGACTGCTGCGCCTGGCACATCAGAGCTAAGCGCAGTCAGCGTTCACCTTCCGTCGTTTTGGACACATCAACCGCAATCTTGGTTTGTCCACACCGAAGCCCAGTTTCATTTAAGAAACATATCGACAGATGCCACGAAATACTACTACCTCGTCAGTGCACTGTCGCCGGAGACGACCACACGCGTGATGCGGTTCATCATCAACCCTCCTGCGGAAGACAAGTACGAGGCCATGAAAGCACTGTTACTACGAACCTTCGGGTTCCATAGGCATGACCGAGCTAAAAAACTTCTGCACCTACCGGATCTCGGAGATCGACTGCCGTCCGTTCTCATGGCCGAGATGATGATGCTAGCTGGTGAACATACGGATTGCCTCATGTTCGAGCAGGCATTCCGAGAGAAGCTTCCCGAAGATGTCAGACTTATGCTCACGGATTGTTCTTTTAAGGACCCCGAGGCATATGCAGAAAAAGCTGATGCGCTCATGGCGTCCAAATCAAAAGGAAGCGGTTCGATCAACAAGGTCTCGACATCAGTGACCACGCCACAGCGACATCAAGATGGCGCCGCGTCTCCCGCCAGTCCTCCAAAAGCCCGCCAAAAGGATCCGCACAAGTGCGGCTGGTGCTACTACCATCTACGATGGGGTGGAGAATCCCGCAACTGCCGCTCACCTTGTACTTTCGCGGGAAATGCCTCGGCCGATCGTACATAGGGGCAGTTGCGATTGGCCAGAACCGACGCCTCTACGTCCGAGATCGATTCACGGACACAGAATTTTTGGTGGACACGGGAGCCATTGTCAGTATAGTGCCGCCGACCGACCTTGAGACCAGATCGGGTAAGACAGGTCCTACCCTCATAGTGGTTAATGGCAGCCCCATCCGCACGTTCGGTACGCGGAAGATGTCACTTGTTTTAGGCCTCCGCACGTACGAATGGCCATTCATTATAGCAGAAGTCAGACAAGCGATCCTAGGCGCAGATTTTCTCTGGGCCTTTTCACTGGTCCCCGATGTCCGCGGTAACGACCTCCGACCCTCCGCCAGCGAGGAGCCTGTCGCTCCGACAATCGCCTCCCCACCCAGCCCTACTGTCCAGGCCGTCGTCGCGGCCCCTGACTCGTATGCTGAGGTTCTGGCGGAGTTTCCAGAGCTGCTCATCCAGCGTTTTGACACCCCTTCAACCAAGGACGGCGTGGTCCACCACATCCGCACCGAGGGCCCTTCCGTTTTCGCTCGGGCCCGGAGGCTACCGCCCGACAAACTGGTGGTGGCGCGGGCGGAATTTAGGAAGATGGAGGAAATGGGAATTGTCCGTCAGTCTGACAGCCCGTGGGCCTCGCCGTTGCATATGGTCTCCAAGGCATCTGGGGGGTGGAGACCATGTGGCGATTATCGGCGTCTCAATGCTGTCACTACGGCTGATCGCTACCCCATACCGCACCTGCAGGACTTCTCGTCTGGGCTGGAAGGTGCGGTGGTGTTTTCCAAGATCGACTTGGTACGAGGATACCACCAGATTCCTGTGCGTCCGAAGGACATACCAAAAACTGCCACGATCACTCCGTTCGGGTTGTTCGAATGGTTGCGCATGCCTTTCGGTTTAAAGAACGCGGCACAGGCTTTCCAGCGACTGATGGACCGTGTGGGTCGGGGTTTACCCTTTGTGTTTATTTATTTAGACGACATCCTGGTCGCCAGCCCCTCAGTGCAAGAACACCAGGTCCACTTGCGGACTGTATTCCAGCGGCTCCAAGACCACGGGCTCATTATCCAACCCTTCAAGTGTCAATTCGGCCTCCCTTCTCTTGATTTTTTAGGGCACAGAATCACCCCTGCCGGCGCCACCCCTTTGCCCGAGAAGGTGGAGGCTATCCGGGCATTTCCCAGGCCCACCACAGTAAAAGGGGTGCAGGAGTTCGTAGGTATGGTTAACTTCTACCATAGGTTCGTTCCGGCAGCTGCGTGGGTCATGCGCCCGCTCTTCCAGTGCCTTGCGGGTAAACCTGTAGAGTTGATATGGTCCCCGGCCGCGGAGTTGGCTTTTGCAGCAGCTAAGGCAGCTTTGGCAGACGCCACCATGTTGGTCCACCCGAGCCCCTCCGCCCCCACGGCCCTGACGGTTGATGCGTCTGACGTGGCGGTGGGTGGGGTTTTGGAGCAGCAGGTCGGTGGCCTTTGGCAGCCTTTGGCGTTTTTCAGCCGGCAACTGACTTCGGCTGAGCTGAAGTATAGCGCATTTGACCGAGAGCTTCTGGCTCTCTATTTAGCTGTTCGTCATTTCAGGTATTTCCTTGAAGGCCGCCCATTTGTGGCCTTTACGGACCATAAACCATTAACTTTTGCATTTTTCAAATTGTCCGACCCATGGCCGCCAGCAGCGGCACCTGACTGCCATCTCCGAATTTACCACCGATGTCCGTCATATCGCGGGTAAGCTTAATGCCGTTGCTGACGCCCTGTCCCGGCCTGCTTTTTCCCCCGTTTCGGTGGTGGACTGCGAGGTGGATCCCCAGGAGCTTGCGGAAGCACAACTTCTGGCGGATACCGCCTCGGCATACCAGTCCACCACTTCGGGGTTGAAGTTGGCTCAGGTAGCCTGCGGGTCGGAAGGCATAAAAGTCTGGTGTGATGTTTCCCTTCCCCGTCCCAGGCCGGTAGTGCCGCCCACCCTTCAGCGCCGGGTTTTCGATGCTATTCACGGGCTGGCGCACCCGTCCATCCGCTCCACCTCTGCTTTAGTAGCCGCTCGGTTTGTCTGGCATGGCCTGCGTAAACAGGTAGCTGTTTGGGCCCGTTCCTGCGTCCCCTGCCAGACCGCTAAAGTCCAGCGCCATGTCCAGCCCCCTGTACAGGAGTTTGAGGTCCCAGCGGTCCGTTTTTTCCACATTCACGTGGATTTAGTCGGGCCCTTGCCTTCCTCCCGGGGCTACACCCATCTCCTCACGGTGGTGGATCGGTTCACCCGGTGGCCAGAGGCTTTCCCATTGTCCGATACCTCTGCTGCCTCTTGTGCCAGGACTTTGGCCCTCCATTGGGTAGCACGTTTCGGGGTTCCGGCGGTTATTACCACCGACAGGGGGCCGCAGTTCACTTCGTCCCTCTGGGCCACGCTAGCAGAGCTGTACGGTTCCCGGTTACAACACACTACAGCATACCACCCCCAGGCAAATGGGCTTGTGGAGAGGTTCCACCGTCAACTCAAGGCGGCCCTCAGTGCGAGGCTAGAAGGCCCGGACTGGGTGGACCAACTCCCCTGGGTCCTTCTGGGCATTCGGACTGCTCCTAAGCAGGATCTCGGTGCTTCGTCCGCGGAGCTAGTATATGGCTCGCCACTTAGAGTACCCGGGGATTTGCTTCCGGACCCCTCCGGCCAGCTGCCTCCAGTCCCGTCAGTCTTAGCATCGCTCCGGGCACGGGTGGGTTCCCTGGCCCCAGTTCCGATTTCACGTCATGGATGTTCCATGGTCCACGATCCGCCTGCCCTGAAGGACTGTGAGTTTGTATTTTTGCGCAAGGATGCCCATCGCGCCCCGTTGCAGAGGGTCTATGAAGGGTCGTTCCGGGTTTTGCGTAAGGGGACGGTCACCTTCACCTTAGACGTGGGCGGCAGGAGTGAGCTCGTCTCGGTGTCCAGGCTTAAACCTGCACACTTGGATCCGGACCGCCCAGTCCTGGTCGGCCAACCACCTAGGAGAGGCCGTCCTCCGGCAGTCCCGATCAGTCCAGGACCCCCCGCTCCGGCAGTTCCTCCAAGTCCAGAATCCCCTGCTCCTGTGGTTCAGGCTGCCCCTCTCCTTACTCGTGCTGGTCGCGAAATCCGGCTCCCTGCTAGGTTCCGTACCTCGGGTTCTGGGGGGGGTCATGTAGCGACCATAGAGAGTGGTCCTAGTCGTCGAACCCTCAGATTGGCCGGCAAGGTCACGTGTGGGCGCGACCGTAGGGATTGGTCCAGAGAGCGACATCGCTGATTGGACAATGTTGTCATGTGCGCTTTTGGCGCCCGAAAAGAGTGAGTTAGGAGACGTCTTCGAAGAAGACAGTGAGTTTTGATGGTTGTCCGTTATCTTGTTAAAGAAACTTTGTAATCGAATATTGCTGTCGCAATAAACTTCTTCAACAAAGAACAAGTTTCCGGATTCTGCACACAAGTTTCCATAACACCACCTTTGTTATTGTTTCATTTCATCAGGAAATCCTGCATCTCTGATCAGCTGGAAAAAAATTCTAATAATCTATATACTAAAACTCTTGTTTGTTTGTTTGTTTGTTTGTTCCTGAACTACAGCCAAAACGGTACACGATAGCGCAACAATTTTGGGCCTACCTTACTCACCGTCATCCCTATGGTGCTAATGGAAGAAGTTTCATTGAAACTGGTGTTACATTTTTAAAGTTATTCACATTTTAAAGTGTAAATCTATCTCCTAAGGAGGGAGGGGGGTGGAGGGAGGGGGGTGGAGGGAAGGAGGGAGGGAGGGAGGGGGAGGATGGAGGATAAGGGGGGTTGAGGTGGATGGAGTGGGGGCGGAAGGGGGGGAGGGGGAGGGGGGGGGGGAGGAGGAGGGGGGAGAGGGGAGAGGGGAGGGAGGGAGGGGGGGAGGAGAGGGTGCTGCACCAATGCAGGAGAGATTTGGGCCCAACAGGTCCGCTTGCTCTAGTTGTCTAATAAAAGTTTTAACTTTCTAACTAAAGAACAAAGGAAAAGAGGTAAAGGTGGAGCTTCTCACCCCTCTCATATCCCTCAGAATGACATCCCTGTTTTTGTATTCCAGTCCTCTTGAAATAAATGCTGCACTGCACACTAGCACCATCCTGCACGCACTAGGGACAAGTTACAATTTTACCAAAGCCTGTGCGTCTTTGGAGTGTGGGAGGAAACTCGAGCACCCGGAGAAAACCCACGCTGTCACGGGGAGAACGTACTAACTCTTTACAAACAGCGCCTGTGATCGGGATCAAACCCAGATCTCTGGTGACCGCAATGTCACCGTGCTGCTGTGGGAGTGTTGGTGCAAGCAATGTCCACCTTCTCTCATCCCCGATGCCACAATATATATATTCAATTATATATATCCACATATGATCAATTGTATATTGATTGAGAATGGTCAGCCATGATCACATTGAATGGTGGTGCTGGCTCGAAGGGCCGAATGGCCTACTCCTGCACCTATTGTCTATTGTCTATAGTCTATATTGCTATATTTTACATAGACACAGACACAGTTGCGCAAGGGACCTCAGGCTTTATCTTCGAATAGCTTACCTTGGATACCTCGGAATGAACTCAGTTAGTAACATAGAAAACATAGGAAATAGGGGCAGGAGGAGGCCATTTTGCCCTTCGAGCCAGCACCGTCATTCACTATGCCCATGGCTGATCATCCAAAATCAGTACCCCGTTCCTGCCTTTTTCCCCATATCCCTTGATTCCATTAGTCCTAAGAGCTAAATCAAACTCTCTCTTGAAAACATCCAATGAATTGGCGTCCACTGCCTTCTGTGGCAGAGAATTCCACAGATTCACAACTCTCTGGGTGAAAAAGTTTTTCCTCATCTCAGTCCTAAATGGCCTACCCCTTATTCTTAAACTGTGACCCCCTGGTTCTGGACTCCCCCAACATTGGGAACGTTGTATCATGATGTATCAACTGTATCAGAGAGAATGTCATTACTGTGACATTTTTGGAAATTAAAAAATCATTGACCGAAGTTGGAAATATATCAGATAACTGAATCTGTGTTTTAGTTTAGATTAGTTTAGTTTAGTTTAGTTTAGTTTAGTTTAGTTTAGTTTAGATTAGATTAGTTTAGTGATACAGCGTGGAAAGTCAGGGGAAAGGGAAATGAGAGAAAGAGACAGTGATGTAGAGACATGTAGAACAAATGAATGAAAGAGATGCAAAAAAGTAACAATGGTAGGAAACATAAAGGAAACAGGCCATTGTTTCCAGCTGGATAGAGCTCTTAAGGATAGCGGAGTGAGGGGGTATGGGGAGAAGGCAGGAACGGGGTACTGATTGAGAGTGATCAGCCATGATCGCATTGAATGGCGATGCTGGCTCGAAGGGCTGAATGGCCTACTCCTGCACCTATTGTCTATTGTCTATTGTTAGCTGTGGGCTAGGTGAAAACGGGTTGCAGACACTGAGGCTCAACAAGACGGCAAGTAAATTGGCATCCCTTGCACCAAATATTGGCCAGTGAATGTTGCAATGTGCAGTGAACATCCAGTGATTGAAGAGGCGTTACCACTCTATAAAAGAAGGGAAAACATTTGGAAAAAAGGCCGTGATCTCCTCGGGCTGTTACCATGGAGATGGAGTTCCCACCACTAACAATGCCACTTTCACAGTAGAGGGCATCCAACTTCATGTCTCCAAACAAAGGGGTCAAACAGAAAGCAGCATTTCCTCCACTCAGTACATTTTGTGTTCGACACACAATTTGTCGTCCAGTCAGCTTAACAAAATTATTTTGAGCATTTACTTTTGCCTGCAATATCATTACACCGAGTCTATGATCCAATCCTGTTGTATAAAGCTCTGATCGCCATTAAACGTGTGAAGTTCTCATTTATAAATTCACCATTCACACTGCAAGAGAGTAACGCAGTCAGATCTCATCATTTTTTTTTGTAGGATATTACAGCCTCCGAAACAACATAGTGACATCAATTTGGCACAGTCTTTAAGTAGGACTGGTTTCCTTTCACACTTAAGGGCCTGTCCCACTTTAGGCGATTTTAAGGCTACTACCGACGACTGTCAAAGTCGTAGCAGATCGCCGAACTTTTCTTTTACCCGACGACAATGACCACGACAATGCCGAGTCAGGTCGGGATTACAGCGTCTTCAGAAACATTGCGAAATTCCCACGCTGTCAATGCTTCTCCGGCGTCCTAATGTTCGCTGAAATCACTGACAAGTCGGTAAGTACTTGAGAGTTTTGAAGTATAACATCTTGTATGGGTTACTTAAAAACCAAGCATCACTGTAACAAGGCATAAACTGGATTTACTTCCAGTTTACTAATAGCTATATTAAAACAATTTTTTTTTAAAGTGGATAAGTGGATTTTTGTGAAGAGTGTGTGGGCATTCTTTGAAAATGTACGGGAGATGCATATCTGGTTTCTGGGTTGCATATCTGGGTTGGGAGCCCACTTTAAATGTAATGGCTGATGGCCATAAACATCGCAAAAATTCCCACGCTTACCTGACTGTCAAACTGTCACCTCCAATCTACCTGTCAAATGTCCTGACGGTAAATAAATGGTTAAACACAAGCAATTTATGGTATTTTGAAATTACTTTACTTATTTTAATATAATGTGCTTCCAAATGCATCTAAGAGAACCTAGCACACCTGGGGACAGCGTGCGACAGAGCCCCCAATAAGCAACGATACCTGGCGACAAGCCAGCTGTGCCGAGAAATTTCACTGGTTAATTTCACTGGTTAATTTCTCAGCAACGCGCTGAGATCCACTACGATTCTTGGAAGACTCCTCACGATCATGCCCGCGACACCCAGCGAACTGTCAGTGACAGCCTAGTCGCCTGCAGTTGCCTTAAAATCACCTCAAGTGGGACAGGTCCTTTAATTATCAGACTCGTTAAGCTACCCTGGAGTATTGCAAGGGAAAGCTGATGTCAATTTGTGCAATTAATATCAATTGCATTCACCCCTTCATGACCGCTCTGATTCACCACTTGTCCAGTGAAGTCCCATTATTCCTTTCCACCGTCTATCACCGGCACCTCAGAGACGAGAAAGGGAAACGGGCCACCGCATGAATATCATAGTCCGCCTAAACCTACATGATCTCCCGGTTACTAAGTACTTGAACTCCCCCTCTCATTCCCACACTGACCTTTCTGTCCTGGGCCTCCTCCACTGTCAGAGTGAGGTCCAACACAAATTGGTGGAACAGCACCTCATATTCCATTTATAACCCAGCGGACATCTCTAACTTCAAGTAACCCTTGCTTTCCCTCTCTCTCCATCCCTCCCCATCCTGGTTCTCTGACCAGTCTGACTGTCCTCCTGATTACATTTTATCTCTGTATGCTTCGTTGTCACCTTCCCCTAGTTAACAATGATCTATTCTACATTTGCCTTGATCTTCGTTTCCCTTTGATGACTCGTTTTCACACCTTACCCTTCCTTATCTCTGTGTCTCCCTCTCCCCTGATTCTCAGTCTGAAGAAGGGTCTCGACCCGAAACGTCACCCATTTCTTCTCTCCAGAGACGCTGCCTGCCCCGTTGAGTTACTCCAGCATTTTGTGTCAGTCTTCAGAGCAGAGCGGACATTGGGTATCTTGCAGCAAGTGGCTCATCTCCTCTCACACCAAAACCTTTATACCATCAACAACTCATAAATGTTATGGATTGTTATCGATTCATAAAATTGGGCAGCTCGGTGGCGCAGCGGAAGTGGTGCTGCCTTACAGCGCCAGAGATCTGAGTTTGATCCTGACTACGGGTAATGTCTGTGTGGAGTTTGTACATTCTCCATGTGACTGCATGGGTTTTCTCCGGGTGCTCCAGTTTCCTCCCACACTCCAAAGAATTAAAGGATGTTCCTATAGGAAGGAGATGAGGAGGAATTTCTTGAGGGTGGTGAATCTGTGGAATTCTTTGCCACAGAAGGGTGTGGAGGCCAAATCAGTGGATATTTTTAAGGCAGAGATAGATAGATTCTTGATTAGTACGGGTGTGAGAGGTTATGGGGAGCAGGCAGGACAATGGGGTTAGGAGGGAGAGTTAGATCAGCCATGATTAATTGACGGAGTGGACTAGATGGGCCGAATGACCTAATTCAGGTCCTAGCACTTATGATTCCCATAGTTCAACAATTTTTTTTTTTTAAATAGCTTCAGTAAAATGGTACATTGTCCCAAGTGTGTAGGATAGTGTGAGTGTAAATGGATCGCTGGTCGGCACTGACTCAGTGGGCCGAAGGGCCTGTTTCCATGTTCTATTCCGTGTAGTCAGGACAGAACCCTGTGTCTGTGGTGTTGTAAGGCAGCAACTCTACTGCTGCGCCACCGTGCCGCCCCTGAGTGTCTGGATATCAAGAGAATCAACAAATGTTGGAATAATGGAGGAAAAGAGAGATGGAGTGGAAGATAGTCCATATGCCTATAAGCCTAGATATGTTGACAAAAAGGGCTCAAAAGCCAGATGGCCTTCTCCTGATCCTAAGTCTTACATTCTGATGTTGGATCAGAGGCTTCACTGTAATAGTGGGATTTTAGGTAACACTTTCAAAGTGCAGAAGAGGGGAAGGAGTTTGTGAAACGGTTTCTACAGAGGTTCCAGAGAGGCACAGCCTTAAAGATGACGTCAGTCAACATGAAAGAGGTGCATGGCAGGATTCGGAAAATCTAGAAAATAAAACTAAACGTTGGAGCTCAGCTGTGAAATGAATGAATGAATACGTTTATTGGCCAAGTATGTGCATATACAAGGAATGTGCCTTGGTGCTCCGCTCACAAATGACAACACAAACAAACAGTAAACAATTAAGAATAAAGCATAAACACATCAAAACAAGAAGGATGCAACATGAAAAATAGACTGGCCACTGTCATGGTGGACAAGCTCCTTGTTGTTATAGGAGCAGAATTAGGCCATCCAGCCCATCAAGTCTACTCTGCCATTCAATCATGGCTGATCTATCTTCCCCTCTTAACCCCATTCTACTGCCTTCCCCGTACAACCCCTGACACCTGTACTAATGTGTAACCATGTGTGACCTTATGTGTGACCATGGGCCTTTCCTCGGATCACAGTCCAAAGATGCTGTTGCTTTTTCCAGACACTAACTGATCCACCATGTATTTCCACATTTGCATCTTTTTAATACAGTTTCTTTTACATTTGCATTTCAAAAGCATGTGTTTGAGTTAATGTTCCACGAATGAATGAATTCATAAATGAATAGACACGAATACTTCCACATGAGGAGACTTTATCCCCAAATATATTCTCATCTCTTTCCATGATGATTAGCGCAGCACAGCATGTCTCGCTGGGAACATATTTATTCATTAGTATAAGAAAATAACTGCAGATGCTGGTACAAATCGATTTATTCACAAAATGCTGGAGTAACTCAGCGGGTCAGGCAGCATCTCGGGAGAGAAGGAATGGGTAACGTTTCAGGTCGAGTCCCTTCTTCAGACTAATGTCAGGGGGGCGGGACAAAGGAAGGATATAGGTGGAGATAGAGGGAGATCTGGGAAGGAGGAGGGGAAGGGAGGGACAGAGGAGCTATCTAAAGTTGGAGAAGTCGACGTTCATACCACCGGGCTGCAAACTGCCCAGGCGAAATATGAGGTGCTGCTCCTCCAATTTCCGGTGGGCCTCACTATGGCACTGGAGGAGGCGCAAGACAGAAAGGTCAGGCTGGGAATGGGAGGGGGAGTTAAAGTGCTCGGCCACCGGGAGATCAGTTTTGTTAATGCGGACCGAGCGCAGGTGTTCAGCGAAGCGATCGCCGAGCCTGCGCTTGGTTTCGCCGATGTAAATAAGTTGACATCTAGAGCAGCGGATGCAATAGATGAGGTTGGAGGAGGTGCAGGTGAACCTCTGTCTCACCTGGAAAGACTGTTTGGGTCCTTGGATGGAGTTGAGGGGGGAGGTAAAGGGGCAGGTGTTGCATCTCGTGCGGTTGCAGGGGAAAGTGCCCGGGGTTGGGGTGGTTTGCGTAGGAAGGGACGAGTGGACCAGGGAGTTACGGAGGGAACGGTCTCTGCGGAACGCAGAGAGGGGAGGGGTTGGGAAGATATGGCCAGTGGTGGGGTCCCGTTGTAGGTGACGGAAATGTTGGTGGATGATATGTTGGATCCGCTGGCTGGTGGGGTGGAAGGTGAGAACGAGGGGGATTCTGTCCTTGTTGCGAGTGGGGGGAGGGGGAGAAAGAGCGGAGCTGCGGGATGTAGAAGAGACCCTAGTGAGAGCCTCATCTATAATGGAGGAGGGGAAGCCCCGTTTTCTGAAGAACGAGGACATCTCGGAAGCCCTAGTGTGAAACACCTCATCCCGGGCACAGATGCGGTGTAGACGGAGGAATTGGGAGTAGGGGATAGACTTTTTGCAGGGGACCGGGTGGGAAGAAGTGTAGTCCAGATAGCTGTGCGAGTCGGTGGGTTTATAGTAAATGTCCGTCACTAGTCTGTCTCCTGTGATGGAGATGGTGAGGTCCAGAAACGGGAGGGAGATGTCAGAGATAGTCCAGGTATATTTAAGGGCAGGATGGATATTGGAGGTGAAGTGTATGAAGTCAGTGAGTTCTGCATGGGTGCAAGAGGTAGCACCAATGCAGTCGTCGATGTAGCGGAGGTAGTGTTCGGGGATGGGGCCAGTGTACGTCTGGAACAGGGATTGTTCGACGTACCCGACAAAGAGGCAGGCGTAGCTAGGGCCCATGCGAGTGCCCATAGCTACGCCTCTGGTTTGGAGAAAGTGGGAGGAGTCAAAGGAGAAGTTGTTGAGGGTAAGAACCAGCTCTGCTAGGCGGAGGAGAGTGTTGGTCGATGGGGATTGGCTGGTTCTACGGTCGAGGAAGAAACGGAGGGCTTCGAGACCATCCTTGTGGGGGATGGAAGTGTAGAGTGACTGGACATCCATGGTGAAGATGAGGGAGTGGGGGCCTGGGAACCGGAAGTTATCAAGGAGATGGAGAGCGTGTGAGGTGTCTTGGACGTAGGTGGGGAGGGATTTGACCAGGGGGGATAGGATGGAGTCGAGGTAGGTAGAGATAAGTTCGGTGGGGCATGAGCAGGCAGAGACAATGGGTCTGCCGGGACAGTTATGTTTGTGGATTTTGGGTAGGAGGTAGAATCGGGCCGTGCGGGGCTGGGGAACTATGAGATTGGAGGCACTGGGGGGTAGATCGCCGGAGATGATGAGGTCAGTGATAGTGCTGCTGATATAGGTCTGGTGTTTATCGGTGGTCATGGTCCAGGGATAGGTAGTCTGTGGTCTGTGGTCTGTCCATTAGTGGTCTGTTGACATGATTCTAGCCTGCACAGGAAGCAGTACTTTCTCTTCTCATCATCTGAGGGGTTTTTGGAACCCATGGAAGAAAAATCCAAATTGACTTAATATGTATGGGTTGGTAACCACAAAGAAATTGTGCACTCCTATACCGGGTCTGTTGCTCTACAATGCTGAGCACTCTGTATCTTCACCTTTCCTCTACCTGAGTTTGACTAGGTTACTGTTCAATTCACCTCTACCGCATTGAGGACATTGGACGTTATCCAGGGAACTGTCATATGTTGAAAGACTGGAGCGACTAGGCTTGTATACACTGGAATTTAGAAGGATGAGAGGGGATCTTATCGAAACGATAAGATTATTGAGGGGTTGAACACGTTAGAGGGGGAGTCCAGAACAAGGGGCCACAGTTTAAGAATAAGGGGTAGGCCATTTAGAACGGAGATGAGGAAAAGCTTTTTCAGTCAGAGAGTTGTGAATCTGTGGAATTCTCTGCCTCAGAAGGCAGTGGGGGCCAATTCTCTGAATGCATTCAAGAGAGGGCTAGATAGAGCTCTTAAGGATAGCGGAGTCAGGGGGTATGGGGAGAAGGCAGGAACGGGGTACTGATTGAGAATGATCAGCCATGATCACATTGAATGGCAGTGCTGGCTCGAAGGGCCGAATGGCCTCCTCCTGCACCTATTGTCTATTGTCTATTGTCTATTGTCTATTGTCTATTGTCTATTGTCTATTGTCTATTGAACTGATGCTCTACAATGCTGAGAACTATATTCTGCACTCTGTACCTTTCCCTTTGCTCAATCTACTGTACTTGAGTTTGAACTGATTGATTTGGAACTGTACTTGTTTTGTACATTTTTTTAAATTCTGAATAAAGTTTACTTTTGGTATTAAGTATCATCGTGCAGTCCTCGGGCATTCGTCCCATACCTGAGCACGGTGCTTGAAGACAGACACAAAAAGCCGGAGTAACTCAGCGGGTCAGACAGCATCTCTGGAGAAAAGGAATAGGTGACGTTTCGGGTCGAGACCCTTCATCGGACTGAGAGTTGGGGGAAAGGGAGACAAGAGATATAGACGAAGATGTAGAGTGATATAGAACAAATGAACGAAAGATATGCAAAAATGTAACAATGATAAAGGAAACAGGCCATTGTTTGCTGTGGGCTAGGTGAAAATGATTTACATCAAATATAGAAAATAGGTGCAGGAGGAGGCCATTTGGCCCTTCGAGCAGATAATGAATCTCAACAAAATGCCTTTGAAGCCTGATTAAGGTGCTATTGGGAGGACATTTGTCATGGTTTTTCACTGGTAAAGTCCCAAGGCTGTCATACATGATCAAGCCACAGGATAGGTGACCTGGGTGTTCCAGTGGGATGTACAAGGTGTATATATAATATATAATCCCCAGTACGCCGATCAACACTGCAACTTGTCACGTTTACAAGTGGAGCTCAAACATATGTTGAAGTGCATCTGCAATAATGCCATCAAACCACTGGCAAAATAGGGAACAACACTGCGATCTTTAGCAACGAGCTAATCTGGTGAAAATGGAGGGATTAATGATCTGATAAAAGGAGAAAGCTGGGTTGATAGAATCCATAAGAAAGTGAGGCTTGATGGTGCAAGGTAATCCTAGTGCTGAAAATGAGGGAAAGCAGCTGTCAGCGAGAATTAAAGTGCTCCTGTGCATCTTGTGTAGGAAGGAACTGCGGATAGACACAAAAAGCTGGAGTAACTCAGCGGGACAGGCAGCATCTCTGGAGAGAAGGAATGGATGACATTTCAGGTCGAGACCCGTCTTCAGACTGCAGACGCTGGTTTTCTACCGAAGATAGACACAATATGCTGGAGTAACTCATCGGGTCAGGCAGCATCTCTGGAGAATAGGGCAGCATGGTGGCGCAGCGGTAGATTTGCTGCTTTTCAACACCAGAGACCCAGGTTTGAGGCTGACTACGGGTGCTGTCAGTAGAGAGATTGTACCTTCTCTCAGTTTCCTCCCACACTCCAAAGACCTACAGGTTGGAGGTTAATTGGTTTGGTATAATTGTAAATTGTCCCTAGTGTGTATAGGATAGTATAAGTGTGCGGGGATCGCTGATCGGCGTGGACTCACTGAGCCAATGTGCCTGTTTCCACGCTGTATCTCTAAACTCAAAACTAAACTAAACTAAAAAGGGATAGGTGACTTTTCGGGTCAAGATACTTCTTCAGGTGAAGATCGCCACCCATCCCTATTCTCCGAAGAATCTGCCTAACCTGCTGAGTTACTCCAGCATTTTGTATCTATCTCCTGTGCATCATGCTTTGAGGAGGGCATGGTAAAGCCCCTCTTGATCAGTACGGGTGTCAGGGTTCTGGGGAGAAGGCGGGAGAATGGGGTTGAGACGGAAAGATAGATCAGCCATGATTGAATGGCGGAATAGACCTGATGGGCCGAATGGCCCAATTCTGTGCCTATCCCTTACGAACTTAATAAAGGCAACAACATGCACTGAGGTGCACGAATGATACTTTATTGTGACATATAATAAGTCACGGTGATATCCTTGAGCCGCCACATAAAGGGAGCTGACGGAGTTACAAAGTTTTCCATTTTACACAAACCATTTTGAACACATTCCATTTGTGGTGCCCCTTAGTTCTCGGTGGTCCCCCCTCGCCGGTTCCTTTGTTCTCCCTCTCAGCGGTCCCCTCACACCAGGTCCTTTGTTCTCCCTCTTGGCAGTCGCCCCCCCCCCCCCCCCCCATACCGGGTCCTTTGTTCTCCCTCTCGGCAGTCCCCCCCCCTCGCCGGTTCCTTTGTTGTCCCTCTCGGCGGTTCCCCCCCCCCCCCCCCCCCCCCCCACGCTGGGTCCTTTATTCTCCCTCTTATTGGTTCCCCCACGCCGGTTCCTTTGTTCTCCCTCTTGGCGGTTCCCCCCCCCCCCCCCCCATACCGGGTCCTTTGTTCTCCCTCTCGGCAGTCCCCCCCCTCGTCGGTTCCTTTGTTGTCCCTCTTGGCGGTTCCCCCACGCCGGTTCCTTTGTTCTCCCTCTTATTGGTTCCCCCACACCGGTTACTCTGTTCTTTCTCTTGGTAGGCCCCCCCACTCCGGGTCCTCCTTTGTTGTCCCTCTCAGCGGTTCCGCCTGTACCAGGTCCTTTGTTCTCCCACTTATTGGTTCCCCCACGCCGGGTCCTTTGTTCTCCCACTTATTGGTTCCCCCACGCCGGGTCCTTTGTTCTCCCTCTCAGTGGTTCCCCCCACATCGGGTCCCCCCTTGTTCTCGGCAGCACGTTCTTCCTCCGGCTCATATGGGGGGCGTCCACAACGGCCGTCGAGGGAGTCAGTCGCAAAGCCTGTGAATCTGGTTTGGAGTCCAATTAACCACATTTCCAACTCGAGCAAATAATTGGCTCGGGGATTGTGTCTGTGAGCAGCACGCTTTGTGCTAATATATTACAAGACGCATGTTACTGAGAAACCTGACTCACCTGTCAAAGTGCCACGCCAACTGCATCAGAAAGCAGATTGACCTGTCGCCAATGATGCAAAAGCAAAATACAGTAGATCTGTGCAAGTCGTAACATGCTCAGACATCAAGCCAGGCAATGCTAATATGCTCCGAATACACTCATAATTAGATAAGGCTTGTCTGTAAACTAAATTAATATGTAACTAACCTCTCCACTTCTTGGGAAAACCTCCTGACTTTTCACACTTGCCATCTCTTCACCATGGTCAAAGGATCTTGGAACTCTTTTATGGAATGATTGTTTTATAATGAAACCCTATTTTCCAGATGCATGGGCTCATAATACAAGCTCCCACTAACCCGCCAAACCCTGGTCCACAAAAAAACACAAAGAGCCAGAGTAACTCAGTGGGTCAGGCAGCATCTCTGGAGAGAAAGAATGGGTGACGTTTCGGGTCGAGACCCTTCTTCGGACTAATTGTGGTGGAGGGGAGAAAGTTGGAAGAGAGGTGGGGGTAGGACAAAGCCTGGAGGGAGGGAGGGAGGGAGACAGACAGACAGACAGACAGACAGACAGACAGACAGACAGACAGACAGACAGACAGACAGACAGACAGACAGACAGACAGACAGACAGACAGACAGACAGACAGACAGAGACAGACAGACAGACAGACAGACAGACAGACAGACAGACAGACAGACAGACAGACAGACAGACAGACAGACAGACAGACAGACAGACAGACAGACAGACAGACAGACAGACAGACAGACGTATGTATGTGAGGGGGATTTTTGATAGGCAGATGTTTGGACAAAGACGAGAGATGAAAAGACAAAAGGTGTGAGATAAGGAAAAGAAGAGGTGA
The DNA here is from genome assembly GCF_053455715.1 of Rhinoraja longicauda. NCBI lineage: Eukaryota > Metazoa > Chordata > Chondrichthyes > Rajiformes > Arhynchobatidae > Rhinoraja > Rhinoraja longicauda. Next base: position 36,679,376 of record NC_135969.1, read on the forward strand.
GAATCGTGAAGTCAGAGGATGGAGTGTAAGTGATAGGTGGGTACCTTGGTCCCTCACATTTCAAAGTTCCTTGCCCATAAACTATATTTAAAAATAACATTTAAATTCTTTCCGGAAAATTACTCAGTTGACACTTTTCACACGTGAACAGCCAGGCTGGAACATGCGAGATGATTCCAGTGGTGTTGATGTGACGACAAATGTGTCGAGTGTTTTAACGGGAGCCTTGTTTCACTATGACCTGAAACGGCATTTTCCAGTGTACATCTCTTACCAAACAATTTGAACCGGGCCTACGTTTACATTGTTTTGTGACCCGGTTCTCACTACTGGATATGTCCAGTACCTTCAGCAGAACTATCAATGAACTCAGCTGGACAAAATAGCTGGATTGCTCTTTTAGAGGGTTTTTTTTTTACCATTGTTAGACACAATTGGTTCCCACATGATCCAACAAAACAAAAATCCTCAATGTTATTTTCTGATGGTGTAGTGTGGGACACACAGCCTTTGTCTAGATAATTGACGAGTTGACAAAACTCTATGTGGCCATTTATTTTACCAATTTGTTATATTAAAGCATTATACACAAAAATCATTGAAACTATATGTAGAAAATACACCTGATCTACCCATTGTTTGTTGGCGAGACTCTTAATGGTACAGTGACTCTCAATTAAACAGTAACTCACAATCAGTTGGTGGTTTCCCCAATTCTTTACCAAACCATTACATGGTGCGTTCAACTGAGATGGAGATTTTTTTCATGTGAAGTTTAGTTTAGTTTACTTTAGGGATACAGCGCAGAAACAGGCCCTTTGGCCCACCGAGTCCGTACCGACCAGCAATCCCCGCACATTAACATTATCCTACACACACTACGGACAATTTACAAGCGAATGAACCTACAAACTTGTGTGGAAGGAAACCGAAGATCGCGGAGAAACCCCACGCGGTTACGGGGAGAGGGTACAAACTCCGTACAGACAGCAGTCGGGATCGAACCCGGTTCTCTGGCGCTGCAAACGCTGTAAGGCAGCAACTCTACCGCCGCGCCACCATGCTGTCCGTGAAGGGGGAAAGATTTTATAGGAATCTGTGGGAAAACATTTTTCACACAAAGGGTGGTGGGTGTATGGAACAAGCTGCTGGAGGAGACGGTTGAGGCAGGGACTATCAGGGATCAAAGGAAAAGACCAGGCATCAAAAAGAAAAAGATTTAAGGACATGCTCAAATTCTCCTTGACTAAATGTAACATTTTCACTAACTCCTAACATCTTTAAGTTTTAAAGCGAGGGGCAACTTTGTTATACAAAAGGTGGTAGGTATATGCAACAAGCTGCCAGAGGAGCTAGTTGAGGCAGGTACTATCACAATGTGTCAAAAACATCCTGAGAGGTACATGGGTAGGACAGGTTTAGAGAGATATGGGCCAAACACAGGCAGGTGGGACTAGTATAGATGGGGCATGTTGGTCAGAGTGGGCAAGTTGGGCTGAAGGGCCTGTTTCCACGCTGTATGACTCTATGACTCAATAGAAAGAAATGAAGGTTTTGTTCTGTGTTGATGCCCCTCACTCAATAAACCTCAGAACATTGTAGCACTTCCTGAAATGGCCCCACGTTTGGACACAAAATGCTGGAGTAACTCAGCAGGAGAGGCAGCATCTCTGGATAAAGGAATGGGTGACGTTTCGGGTTGACTCCCTTCTTCAGAAGACATTCTTCTGAAGAAGGGTCTCGACCCGAAACGTCACCCATTCCTTCTCTCCATAGATGCTGCCTGTCCCGCTGAGTTACTCCAGCATTTTGTGTCTGTCTTCGGTATAAACCAGCATCTGCAGTTCCTTCCTACACATGGCCCCAAGCTTTCTGTTTAAAATAAATTTGTACTTTGTGGGCCTGGGAGAAAGTAGTGACAAGACTACTAACTGCAGAAAAATAGAATGATGGAAACATTTCATTTGCAAATTGTGGATGGACAGTAAATGTCGAAGATGTTATGGACACAGCATTGATGATATCCGATCTGAATGCTCCTCTGTTGCCATAACTTGAAAACACAGAGACTTCAAAATTTACGACATGGCATTGAGTGAGTTGGAATATTTTCTCAGACATTCACAAGTTCACAAGTGATAGGAGTAGAATTAGGCCATTCGGACCATCGAGTCTACTCCGCCAATGATCTGATCTCTGCCTCCTAATCCCATTTTTCTGCCTTCTCCCCAGAACCCTTGACACCCGTTCAATTCAAGAATTTGTCCATCTCTGCCTTAAAAATATCCACTGACTTGGCCTCTGTGGCAATGATGTGTACCTCACCTCGGGTGTACCTTCTGCGGGGACAATCCAGGAAAGGACAACATGTCGATGGAGTGAGCTTGGCCAAGAAGAAGGAATCTGGTCCAGCATCTGAGTGACTCCCTCTTTGGAATTGGAGAATGCATTCTGATCCTTGGATTCATTCCAACGTACTGTAAGACTGACTTGCTACAGTCATGGGCTAACCTCGGAAGTTTCAAAAAATGCCATGGAGGACTGCTACTCTGACCTTGGAAAAATCCTGGTCTGCATCCCAAAGGGAGACAAACTAATTGTCTGGAGTTTAGAAGGATGAGGAGGGACCTCATTGAAGCTTACCGAATGGTGAAAGGCCTGGATTGAGTAGATGTGGAGAAGATGTTTCCACCTGTGGGAGTGTCTAGGACCAGAGGCCATAGCCTCAGAATAAAAGGATATACAATACAATACAATACAATACAATACAATACAATATATCTTTATTGTCATTGTACAGGGGTACAACGAGATTGGGAATGCGCCTCCCATACGATGCAATAAATTAATTAGCTAGTCAGTATTAATTTAAACAACCCAATGAAACAAATTACAACAGTTTTAAAACAGAATAAAGTGCAAGTAGATCTGTGCCGGATCACTGTGCGATGTGACCATCCGGCTCAGCAGGACCGGTTCATAGCCGCTATGGCCCTGGGGATGAAGCTGTTCCTGAGTCTGGAGGTGCGGGCGTAGAAGGCCTTGTAACATCTGCCCGATGGTAGAAGTTCGAACAGCATGTTGCAGGGGTGTGAAGAGTCTTTGTGGATGCTGGTGGCTTTTCTGAGGCATCGTGTGTTGTAGATGCCCTCCAAGGCTGGTAGCTGTGTTCCGATGGTCCTCTGAGCTCTATGGACTACCCGCTGAAGAGCTTTCCTTTCTGCCTCCGTGCAGCTGAGGTACCACACAGGGATGCCATGTGTTAGGATGCTCTCTATGGTGCAGCGGTAGAATGTCGTCAGCAGCTGTTGGGGCAGACCAGACTTTTTCAGTGTTCTGAGGTAGAACAGTCGTTGCTGTGCCTTCTTGACCAGCGCAGCAGTGTTATTGGACCATTGGACCTCAAACTCAATTGCAACAAATCTGAAATCATCATCATTGGTCCAAAAATGCTCACCAAATCCACCCAAAACTTCATCCTCAACATTGATGGTCTCCCAGTATCCACCTCACCTCACATCCGGAATCTTGGAATCATCCTTGATCAAACCCTCTCCTTCGACAAACACATCAAACACATCACAAAGACAGCCTTCTTCCACCTCAAAAACATTGCCCGTCTCCGTCCATCCCTCTCCTCCACAGCTGCAGAAACCCTCATCCACGCCTTCATCACCTCCCGTCTGGACTACTGCAACACCCTCCTCTATGGCGCACCCTCAAAAATCATCAATAAACTTCAATACATTCAAAACTCCGCTGCCCGTCTACTCACACACACCTCGATCCGTGACCATATCACCCCCGTCCTTTATAAACTCCACTGGCTCCCCATCCCCCAGAGAATCCAGTACAAAATCCTCCTCATAACCTACAAAGCCCTCCATAACCTGGCCCCATCCTACCTGACCGACCTCCTCCACAGGCACACTCCCACCTGCACCCTCCGCTCTGCCGCTGCCAATCTCCTATCCCCCCACATCCGGACTAAACTCAGATCCTGGGGGGACAGGGCTTTCTCCATCGCTGCTCCCACCCTATGGAACTCACTACCTCAAACCGTTAGAGACTCCCCCACACTCACCACATTCAAAACATCGCTGAAGTCTCACCTGTTCAGTACTGCCTTCAACCACTGAAGGTCACCTCACCTTCTGTCTCCTTTCTCTGTTCATTTATTTATTTACTTATTTATCTATTTATTCATTTCCCTATGTTCTCAAAATCTCTGTAAAGCGTCTTTGAGTATATGAAAAGCGCTATATAAATAAAATGTATTATTATTATTATTATTATGTTAGGCCCTCCGAAATGTGAGTGCCCAGAAACTTGAAGCTGGACACTCTCTCCACACTGCCCCCGATAAATATCGGGGCGTATTCCCCATTGTTTGACCAACGGAAGTTGATGATCAGCTCCTTGGTCTTGGTGGTATTTAGGGACAGGTTGTTATCAGAGCACCAATCCGTTAGAAAGGAGATGAGGAGGACCTTACAGTGCCAGAGTCCGGGTTCGATCCTGACCTCGGTTGCTGTCTGTGTGAAGTTTGCACGTTCTCGCTGTTTCCACCAGTTGCTCCAATTTCCTCCCACATTCCAAACACATGCAGCTTTGGCTTCTGTAAAGTACCCTTGGTGTGCAGGGAGTCGATAAGAGCCTGGGAGAGATCGAACTAGTTGACAGGTGATTGCTCATTGACTCAGACTTGGTAGGCCGAAGGGCCCGTTTCCACACTGTATCTCTTAAACTAAACTAAATCTGCATTTATGAAACTTCTCCAACAAGAAGAACCTGTTCTCTCCTTCTTCATTCAACGACTGAATACATTTCACAATATTTCAACGGGTTTTTTACTGGTGTTGGATGTCAACAAAAGTAGATTTAGTTTAGTTTAGAGATACAGCGTGGAAACAGGCCCTTTGGTCCACCGAGTCCGCGCCGACCAGCGATCCCCGCACAGTAACACCATCCTGCACATACTTGAGACAATTTACAACTTTTACTGACGCCAAATAACCAACAAACCTGAACGTCTTTGGAGTGTGGGGCGAAACCGGAGCACCCAGGGAAAACCAATGCTGGTCGCAGGGAGAACATACAGACAGTAGCCCTATTCAGGATCGATCCCGGGTCTCTGGCGCTGTGCCACTGTGCCACTCTATTTAGCCTGTCCTGCAGGCTTCACGTCAAAGATACCAGAGGAGCAAGATGAACCACTCCGTTGAAATCGCCTATACTGAAGTGTAGTACGCAAAGGAGCGTAACGTCCGCCATTTTAGTAAGCGAAAACCAGCCGTTCGCTATGCCCCAGTGTAATCAGTGTTGTGGGGGATTTTAATATACCATTAAAATGCAGAATACATCTCATCTATCAATACACAGATTTTTGTTATTTTTCTTTGAAAATGTTTCTGCAAGTTTCTGCCTACTAAAATGGCGGCATGACATACTACGGTTTTTAGGGTCGAGTGGTCTATCTTGCTCTGCTCTATTATCTTAGCTTCACATTACTGGGTCATACGCACATTGATTGCCTCCTGGTTGTCAAATACGGGAACTCCTTGAGCAGAAATCGGTGGCTTCAAATACAGTTGCGACAGTGACCAAACCATGAAAGTACCTCAGTGGCTGCAAATTGCTTTGGAATGTTTGAGGTCCTGAAAGGAGCTATAGAAATGTAAGACTTCCTTTCCTTTTTGGATTGAATGCAGCTTTTAGTTTAGTTTAGTTTAGTTTAGTTTAGTTTAGTTTAGTTTAGTTTAGTTTAGTTTAGTTTAGTTTAGTTTAGTTTAGTTTAGTTTAGTTTAGTTTAGTTTAGTTTAGTTTAGTTTAGTTTAGTTTAGTTTAGTTTAGTTTAGTTTAGAGACACGGCGTGGAATCAGGCCCTTCGGCCCACCGAGTCCGCACCGACCAGCGATCGCTGCACATTAACGCTATCCCTCACACACTAGGGACAATTGTACATTTATACCAAGCCAATTATCCTACAAACCTGTACGTCTTTGGAGTGTGGGAGGAAACCAAAGATGTCGAAGAAAACCCAGGCAGTCACAGGGAGAATGTACAACAGCACCCGTAGTCAGGATCGAACCCGGGTCTCTGGCGCTGTAAGTACTGTAAGGCAGCAACTCCACCGCCGCGCCACCTTTGCTACCAATTATAACTCGAGTCTCAGCAAACAAATTGTCTAAAACAGATTTAAGAAAGTTCAGTACAGCAAATAAATACAAAAAATCAATGATGCCTTCCAGATTGAAAAGATTCTATTACCAGGCTTCAATGACTTTTCAATTAGATTTCAAATTCACTGATAATGCCAATTCACAGGGCTACAGTGCTTATGAAGCTAAAAGGAAAGATTATTGTACAAACCCATTTTATTCACATACTGCTTTCTAGTTAAGGGTAAATCAATGGGCCTCAGACTGGAATGTCTTTGGATACCCTTGTGGAATGTCAAGTAGGATGCACCTATTAAACCTCAAACTGGTTCCTAAACTTGCACGCAAGTTTCACACACTTTATTCAACCTTCCCCATCCCACCATAAAGAATCTCAGAGGCATATTCAGCCATTTTCAATCATCTCATTTACGTGTCCAGTACATCTCCCTGTATTTTATTAATGAGGGTATCTTTAGTCTGTGCTCAATTGTTACTCAACTTGAAGCAATTCAAAATGTCCACTCTCTGTACTTTTCATGCAGCTCTGAAGTAGTCATAGAATAGCAGAGCTATACAGCACGGAAACAGGCCCTTCGGCCCACCTTGCCCATGCCGACCGAAGTTGGCATATTTGGCTCGTTCAATTTTCTGGCATTTGGCCTATAGCCTGCTAAACTCTTTCTATCCAAATGTCTTTTAAAAAGTCATAATTGTATCCCCATCTCTAGCCTCTGGCAGCTGGCTCCACAATCAGACTACCCTCTGAGTGAACAGGTTGCCCCTGCGATCCCTCTGAGATCTTCTCTTCTTCCCTTGTGCCTATGCTCTTTAGTTTTAGAATCCTCTACCCTAGGGGAAAGGCTGTGAGTGTTCACTTTATCCATGACAATAAATATACTTCTGCGGTTCTTTCGCTTGGGATGTGCAAGACTATTGGACCACCAACAAGATCTTTTGAAATGACAGTGATTCCTGCTATTGAGATGATGTGAATGAACAAGCTTGTCATTGTGGCTCTTGCCAACAGTGGTTGACCATACGAGCTTCGCGGCTCGGAACAGCACAAGGTGAGTTGCTCACAATCATCCTGCCACAGAAGGCAGTGGAGGCCAATTCACTGGATGGATGCAAGAGAGAGTTAGATATAGCTCTTCGGGCTAAAGGAATCAAGGGATATGGGGGGAAATGCAGGAACAGGGTACTGACTCTGGATAATCAGCCATGCACATATTGAATGGCGGTGGTGGCTCGAAGGGCCGAATGGCCTACACCTGCACCTACTTTCTATGTTTCTAGGTTTCTATCCTCTGAGGCACTGAAGCATCAGATTGTTTATTTTAGTTTCATTTAGAGATACAGCGTGGAAACAGGCCCTTCGACCCACCGAGTCCGCGCTGACCAATAATCACCCCGTACACTGGGTCTATCCTACACACTGGGGACAATTTACAGAAGCCAATTAACCTACAAACCCGCATGTGTTTGGGATGCAGGAGGAAACCGGAGCACCCGGAGAAAACCCACATGGTCACAGGGAGAAGCGCAGACCCCATACAGACAGCACACGTGGTCAGGATCGAACCCGGTCTCTGGCGCTGTCAGGCAGCAACTCTACCGCTGCGCCACTAGGTCGCTAATTATAAAATTATTAGAGAGGGTAGATAATCAGAATCCTTTTCCCCGTGACAGAAGCATCAAAAATAAGTGGGAATAAGTTTAATCTGAGAAAAAGGTGTTCTAAAGGGAGTTTGGCAGGCAAGTTTGTTTACGTACAAGTGGTTGGTATCTGAGAGTGGCTGCCAGAGGAGACATTTAGGAGACATTCAGACAGCCGCTTGAATATCTTTTAGATTAGTTTATTAGTTTACTATTATTATTGTCACGTGTACCGAGGTACAGTGATAAGCTTTTTTTTGCTTGCTATCCAGTCAATGGAAATACTATATATGGTTACAATCAAGCCATCCGCAGGGTACAGATACGGGATAAAGAGAATGATGTTTAGTGCAAAATAAAGTCCAGTAAAGTTCGATTAAAGATAGCCCGAAGGTCACCAATGAGGTAGGTGATAGGTCAGGATCACTCTCTAGTTTGGTGATAGGATGGTTCAGTTGCAATAGACAATAGACAATAGGTGCAGGAGGAGGGCATTCGGCCCTTCGAGCCAGCACCGCCATTCAATGTGATCATGGCTGATCATTCTCAATCAGTACCCCGTTCCTGCCTTCTCCCCATACCCCCTGACTCCGCTATCCTTAAGAGCTCTATCTAGCTCTCTCTTGAATGCATTCAGAGAATTGGCCTCCATTGCCTTCTGAGGCAGAGAATTCCACAGATTCACAACTCTCTGACTGAAAAAGTTTTTCCTCATCTCAGTTCTAAATGGCCTACCCCTTATTCTTAAACTGTGGCCCCTTGTTCTGGACTCCCCCAACATTGGGAACATGTTTCCTGCCTCCAACGTGTCCAACCCCTTAATAATCTTATACGTTTCGATAAGATCTCCTCTCATCCTTCTAAATTCCAGTGTATACAAGCCTAGTCGCTCCAGTCTTTTAACATATGACAGTTGCCTGATGACTGGAAGAAGCTGCCCCTGAATCTGGAGGCGCGTAATTCATATGTTCATACGTAATAGGAGCATAATTAGGCCATTCAGCCCATCTAGTCTACTCCACCATTCAATCATGGCTGATCTATCTCTCCCTGCTAACCCCATTCAACTGCCTTCTTCCCGTAACCACTGAGATGGAGATTCTCCAATGCATTCAAATGGGATTCGTCTAGATGGGCAAAAAAAAAGCATTGACCTCGTGGCCAAAGGGCCTGTTTCTGTGCCGTCGACTCTAGGACTATTAGCGTGAAGCTCATTGTTCTTGAGTGTGGTGCCAGTTATATTTGTAAAATCACCTAAACTCCACATGGACTGCTATGGCTGGTGCCAAGGTTATCTTCTCAAGTTGCATCTTTGGATCTATCTATTTCCAGCCGGAGTTGCTGCCTTGGCAGTTGGCTCTTAAGTCCTCGGCTGGAGCAGGGGTAGAGTTGCTCCCTTGGACGTTGGCTCTTAAGTCCTCGGCTGGAGCAGGGGTAGAGTTGCTCCCTTGGCAGTTGGCTCTTAAGTCCTCGGCTGGAGCAGGGGTAGAGTTGCTGCCTCGCAGCGGCAGAGACCAGGTTCGATTCCGACTATGGGAGCTGTCTGCATGGAGTTTGTACGTTCTCCCTGTGACCTGCGTGGGTTTTCTCTGGCATCTCAGGCTTCCTCCCACACTCCAAAGACGTACACGTTTGTAGCTTAATTACCTTGGTGCAAGTGTAAATTGTCCCTAATGTGGGCAGGTTAGTGTAGGTGAGCGGGGATCGCTGGTTGGCATGGACTTGGTGGGCCGAAGGGCCTGTTTCTGCCCTGTATCTTTAAATTAAACTAAACTCAAACTAAACTTCTATTAGTGGGAGCAGAAGATGGCTGCTGAGCTGATTACACTGCTGCAAAAAGGAGGAAGAGGGACGGTGGGGGGGGGGGGGTGTCTGACCAAGATAGCCCAAGTCAAGACTGACAGTCACTGTTTATCACTGTCATGGCTGCCATTAAATGTTTGAAATCTTTGCAATGACTTCCGTCACTAATTAAAGGGCAGAAACACTTCCTTTTAAGCGTGGCAATGTTAAATAGTGTTGGCCAAATGCAAAATGGTGTACTAATGCAATATAAAGTGTTGCTAATGCTGATTGAATATTCAAATCACAAACGAGAGGAGATTGGGGACTCACCAGCAGATCAAAGAGGCTTGGATTAATTAAGCATCATGATCCCTGATAGCTCGATTTTCCAGAGCCATCAGAAATCTGGGAGAGAAGGTGCCAGATGAACACTGAATTATATTTAAACTGATGAGGTTCAACATTATATTTTGCACTCCAGATATGACTGAATTAATGCTTTATTGTCACGTGTGAGAAGTCACAGTGAACCTCTTTGCTTGCATACCCAAGGTGTGCAAATAGCCGCCCATAAAGGGCGCTGATAAAGTTACAAGTATCCGTGCCAGGTCCCCCTTCGTTCTTCGCCCCCACCCCCCCCCCCCCCCCCTCCCCCCCCCCCCTCCCCCACCCCCACGCAGCAGTCCTCCTTTGTTCCTTCCCCCGGTAGCGGCGTCCTCATTCCACGTGGTCCGTCTCCATCCGTCGGTCGGTGCCATCATCGACCGCTGCACCAACCTCTCCACTAACGCCGCCGGGTCTCCTAAACCCCTCCTATAATGAATTTCCTTCACATCCACACCATTTACTGTATGTGTCCTGCAGGATTCCCAAAATACAACTCTATGCACACTAGCATTAAATTCCATCTTCCACCACTCCATCTGACGTCCGTCTGATCTATCTCCTGCTGTAATCTTGAACATCATTCATCACTATCTAGACCATAGACAATAGACAATAGGTGTAGGAGTAGACCATCCGGCCCTTCGAGCCAGCACCACCATTCAATGTGATTAAGGCTGATCATTCTCAATCAGTACCCCATTCCTGCCTTCTCCCCATACCCCCTGACTCCGCTGTCCTTAAGAGCTCTATCTAGCTCTCTCTTGAATGCATTCAGAGAATTGGCCTCCACTGCCTTCTGAGGCAGAGAATTCCACAGATTTACAACTCTGACTGAAAAGGTTTTTCCTCATCTCAGTTCAAAATGGCCTACCCCTAATTCTTAAACTGTGGCCCCTGGTTCTGGACTTCCCCAACATTGGGAACATGTTTCCTGCCTCTAACGTGTCCAACCCCTTAATAATCATACGTTTCGATAAGATCCCCTCTCATCCTTCTAAATTCACGTGTATACAAGCCTAGTAGCTCCAGTCTTTCAACATACGACAGTCCCGCCATTCCGGGAATCAACCTAGTAAACCTACATTGCACGCCCTCAATGGCAAGAATATCCTTCCACAAATTTGGAGACCAAAACTGCATCACCACAACATTCGTATCATTGGCAGACTTATTAATTTTGCCTCCTATCTATATACTAAAGCTCTCGTTTGTTTGTTCCTGAACTACAGCCAAAACCACACGATAGCACGACAATTTTAGACCCACCTTACTCACCGTCGTCCCTTTGGTGCTAATGGAAGAAGTTTCATTGAAATCGGTGTTATATTTTTAACGCTTTTCACATTTTAAAGCTTAAATCGATCTCCTAGGGGGAAAGAGAGGGTGGGGAGGGGAGAGTGGGGTGGAAGGGGAGGGGTGGAGAGGGGAGGGGAGGGGGAGCGGGGGAGGGGGAGCGGGGGAGGGGGAGCGGGGGAGGGGGAGCGGGGGAGGGGGAGCGGGGGAGGGGGAGGGGGGGAGGAGAGGGTGTTGCGCCAGTGCAGGAGAGGTTTGGGCCCAACGGGTCCACTTGGTCTAGTATTCACATAAAAGTTGTCTGGTGCAATCTTTGATTTCCAGTAGCTGTCCTTTGTTTGGTTTGGTGTAGATTAGAGATACAGCACAGAAGATGGCCCTTTGGCCCACACAGTCCATGCCGGCCAGTGATCCCCACACACTAGCACTAACAATAGGCACACCTTACAATCTTTACCGAAGCCAATTAACCGACAAACCTGTACTTAATTAACCGACAAACCGACACACTTCTTTGGAGTGTGTGAGGAAGCCGGAGCACCCGGAGAAAACCCACGCAGGTCACGGGGAGAACGTCCAAACTCTATACCGCCTGCACCCATAGCCAGTATCAAACCCGGGTCTCGGGCGCTGTGAGGCAGCAACTCTACCGCTGCGCCACCGTGCCGCCCTGCGTACAAACTTATTCTCCACGGTAATATTTTGACAGCCAAAGGAGTAAACACTCTTGTGATTGAAATCATCTCATGGCATGTTAATAACAGCAGATTCATTCTTTTGTTAACAGGGCATTTCCTCCCACCATTATTATTGCAGACATGTCCCCACACAATTCTGGATGCTAAGTGCTTTATCTTTTCTCCAGCAAGGTTTCCTGTTCAATTCTAACTGACGGGCTTTATCTACATTTGTTGACAGAAGCAAGAAATGGAATGAGTTCCCTTTTTTGTAACCTAATCCTGAGCGAAAGATGCAATAATGGTCTGGATTTTGTTGATAATGATGTGAACCTGCTGGTAATTGGGTGTGATAACAGATAGCCACACCAGGATTTTTTAATCAGCTCATTTAGAAGGTCATACGTGATAGGAGTAGAATTCGGCCATTCAGCCCATCAAGTCTACTCTGCCATTCAATCGTGGCTGGTCGATCTCACCCTCCTAACCCCATTCTCCTGCCTTCTCCCCATAACCCCTGACGCCTGTACTAATTAAAAATCTATCCCCTCTGCCTTAGAAATATGCACTAACGGCCACTACACCCTTCCGTGGCAAAGAATGGGGGGTGGGGGGTGGGGGGTGGGGGGTGGGGGGTTGACAGGCAGATGGTGGGAACAGGCCCGAGATAATAACGGAAGGTGTGAGACAGTTTTGAAGAGTTGCAGATTGTGAAACCAAGGGGAGGAGAGTAGCAGATTGGGGGATTGAGGGAGTGGGTGGGAGAAATGGGTGGGAGTCCAGGTGGGACACAGAGGAGGAAGAGGGAATAGAGGGAGGGAGGTGTGGGGGAGAAAGGGGAGGGGGTTAGTTAGAGGTTAACTAAAATTGGCAAATTCAACATCCATACCGTTTGTAGATAGACACACAATGCTGGAGTAATTCAGCGGGACAGGCAGCATCTCTGGATAGAAGGAATGGATGATGTTTCAGGTTGAGAGACCTTTCTTCATACTGAGAGTCAGGGGAGAGGAAGACACAGAGATAAGTACGGGTAAGGTGTGAAAATGAGACATCAAAGGTGATGCGGTTCAAAGGAAGATGTAGTTACCCAAGCGGAAGAATTTTGGTTGCTGGTGTTCTCGATTTCCTTTATTTTGTACAGGTTGGGGAGACCATTTTTTTTAAATTGTTAACTTCAAAACTGTCTCACACCTTCTGTTATTATCTCGGGCCTGTTCCCACCATCTGCCTGTCAACCCAAATTAAGAAACATTTATAATTTCTGAGCGGCACGGTGGCGCAGCGGTAGAGTTGCTGCCTTACAGCACCAGAGACCCGGGTTCAATCCTGACTACGGGTGCTGTTTGTATGAGGTTTGTACGTTCTCCCCATGACCGCGTGGGTTTTCTCCGGGTGCTGTGCTGCGCCACCATACCGCACAAATTGACTCACTTTTCTTTTAAGGGCTCTTTTAAGGAGTTATGATTTTCTTTTACCGGACCGGCTTCCACGCCTGTTTTGCTTATCGTTTGAACATCCTGGCAAGAAAATAAAACGTTGCAAAAACATTGAACAGTCTCCATGGGTGGAGAAATGACTGAAATTTAAATGAAGCAGTCTGGCGAGTTGGGCATCTTGCATTCTGTCTGCAGGCCTTCAAAACGTACACAACCTGACAGAAAAATGAAGCTCAGTAATATAATCCATCTGTCTGGAGAGCTGCTATGTTGATGGTATCAGTTGATTCATGGCACTGCTTGCAAAGTAGCTGTCTGAACTGCACACGCTATGCATTCTCTTATCTTTCAGCGAAAACTTAGAGCAATAGTCAATAGTCAATAGTCATTTATTTGTCACATACACATAAATGTGCAGTGAAATGAAAAATTACCCACAGTTCAACAATAAGACCAATAAGAATAATCAATAAAAATGCAATAACACATACAATCATAAACTAACACCAAACAAAAGACACATCCATCACAGTGAGTCTCCTCCAGTCCCTCCTCACTGTGATGGAAGGCCACAATGTCTTTTTCTCTTCCCCTGCCGTCTTCTCCCGCGGTCAGGCTGTTGAAGTTGCCCCGTCGGGGCGGTCGGGGGCTCCCGACATTGAAGCCCCCGCCGGGCGGAGAAAATCCCGCGGACTATTTCAGGCCGCGCCAGACGGTGGAAGGTCCGCGGCGGGCCGACCTAAGCCCCGTGATTCGGGGCGGGCAAAGATGCTGCCGCTGTCGCTGCCGGAGCTCCCGATGTTGGCCCCCACCCAGGGGCCTGCACCTCTGAGTATAATGGTAGATGACTGGGGGCGGCACGGTGGCGCAGCGGTAGAGCTACCGCCTCACAGCGCCAGGGACCCGGGTTCGATCCTGACTACGGGCGCTCTCTGTACGGAGTTTGTACTTCCTCCCAGTGACCTGCGTGGGTTTTCTTCAAAATCTTCGGTTTACTCCCACACTCCAAAATGTACAGGTTTGTAGGCAAATTGGCTTGGTATAAATGTAAAGTTGTCTCTAGTGTGTGTCGGGTAGTGTTGATGTGTGCGGGGATCGCTGGTCAACGCGGACACGTTGGGCCGCAGGGCCTGTTTCCGCACTGTATCTCTAAACCAAATGACTTACTCAACAGCATGGTCGTCGTACCAGGAACAAAGCTATAACTTTATTCATAGCTCTTTATTCATTTCATCATAAGTGTATTCATAACAATTCATATCATTCAAAGAATAACAGCTATTGATTAGTGCGGGTGTCAGGGATTATGGGGAGAAGGCAGGAGAATGGGGTTGAGTGGGAAAGCCTCTGAGTAAAAGGGCGTTCCTTTACGATGGAGATGAGGAGGAATTTCTTTAGTCAGAGGGAGTGAAATTCATTGCCACAGTAGGCCATGGAGGTCAAATCATGGGTATTTTTAAGGCAGAGATAGATAGATTCTTGATTAGCACGGGTGTCAGGGGTTATGGGGAGAAGGCAGGAGAATGGGGTTAAGAGGGAGAGATAGATCAGCCATGATTGAATGGCGGAGTAGACTTGATGGGCCGAATGGCTTAATTATGCTCCTAGAATTATGAACTGATAACCTTTATAATGATGATTTTTCAAACAGGAGTATCTGATTATTATACTCCTGGATTCTTCCAGGCATTCTTCCTGTCTTCAGGTTCACATTGAACGAAGAAGTGGAAACCGTGATTTGCAATTAATTGGAGAGATTGACAAAGGATCAGTCATTTCTTCTGGCATTATTTTTCTTATTGTTTATTCCCTCTTTGCTGAGAAGTATTTGGCATTCGTCCACTTTCCCACACTCGGTGTGGGCTTGCCTTGCCCACCCTTTCAACAGCGCGGCACAGGCCCGTGAATGAGTGATGTGGAGAGTCGGCCTGCATCCCATTGCTACCACAGACCTCATGTCGTGTGTAACTGTCGAGGTTCGTTTGGACTACACAATGCACAGTTCTTCGGAGTAGCAGAAAAATGCAGCGCCAGAACTTGTTCCAAGATGATATCTGATGACTGCCGCGGGACATGGAGGGAGCGGATTATCAAACCAATCAGTATTATGTCAGCACTGCCATAATTAACGCCACTGCAAGTACACTCAGCTAAAGATGACATTGTACAGAATGAAAATTCACCAGCACTCACAACAGGAATCATGGACCACTTACAGATGAAATACTAGAACAATTATTTAAGTTACTAATGCCACTTTACATACATTTAGTCTTCAGCATGTATTCAATCCAGACAGACTGTTCTGGCTGTGTTGAAGTATTTTTTTTCTGTTAGCTGTTGGAATAGAGGTTAGGGTTTAATCAGGTTGTTTTCAGATAGGGACAACTTGGTAATCTGCCTAGGAATTGAACATGTTCGACGGAATGGTAACATAGGGCAAACTGTCACCAGCTAATAAAAGGAGGGGACAAGGATTCAGTCTGAAGTCATATCTGTGAAGAAAATGGTCTTCAGACTATTGGTTCTAATGTACGTTGGAATAGGATATTCTGATGGCTGGTCCTTGTTTTAAAGCTGCCACATCCACATACCTTTATAGCCACAGAACAATACCAAACTGAGTTAGGAAATAAATTGACTGAAGTGAAATTATTTGTGAAGTGAAGTGGAATTGAGATTTCCCAATAAAGATATATTGTATTGTATTGTAAGAAAGGAGATATTTTCATGTCAATTAAGATATCTTGACTGAAATCCAAAGACAGACGCAAAAAGCTGGAGGAGCTCAGCGGGTCAGGCAGTATCTCTGGAGAAAAGGACTAGGTGACGTTTCGGGTCGAGACCCTTCTTCGGAAGAAGTCTGAAGAAGGGTCTCGATCCGAAAGGTCTCCTATTCCTTTTCTCCAGAGATGCAGCCTGACCCGCTGAGTTCCTCCAGCTTTTTGCGTCTGTCTTTGGTTTAAACCAGCATCTGCAGTTCCTCTCTTCACATCTAGTTTTTGACATAACGAGCCTGCTCGTTGACACCAAATTCCCATTTACATTAATCCTGGTGAATCCCTTTAAAAAAAGCTTCATCACATCCTCATTGTCTCTCTTCAGTTTCGAGCAACACGTGCACCCTGGGAACAATTCACAGTGGTCATTCAACCCACCAACTTGCACGTCTTTGGAACATGGATGGAAGCCGGAATCAAGGGATATGGGGAGAAGGCAGGCACGGGTTACTGATTGTAGATGATCAGCCATGATCACAATGAATGGCAGTGCTGGCTCGAAGGGCCGAATGGCCTCCTCCTGCACCTATTTTCTATGTTAACAGCACTGGAGGTAAGGATTGAAATTTGGCCCCTGGCTCTCTGCAAATGGATTCAAATTTTATTCCACGAATAATAATTGAATAATTGAATCATTAAAATAGAACAGTCGGAAGACTGCTTATATGTTAATCTTCAGTGTCAAGTTTCAAAATTGTTAATGCTGACTTGTTAAATTGTGAAATTTGTGCATACATCGGAATTTAAACGTCATGACATTTTCATTTCATTTGATAAAAGTATTTCTCGGCTTCTGTTTAATAAGATTTCAACGTGCTGCAACCAAAATGGTGAACATTTCCAGTTGATGGTAGGTTGTTAGTGTCAAAATACTGGAGAGCTGCAATTGCCAGTGTCATAAAACCCTGGTGATCAGACTTGCTTTGTAGCCATGATTGTTTCTCATTGCACTTTTTGTTCCTCCTTCTAGCTGCTGGGGGGGGGAAGGGAGAGGGGGGGGGGGGGGCCGGGGAGAAAGAGCGAGGGGGGGCAGTGGATAGGACTGTTCGGTGAACGTTCGTAACCTTGTCGGCGCCAGAACGTGGCGACACGTGTTCTGCCACGGTGAGGTCTGCGACATGATTTTACCGGGTTGGATGCATGGTACTGCATGGTACATGTGACAACAAAGTAGCATTGAATCATTGCATCAACCGCCACAAATTGAAAAGAGTAGTTAGTCCTGCCGCATGGTTTGACAATAGACAATAGGTGCAGGAGGAGGGCATTCGGCCCTTTGAGCCAGCACCGCCATTCAATGTGATGATGACTGACCATTCTCAATCAGTACCCCGTTCCTGCCTTCTCCCCATACCCCCTGACTCCGCTATCCTTAAGAGCTCTATCCAGCTCTCTCTTGAATGCATTCAGAGAATTGGCCTCCACTGCCTTCTGAGGCAGAGAATTCCACAGATTCACAACTGAGTTTTTCCTCATCTCAGTTCTAAATGGCCTACCCCTTATTCTTAAACGCCTCCACAGCGTTCTGTGGCAAAGAATTTGACAGATTCACCACCCTCTGACTATTGTGTAAGTAAGGCCTGCACTGGACTTTGACAAGCAGTACACCCCATGGCCATAATGGTTCTTATCAAGAAGCACGCATGAAAGATAATAACATAGGATACGAAACGGCAGCTTGAGCCCACAGTCCATTCACCAACAAAGAAGCAGCAGGAAAGTGATTTGATGGATTAGAACACTTATCCACTTTATCACTGAGTTGCACAGACTAGGGAAATGTCAAGTTCACCTCTGCTCATATCCCAACCCAGGGTTCTTAGTCACCTGTGGTGATGCTGTGGAAGAGTGTCTGACTGAGAATATCCACGTTTAGAGATCAAACTGTGAAGTTGCTGAAGATGTCACAATGCTCCCCATGGCCAAATAAGCAGCTGTTGTCCTGGCTTGCCCTGGCTTGTATGATGAACAGTGGCACAGGGGTAGAGTTGCTGCCTTACAGCGCCGGAGACCCGGGTTCCATCCTGACCGCGGGTACTGCCTGTACGGAGTTTCTACGTTCTCCCTGTGACCAGAGTGGGTTTTCCCCGGGGTCTTTGGTGTCATCCCACACTCCAAGATGTGCAGGATTGTAGGTTAATTGGCTTGGTATAATTATAAATTGTCCCTAGTGTGTGTGGGATAGTATAAGCGTGCGGGGATCGGTGGTCGGCGCGGACTCAGTGGGCTGAACGGCCTGTGTGTGTGTGTGTGTGTGTGTGTGTGTGTGTGTGTGTGTGTGTGTGTGTGTGTGTGTGTGTGTGTGTGTGTGTGTGTGTGTGTGTGTGTGTGTGTGTGTGTGTGTGGTGAAGGTGTAAGGTGGAAGATGGTTGATGTTGGTGGAACCGTACTCCCGTGCAAAGACTGTAAATTGAGCAGCAAGATAATCAGTGGTGAAACAATGAAACAGGGCGGCACGGTGACGCAGCGGTAGAGCTACTGCCTTACAGCGCCAGAGATACGGATTCGATCGTGACTATGGGTGCTCCCTGTACAGATTTTGTACATTCTCCTCGTGACCTGCATCAGTTTTCTCCGAGATCTTTGGTTTCCCCCCACACTCCAAAGACAAACAGGTTTACAGGTTAATTGGCTTGGTATAAATGTAAAATTGTCCCCAATGTGTGTAGGGCGGTGTTAATGTGCTGGGATCGCTGGTCGCTGCAGATTCGGTGGGCCAAATGGCCTGTTTCAGTGCTGTATCTCGAAACTAAACTAAACTAAACAATGGAATGTGTAGAATCTGTTGGAATAAAGAGACTTTCATTCAGCCAAAGCTGAACTAAATTTAGATTACCCTGAGATTCGATGCACACTGTTCCAATTTACACCTGTGCACTCTACACTACTCTCTTCAGCAAGTTAATCTGATAAAATATTAAAAACTGAAAACAATAACCGAGGAACGTAGAGATACAAGGAACTGCAGATGCCGATCCCTCCCTCATTCAACATGTCCAGTCTGGTCTCGACCCGAAACATCACCCACCCCTTCTCTCCGGAGATGCTGCCTGTCCCACTGAGTTACTCCAGTTACTTTTGTGTCTGTCTCCAACCTATCCCTTAGCACTTCCTAAAACATTTAAGGAATAAGAACGTTATATATTTCCCCTTTCCTGTGCATTTAATTTGAACGTGTCACAATTAAAATTCATACGCCACCTTTCGGCCATTTGTGAATGTTTCTTTGAGCCCAATAACATAGAACAAAAAACAATACATAACAGGAACAGTTATTGTCTTTATCCATGTTCATCTAACTAAACATGTGAAGGGTCTGAAGAAGGGTCTGAAGAAGGGTCTCGACCTGAAACGTCTCCCATTCCTTCTCTCCTGAGATGCTGCCTGACCTGCTGAGTTACTCCAGCATTTTGTGAATAAATACCTTCGATTTGTACCAGCATCTGCAGTTATTTTCTTAAACTAAATATGTGAAGTCTCCTAAAAAGTTCAAGAAGATGATTTATTTCACATTCAAGAGGGAAAATTCATTTTCGGGCAACGAGGTGGCGCAGCGGTAGAGTTGCTGCACCAGAGACCCAGATTTAATTCTGACTACCGGTGCTGTCTGTACGGAGTTTGTACGTTCTCCCCGTGACCGCGTGGGTTTTCTCCAGTTGCTCCGGTTTCCTCCCACATTCCAAAGACGTACAGGTTTGTCGGTTAATTGGCTTTGGAAAAATGTCCCTAGTATGTAGGATACGTGCTAGCACACAGGGGCCGCTGATCAGTGCAGACTCAGTGGGACCAAGGGCCTGTTGTCGTGCTGTATCTCTAAACAAAAAACTAAACTGAACAGGCCCTTCAGCCCACAACATCCGTGCCAAACATGATGCCAAGTTAAACTAATCTCCCCTGCCTCCATGTGATCCATGTCCCTCAATTCCATGCATATCCATGTGCCAATCTAGTTTAGTTTAGTTTTGAGATACAATGTGGAAACATGCCCTTCAGCCCACAGAGTCTGCGCCGACCAGCGATCACCCTGTACACTAGATCTATCCTGCACACCAGGGACAATTTACAGAAGCCAATTAACCTACAAACCTGCACATCTTTGGAGTGAGGGAAGAAACCGGAGCACTTGGAGAAGACCCACATGGTCACAGGGAGAACGTACAAACTGCGTACAAACAGCACCCGTAGACCGGATCGAATCCGGGTCTCTGGCGTTGTAAGGCAGCAACAGAAGCAAGGGGGATGAATTGAAGGTGTTACTGAACACATGGGAGTACGACATTGTTGCCATTACGGAAACATGGTTGAAGGAAGGGCAGGACTGGCAGCTCAATATTCCAGGGTATAGAATCTTCAGGAGAGACAGAGAGCAGGGAAAAAGGGGAGGGGGTGTTGCAGTATTAATCAAAGAATCTATTTCTGCTGTAAGAAGGGATGACATATTAGCGGGTTCCTCAAATGAGGCTATTTGGGTGGAATTGAGAAATAGAAAAGGGGCATGCACCTTACTGGGTGTATACTACAGACCCCCAAACAGTCAGAGGGAAATAGAAGAATATATTTGTAGGCAAATCTCGGGGGTGTGTGAAAACAACAGGGTAGTAATAGTAGGGGATTTCAACTTCCCGAATATTGATTGGGATAGCCAAAGTGTCAAGGGCCCTGAGGATGCAGAGTTCCTAAGGGTCATCCAGGAGGGCTTTTTGAGCCAATATGTTGAAAGTCCAACAAGGGAGGGGATGGTATTGGACTTAATCTTGGGAAATGAGGCCGGACAGGTGGCTGAAGTGTCAGTGGCAGAGCATTTTGGTGACAGTGATCACAATTCAGTGATATTTAAGGTGGTAATGGAAAAGGATAAAGAGGGACCAGAGGAAAGAGGAAAATTTCTAAATTGGGGCAAGGCCGATTTTAATCTGATAAGGCAGAAGTTGGCCCTGGTGGACTGGGATCAGCTTTTCGTGGGGAGGACCGCATCAGAACAGTGGGAGTCATTCAAAGGAAAAATTGAAAAAGTACAGAGGAAGCATGTTCCCCTAAAGTTTAAGGGTGGGACAAACAAGTCCAAAGAACCTTGGATGTCGAACGATATAGTAGGATTGATTCGGAAAAAAAGGGGGGCTTTTGGAAGGCATAAAGAACTTAAGGCACAGACATCATTAGAGGAATACAGAAGGTGTAGGGCGGTTCTTAAAAAAGAAATTAGGAGAGCAAAAAGGGGCCATGAGATAGCACTAGCGGGCAAAATAAAAGAAAATCCCAAAGTGTTCTATAAGTATATCAAGGATAAGAGGATAACGAGGGAAAGAGTGGGGCCCATCAGGGACCATAGTGGAAAGCTGTGTGTGGAGCCAGAGGATGTAGGAGATGTTTTAAATGAATTTTTTGCATCTGTTTTTACGAGGGAGGAGGGCGATGCGGACTTAGAAATGGAGCAGGAGGGTTGTGATGTTCTTGAGCATATTGCTATTGACAGGGAGGCGGTGGCTCTGGCAGGCTTAAAAGTGGATAAGTCTCCGGGCCCTGACGAGATGTATCCCAGGATGCTGAGAGAGGCAAGGGAGGAGATTGCGGGGGCTCTGGCACAAATTTTCAGAGCCTCTCTTGCAACAGGGGATGTACCGGAGGACTGGAGGATAGCTAATGTGGTGCCATTATTTAAAAAGGGCAGTAGGGATAAACCTGGGAACTACAGACCGGTGAGTCTGACATCGGTGGTGGGGAAGCTGCTAGAAAAGATTCTGAGGGACAGAATCAGTCTTCACTTGGAGGATCGAGGGTTAATTAAGGATAGTCAACATGGCTTTGTTAAGGGAAGGTCGTGTCTGACTAACTTGATTGAATTTTTTGAAGGGGTGACCAAGGAGGTAGATGGGGGTAGTGCAGTGGATGTGGTATACATGGATTTCAGTAAGACTTTTGACAAGGTCCCACACAGGAGACTAGTCAAGAAGGTAAGAGCCCATGGGATCCAGGGCACCTTGGCAAACTGGATAAAAAACTGGCTTAGTGACAGAAGGCAGAGGGTGATGGTGGAAGGGTGTTTCTGTGACTGGAGGACGGTGTCCAGTGGTGTGCCGCAGGGATCGGTGTTGGGTCCCTTACTGTTTGTAATCTACATAAATGATCTGGATGTTAACGTACGGGGCATGATCAGCAAGTTTACAGATGACACAAAGTTAGGGGGGGGTGGTGAATAGCGAAGAAGGGATCTGCAAGCTGCAGGAAGATATAGATGAGATGGTCAGATGGGCGGAGCAGTGGCAGATGCAATTTAATCCTGAAAAGTGCGAGGTGATGCACTTTGGCAGAAATAATGTGGAGAGGGAGTACACCATGAATGGAAGGACCCTAGGGAAGACAGGGGTACAGAGGGACCTTGGAGTACAGGTACACAAGTCCTTGAAGGCAGCAGGACAGGTGGACAGGGTGGTCAAAAAGGCATATGGGTTACTGGCCTTCATTAGCCGGGGCATCGAATATAAAAGTAGGGGGGTAATGATGGAATTGTACAGAACACTGGTGAGGCCACAGCTGGAGTATTGTGTACAGTTCTGGTCACCACATTATAGAAAGGATGTGATAGCTTTGGAGAGGGTGCAGAGGAGATTCACCAGGATGCTGCCAGGGATGAAGGGCCTCGGCTATGAGGAGAGACTGGGCAGACTGGGGTTGTTTTCCCTGGAGCAGAGAAGGCTGAGAGGGGACATGATCGAGGTGTACAAGATCATAAGGGGCATAGATAAGGTAGATGGCGGGGAACTTCTTCCACTGGTGGAAGGTTCAACAACGAGGGGACATAGATACAGGGTAAGGGGAGGGAGGTTTCGGGGGGATGTGAGAAAGAACCTTTTCACCCAGAGGGTGGTTGGAGTCTGGAACTCATTGCCTGGGGTGGTGGTGGAGGCGGGAACACTCACAACGTTTAAGAGGCATTTGGATGGGCACTTGAAATGCTACAACATTCAGGGCTACGGTCCAAATGCGGGAAAATGGGATTAAAATTAGACTGTGTTTGGTAATGGGCGGCGCGGACACGATGGGCCGAAGGGCCGAAGGGCCTCTTTCTGTGCTGTAGGACTCTATGACTCTATGACTCTATGACTATGCCGCCCTTTCACATCTTAAAGCCTCCTAAATGCCCTCTGATAGACTTGTGCAGTTTCTTCAGATTTCATTACCCAGCATAATTTTCTGAATTTACATTCAGCTTCTAAATCTATCAGTAATGAAAATTAAAAACAGTACTGTTGCCAACACTGATCCCTAAAGAATGCCTAGTTAGTACATCCTGTGCTCTAATACAACTCGACTACAAGTACCCACTGCCTGCCAGCTCTCATCCAATTATTCCAAGAATCTATCCTGAATCCCCATAGATTCAGACTGACTATTAGATGTGTGTGTGTGAAATTTTAGCAAATGCTTTATAGACAGTTTGATCAGGCAGGATAAACAAGCTCTATTGTTCAGTTTGATTGATTTAAATTGATAACCAAGTGGGGAAATAAGAGAATCCCTTGTTGACTTCTTATGGATGATTATGAAAAGCACATTTCTAACCGAATGGTCCTGAAAAGTGCAGATTTGTAAATGTCATGTTTTTAATTCATTATTTGGTACAATGGGATAGTGTTAGAGTGCAGGGGTCACAGGTCGGTGAGGACTTGGTGGGGCGAAGGATCTTTCTCCACACAAACTAAACTAAACTAAAAGGCCAAAGGCATTGGAGAGAGTATCTCCACATTCATCCGGGGAGGCGAAAAGATGGGCAGGAAAGAACTGCAGACGCTGGTTTAAATCGAAGATAGACACAAAATGCTGGAGTAACTCAGCGGGACAGGCAGCATCTCTGGAAAGAAGGAACGGGTGGCATTCCGGGTCGAGATATGTTGAAAGACAGGAGCGACTAGGCTTGTATACACTGGAATTTAGAAGGATGAGAGGAGATCTTATCGAAACGTATAAGATTATTAAGGGGTTGGACACGTTAGAGGCAGGAAACATGTTCCCAATGTTGGGGGAGTCCAGAACAAGGGGCCACAGTTTAAGAATAAGTGGTAGGCCATTTAGAACTGAGATGAGGAAAACCTTTTTCAGTCAGAGAGTTGTGAATCTGTGGAATTCTCTGCCTCAGAAGGCAGTGGAGGACAATTCTCTGAATGCATTCAAGAGAGAGCTAGATAGAGCTCTTAAGGATAGCGGAGTCAGGGGGTATGGGGAAAAGGCAGGAACGGGGTACTGATTGAGAGTGATCAGCCATGATCACATTGAATGGCGGTGCTGGCTCGAAGGGCCGAATGGCCTCCTCCTGCACCTATTGTCTATTGAGACCCTTCTTCAGACCTCTGCAATTAAAAGATGGGCAGCCTCGATAGAGTGTGAAAGAAGACGCAGCGTGCGAGAGTAGCAATCCTCTGTGGGTTTTCTAGGAACAACCGCCTTAACTGCTTGTTCCTCCAATACATTAATCAAATATACGAAAATCGCCTGGGGAAATTCCAAATCCTTATTTTAGTTTTGTTCTGTTTAGAGATGCAGTGCAGAAACAGGCCCTTCAGCCCACCGAGTCCGCGCTGACCAGCGATTCCCACACACTATCACTATCCTACACGCACTTGGGACAATTTACAATTATACCAAGCCAATTAACCTATAAACCTGTATGTCTTTGGAGTGCGGGAGGAAACCGGAGATCCCGGAGAAAACCCATGTGGGGAGAACGGACTAACTCCATACAGACAGGAAACATCGACGGAAGCTTTCTCACTTCAGTATTCCCATTGCGTTCAAGCAATGCTCTTCACTTTGCACAACGTTTGATTGCATTTTTAATTACATTCATTCAGAATAGGTTGGATGAGGATGTCATTGGCAATACCTGCACTTTTTATGTTCCCAAGTATTGGTTTCCCTGGAGAAGGCTGTGGTAAATTTCCTTTCAGCCACAGTCCTAACATCAGCAATCTCCTGCATGGCCTGTTTGAGTTTCTTAATCGGAGATGAATGCACTGTCTCACATTCACGAGTCAGTGTGCACAAAACCTGCCTGTCTCACTACTGTAGGAAGAATATATTGTCAAGTTTCGTGCACAGAGCAGGGGAATCGAGGAACAATGGACATAGGCTTAAGGTGAAGGGGAAAAGATTTAATAGGAATCTGAGGGGTAACTTTTTCACGCAAAGGGTGGTGGGTGTATGGAACAAGCTGCCAGATGAGGTAGTTGAGGCAGGGACTATCCCAACGTTTAAGAAACAGTTTGACAGGTAGATGGGACAGGCTGGAGAGATATGGGCCAAACACAGGCAGGTGGGACTAGTGTAGCTACGACATCAATAGTCAATAGTCAATAGTCGTTTATTTGTCACATACACATAAATGTGTAGTGAAATGAAACATTACCCGCAGTTGAAACACTAAGACCAATAAGAATAATCAATAAAAATGCAATAACACACACAATCATACACTAACACCAAACAAAAGAAACATCCATCACAGTGAGTCTCCTCCAGTCCCTTCTCACTGTGATGGAAGGCCAGAATGACATGTTGGCCAGTGTGGGCAAGTTGGGCCGAAGGGCCTGTTTCCACACTGTAAAACTATGACCCTAAGTCCATCAACCACTACTTTCTCCATTTATTTATTTTAGTGACATCAACATCTATTTTCTGCTTTCAATTACAGTTTTATTGTGACATTTATTATTAAATAGGACCTGGAAAGGTTCAACTTTCTCTCCTATTTCCAGTCTGCCGAAGGCCGTTTGAAAGACATTTCTCGGGACCAACAGGCAGTGAAGTGTTTAATAGCACATATATTTCTATTCCTAATAATATCGAGACAAACCACATTGGAATTGACCCATGATTCTCCTCCTCCCACAGGATTCCTCCAGCCATACTAATCATTTGCAAGCACGTGTCGATCCCAGTGTCCTGGAGGTGTTGCGGTTGTAACTGTTGTGATATTGCAAGGACTACTTTGTTGTATCACATGGACTACTTTGTTTGCCTGCGTAGTAACATGTATATAAGAGAATGAGGTGATTTGGTGGTCACTCTGGTTCCAGGTGGCCGTGGAATAAACAGCCTGGATTTAAGCTCCAGCATTCTAACCTTTTAAACACGTGTACTTGTGGTCCGTCCAGAGTCATAACAAAGGTATAACAGATACCGGACCACGAAGTACAACAGTAACCCTTGAGTTGGCATCAAGTATCAGACGCAAGGTTGAGCCACAGACAACACTGATGGTCTAAGGACAATTGAGCCTCTCAGAGTCTCTAGTCGTTACAGTTGAGACACATTGTATGAAACACAGTGTATAAAGTCATGAGTGGAACAGATTGGGTAAACGCACAGTGTCTCCTGCCCAGAGTAGAGGAATCGAAAGCCAGAGGACGTAGGTTTAAGGCGAGGGGGGGAAGATTCAATAGGAACCTGAGGGGCAATGTTTTTACACAGGACGTGGTGGGTGTATGGAATGAGCTGCTGGAAGGGATGGTTGAGGCAAGTACTATCGCAATGTTTGGGAAACATTTGGATGGGTGCAGGGATGGGATAGGTTTAGAGGATATGGCCCAAACACAGGAAGGTGGGACTGACGTAGATGGGACATCTTGGTTGGTGTGGGCAAGTTGGGCCGAAGGGCCTGTTTCCATGCTGTGTAACTCCATGGCTCGATGAGGTAATTAAAATTCATATTATTAGAAAAAAAAATGTTTTTAATGTTATTTGAAAAACTTTCACTTTATTTAGACACATTTGAACAGCATTCATTAAAATAAAAAATAATCCAATAATAATATGGACATATTTTATTTTTATACTTTTTCTAATTTAGAAATAATTGAAATACATTTAAATAATTGAAATTAAAATTATGAGAAAAAAATATTTAAATTTATCTGATTCAAAACCATTTGAAAATCATTTGTGTAATTAAAATTGAAATCAACGAAAGAAGTAAGTTCGTAAATAAATGGCTTTTAAAAACTTTTACTTCATTCAGAAACATTTGGAAAACATTTATGTAATTAAAATTCAAATTATGAGTAAAAAATCCTTTGTGCAATTGATTTTTTAATAAACTTTTACCGAATTCAGTAAACCATATAACCATATAACCATATAACCATATAACAATTACAGCACGGAAACAGGCCCGTTCGGCCCTACCAGTCCACGCCGACCACTTTCTCTGACCTAGTCTCATCTACCTGCTCTCAGACCATAACCCTCCAATCCCCTCCCATCCATATACCTATCCAATTTACTCTTAAATAATAAAATCGAGCCTGCCTCCACCACTTCCACCGGAAGCTCATTCCACACAGCCACCACCCTCTGAGTAAAGAAGTTACCCCTCATGTTACCCCTAAACTTTTGTCCCTTAATTCTGAAGTTATGTCCCCTTGTTGGAATCTTCCCCACTCTCAAAGGGAAAAGCCTATCCACGTCAACTCTGTCCGTCCCTCTTAAAATTTTAAAAACCTCTATCAAGTCCCTCCTCAACCTTCTATGCTCCAAAGAATAAAGACCCAACCTGTTCAACCTCTCTCTGTAGCTTAAGTGCTGAAACCCAGGCAACATTCTAGTAAACATTTGAAATAGAAATTTTTAAGTAATTAAAATTATGAGAAAAAGGAGTTTGTAAAATCTATTTTATAAGCTTTTCCCTGATGTCTGTTCATTGGAAACGTTTCGAGTGATTGTAAAAAAAGTGACAGTAATTCTCATCAGGTCAGGTAGCATCTGTGGAGAGAGGAACAGAGTTCATGTTCCAGGTCTCTTTCTGCCACACTGCAGCTACCAGGGTGAGTCGAATCTGTCACAAGATGGTGATCTGTGAAAGAAATCTGAAGTGTATGCGGGCACATGAGACAAAGAAACAATGAATGTTAAATAGCCTGTTAAGCTGCCAGAGACACACATTCTTGATCTTACCTTGGGGAGTTGGAATATCCAAGATGTTCAATTTTGATCTGGTAATTCATGAAACCAAAATGGATGTTTTAGGAAAATCAGTCCCAAAAACAGCATGCATCCAAGTTTTGTAAATGTTCTTTCAGATTTAAAAATAAGTTTAATAGAACAAAAAAAATTGAAAAGTAAATGGGGTTTTCTTTCAGTCCAAATGAGAGAAAACCCTCAGGAGTTCCATCTGATTGGAATTATTTTTGTAAAAGAGCTGCGTTGTTGGCACGTGTGAAAGTGTTGAAGGAAACATTTTCCCTTGGTGTTGGATGTTCTTGATTACCATCTGTTTGCTAGCTTTGTGTGCCTGTCGAGCATTAAGAACTTGTCCGAGGAGACCGACTCACCATTGTAATCATCCTCAACCAATTAAGGAATCAATGGACCTGCAGTTGCTGGGCAGAAGTAGTTCTTGGCAATGCTTCCAAAGTAATAGTGAATTTAATGCTGATATTAATGTGGAAATTATCCAGCAATTCATACGTTCATAAGCGATCACAACTTAAGTTCCCAATGTTCTCGATGTTGGGGAGTCTAGAACCAGGGTCAAAGTTTAAGAATAAGGGGTCGGCCATTTAGGACTGAGATGAGGAAAAACTTTTTCACCTAGAGAGGTGTGAATCTGTGGAATTCTCCGCCATGGAAGGCAGTGGAGGCCAATTCACTGGATGGATTCAAGAGAGTTAGATTTAGCTCTTTGGACTAACGGAATCAAGGAATATGTGGAAAAAGCAGGAATGGGGTTCTGATTCTGGATGATTGGCCATGATCATATTGAATGGCGGTGCTCGCTCAAAGGGCCGAATGGCCTACTCCTGCACCTACTTTCTATGTTTCTATGTTTCTATGATAGGAGCAGAATTAGGCCATTAGGCCCATCAAGTCTACTCTGCCATTCAATCATGGCTGATCTATCTTTCCCTTTTAACCCCATTCTCCTGCCTTCTCCCCATAACCCCTGATGCCTGCACTAATCAAGAATCTATCAATCTCTGCCTTAAAAACATCCATTGACTTGGCCTCCACAGCCTTCTGTGGCAATGAATTCCAGATTCACCACACTCTGACTAACAAAATTCCTCCTCATCTCCTTCCTAAAGGAATGTCCTTTAATTCTGAGCCTATGGTCTTAGTTAGACTCACCCACTTGCGGAAACATCCTCTCCACATCCACTCTATCCAGGCCTTTTACTTTTCGGTAAGTTTCTATGAGGTCCCCCCTCATCCTTCTAAACTCCAGCGAGTACAGGCCCAGTGACGTCAAACGCTCATCATATGTTAACCCACCCATTTATGACAAGGTTGGGGCACACCATTAAGTGACAACGTCTACAGACCAGTAGGTGACTTGGGCCACTCCAATTTCCTTGCAAAAACAATGGAGTGCACCCAAACTCCATCAACTCAGCACGGTGGCGCAGCGGTAGAGTTGCTCTTTACAGCAGCACCACCCTCATTCATTTCCTGCCATTCATTTGGATATAGCTTCCCCTCCAGTTGATACCTTTCTGTGCAATAAGCACCAAGTATCATCCAAAGATCTAAACAGTCAGAGGGAGAAAAAGTCAGGCAGCAGAGAGGGGCACTTTATGCAAAGACCTCTGTCTGGCCGGATGACTGCGACTAAATATATCATCTGAGAAGTTATTGCAGTGTTTCCAAGCTGTGGCTTCTGCTGCTAACAATAAGCATCTATTTCCTATCCTCCAAACATTGGGGATCCCTGTTCTTTCTTCCTGTGTTTCCAGAGTGGAGCTCAGTGAGAAAGCCATATCACTAGTCACTCATTTCCTGCCGGATGTGACTCTATGTGTTTCCTGTGACCTGAGGCAACGACTTAAAAGCTACAAGTGGAAGGAGTCGTTCCCGCAGCTGTAAACAAAGTTTTAGCCGATGTGCAAACCTCGAACAGCTGCAACCTTGCAGAGAATTGTGGACGCAGCCCAGACCATCACACAGACCAACCTCCCTTCCACTGACTCCACTTATACCTCACGCTGCCTCGGCAAGGCCAGCAGCTTAACCAAGGACGAGTCCCACTGGCCACTCCCCTCTCCCACCGGGCAAAAGGTATAGAAGTGTGAAAACGTAAACCTCCAGATTCAGAGACAGTTTCTTCCCAGCTGTGGCCCTTGTGGCTAAAGGGATCAGGGGGTATGGAGAGAAGGCAGGTACGGGATACTGAGTTGGGTGATCAGCCATGATCATATTGAATGGCGGTGCAGGCTCGAAGGGCCGAATGGCCTACTCCTGCACCTATTTTCTATGTTTTCTATGTTTCTATGTTATCAGGCAACTGAACCATCCTACCACAACCAGAGAGCAGTCCTGAACTACTATCCCCCTCATTTGGAGTTCCTCGGACTATCTTTGATCGGACTTTACTGGCTTTATCCCGCACTAAACGTTGTGACCTTATCATGTATCTGTACACTGCGAATGGCTCGAATGTAATCATGTATTGTCTTTCGGTTGACTGGCGAGCACACTGCAGAACCTTGTCAGTGTACCTCGGTACATGTTACCATAAACTAAACTATACTAAGTTAACCTTACCAGAGGAGACAAAGGATTTTGAAAGCTCTAATTCATGATCAGCGCAAGAGACGGTGGTAGTTACAGTAATGTATCAGATTGCAATATACTTTTTTATTCTGCATGTGGCCCAAATCTCTCTCAACCCCTGTTCCCAGAGCTGTTCATGAACTGGATATAACAGTTTTCAGACTCCAAAACCATCTGCCTTGAGGGGAAGAAGACATTTGAAGTAGCGTTTAATGTTTGCAGAAAATTTCCTTCTGATGGTCCATTGAGGGAAGTGTACATACAAAATGTTTCCATGTTCATAGACCAAACCTGTGCTGAGTTAGCAGTCCTCCACTAATTTGGCATCAATGTTCTTAAGTGAGGGAGGGGGAAATCAACTGGGATTTTTGGTTCTGGTCTCAGTCCAATTATCCTTTCCTGTAAAGTCTGCACATGGAAGTCAGCTGAAGACAAAGTGAGGCTTGGCTGCGATATTCCCTGCCCCCATCGCGACTCACTGTCCGAGTCCAGGCCAAAAATAGCAGCATCATGCAAAGCCAAAAGGAAAGTGCTAGCTCAATATCACCAACATGAAGGGCTCTGACAACTTTGCAATGGTTCAATGTGCTCATGTTGCTTTAAGACCACCAAGCGAAGGCTTTCAACACACATCAATGGCCCTAAAAACTGAAAGAACAACTGAAAGAACAACCTAAGATGAGCACAAAGTGCAGGAGTAACTCAGCGGGTCAGGCAGCATCTGTGGAGAAAATGTGTAGGTGGAGGTTACCAGCCAACATGGATAATGACGCGAACCAAGACTGGATCTGAAAGCTCGCCAACTTTGGTATTTTCTTTTCAGGCATGCTTTTGGAAGTGATCAATCTGCCGTGCCGACTGAGTTAAGGATCGATAGCAGTTTATTTAACATCAGGATAATTCATAACAAAAGACATGGCACTTTACAGATGATGTTAACTCAGCTGCTGAACGAGGGAACCGGTTGCACAAGTTCTCCGATAGATGCACTGAGCCAAAGATGATGTTTGGCATCAAGGAAACACTTGTCACATGACAGGACCTGAACCCCCTACAGTAAATCCTTGTCAGAAATAAGCCTCACAAACACACGGAGCACCACGGCAACTCTTACCAACTCACTTCACTGTGAGAGAGAAATCAAAGTGAGAATCAGCAAAGATCCTAGTACCTCTCTCTCACAAACGCAATGCATGCGTTTTGCATCAACAGACTGCTAACCCTGCACACAGAACTGTCAGTCCACTGGCTTCAACACTACCCTTCATAGCTGTGAAATCCAGGTCACGTGCATCAAGAAATGTGCAGACGGGACATTTTCCACCTTTGCAGTCTCGGAAAATCCCTGGGAATACCTTTGGACCAATGGACCAGCAACAACGTTATCCTTGAAGGAACTGGACCACACACTGTGTGGACAATCCTTGATAAGACACAAAAAGCTGCAGTAACTCAGCGGGACAGGCAGAGAAGGAATGGGTCCCTGCAGAGAAGGAATGGGTGACATTTCAACGTATCCAGTCTGAAGAAGGGTCTCGACCCAAAACGTCACCCATTCGTTCTCTCCAGAGATGCTGCCTGTCCCGCAGATTCACTCCAGCATTTTGTGTCTATCTTCGGTTTAAACCATCATCTGCAGTTCTTACCTACACCTTTTGTAGACAATCATTGATTGATTGATTGATTGATTGATTGATGCCTTCAATCATTCATTTATTAATACATTCATTCATACATACATTTAGCCATTGATTAATTAGTGATTGATTGATTGGTCGATTGATTGAAACATCATGGAAACAGGCCCTTCGACCCACCTGTCCACACCACCCATTGATCACCCGTTCACACTAGTTCTATATTATCCTCCTTTACAATCTACTCACAGCACATTAGGGGCAGAAGCCAATTAACCTGCAACCCCGCACATCTTTGGGATGTGGGAGGAAACCAGAGCGCCCGGAGGAAACCCATGTAGTCACAGGGAGAATGTGCAAACTCCATACAGGCAGCACCCAAGGCAGGATGGAACCCGGGTCTCGGGCGCTGTGAGGCAGCAAATCTACCGCTGCGCCACTCTGCCGCCCCACACGGGATACTTGCAGGTTTCCTGGCTGGGACACCTGGATCATGCCTCTAGTTTGTCTGCTGGAGGACATTCTCCATGGTCAATCTCAAGGCAATCTCAAGGAAGTCACTGTAAAACGGAGAACGGTCTAAGCTTCACTGTAGCAACAAGATCAAGCAAATGTTGCTGGGTCCTGCCAAGGAAGTAAGTTGCAACCATCAAAACAGGGACCAGACTGATCGTCCGTGTGAAAACTTTGCCACGGATGCAGCAGATTCTTTTTGCCGTACCACAGTCAAGCATCGTTGACTGACGGGGCCTTCTGTGTTTTCTTTAACCTGTCAGGAAATTGGACAGCTAATCCCCTGTGATGATGTACCATGCATAATGTGATAGTCAGCTGTAAGCTGAATGATGGCTGGCTTTGGCAGACTGGATTTTCCAAGCTGCTTATTGACAGAGTCTCGTACCCAGCGGTGGGGAATCAAGAACCAGAGGACATGTGCTTATAAGATTTAATAGGAACCTGCAAGGCATCATTCCCACTCAGAGGGTGGTGGGTGTATGGAACGAGCTGCCAGAGGAGGTAGTTGAAGCACATACTATCACAACATTTAAAAGATATTTGGACAGGTACACGATTCGGAAAGGTTTAGAGGGATATGGGACAAACATGGGCAGGTGGGGCTAGCATAGATGGGCATCTTGGTGGACGTGAACAAGTTGGGCCAAAGGGCCTGTTTCTGTGCTGTATGACTCTATGTGCTTCTTTGTATTGGTTTTGAGTAACGAGGATAGAACTGTAAGTAATGTTCCTTCATGAAGGTAGTCAACATTTAACTAACATTACTTGCTAAAACAACATTGTATTGAAAGTTAGATTGCACGTGATCCATTTTAAAAAAAAAGCAATATTGCATCCACATTTACCAGCAAAACACAAAGTGCTGGAGGAACTCATCGGGTCAGGCAGCATCCGTGGAAGCAATTCTTCTACAGTTCCTCGTATCTCCATTTTACTGCTCCACTGTGACATTTCCTCGGTGTATGACTTCCGTGAAGAAGGCCATCTACAGTTCCTTTTGTAACATTATTTACCAGATTGTTTTTCCTTCTATAATGCCACAAACCTATAACAAGAACATCTGTCTACGTATATTAAATCATATAATCAATTAACTATATAAATATATGCAGGTATACATTAGGTCATAGATTTGCCTATAAAAATACAGTCTTCAACCTTAAAGCTTTCCTCAACTGCAGTGATCTCCTCAGCTTCCAAGGTATCTTTGTCACTCCCACAGTGTTCACTTCAGTGGGTTTCCCTTGGGAGCTCTGGTTTCCACCCACATCCCAGAGACGTGTGGGTTTGTGGGTTAATTGGCCTCTGCAAATTGCCACTTTGCAGTGAGGGAGGTGGATGAGAAAATGGGAAAGCATAGAACAAGTGTGAACAGGTGATCGATGGTGGGCGTAGACTCAGTGGGCCGAAGGGCTTGTTTCCATGTTGTATCTCCAAACTAAACTAAAGACCATCGTTCCCAGAATGAACTCACTTACCACCACAAAACCAGAGTGAAAATAAGTCATCTGCAGTCCTCAGGTGCTGCCTGAGGAAAAGAAGAGGATTTGAGTTTAGGAGCAAAGAGGTTCTACTGCAGTTGTACAGGGCCCTGGTGAGACCGCACCTGGAGTATCGTGTGCACTTTTTTCCTAATTTGTGGAAGGGCATTATTGTGATTGAGGGAGTGCAGCGTAGGTTCACCAGGTTATGCAGGAGCTGGTTTCAAGAAATGAATAGACAGTTCCTGCCTCTATTTTTCTCCGTTCCTTTGTGCTTTCCTGTGCAAGAAACTGTGGGTAAAGTGGAAAAATGGCCAGCTAACCCAACTCCAGCAGGAGCGATGGGTTGAAATGACTTCCTTCATCTCGTCCCCCTAGGCCTATGTAATCTCCCATTTGCTAAACACTTTAACACCCCCTCCCATTCCTACACTGACCTTTCTGTCCTGGGCCTCCTCCACTGTCAGTGAGACCCAACGCAAATTGGAGGAACAGCACCTCAGATTTCGCTTGGGCAGTTGATTTCTCTAACTTCAAAGTTTTCCCTCTCTTTCCTTCCCTCCCCCACCCGAGTTCTCCGACTAGTTTCGCTGTCCTGATTAAATATTACTGTTTATATGCCACGTTGTCACCTTCCCCTCGACTAACAATGAACCTTGCTACATTTCCTTGAGCATCGTCTGCTTTCACACCTGATCATCTGTTGTTTTCACACCTTACCCTTCCATATCTCTCGTCTCCCTTTCTCCTGACACTCAGTCTGAAGGAGGGTCTCAACCGAAAACGTCACCTATTCCTTCTCTCCAGAGATGCTGCCTGTCCCGCTGAGTTTCTCTGCCCGGCGGGGGCTTCAATGTCGGGAGCCACGACCGCCCCGACGTGCAGCGGCAGCGTCTTCGCCCGCCCCGAATCGCGGGGCTTGGGTCGGCCCGCTGCGGACCTTTCACCGTCCGGCGAGGCCTGGAACGTGGCAACTTCAACAGCCTGACCGCGGGAGAAGACGGCAGGGGAAGAGAAAATACATTCTGGCCTTCCATCACAGTGAGGAGGGGACTGGAGGAGACTCACTGTGATGGATGTTTCTTTTTTTTGTTGTTTTGTATTGGTTTGTGATTGTGTGTGTTATTGCTTATTTTTATTGCTCTTACTGTTGGACTGTGGGTAATGGAATTTCATCCAAAAGACTTGTTTTTTTGGATGACAATAAAGGTTATTCTGATTCTGATTCTGATTCTGAGTTACCCCAGCTTTTTGTGCCTGCCTTCTTTCATCTGTTGTTGTTTGAGCTTGTTTAAGCCGATGTACAGTTGCTCACATGGCGACTGATAAGGCTTACTAGGTTACTTCTTTTCCAAAAGGCATGTTATTATACTCAGGCTATTGATTGCATTTTGATTCAGCAGCACAGAGGAAGGTTGCAGGAACGGAATTAGAAATACACTACCTAGCCATTTCAATCCGCGGCAATTGGAAAAATTATAAAATGACAAGGCATTTCAATTTTTTTTTGAGCTGTGTAGAGAGCCTGCATTATACATAGAAAATAGAACATATCTGGAAATGAGTATAAATTACAGACTTCCACTTGATAGCTGCACATCATCAACATCTTGAAGCTCCTCATAAATAAACATGCATTTGTGGATTGTTTGATTTTGTAAAATATATACGCCAGCAATGGTTGTTATTGCAGCTTCAAACATCAGGGGCTGCCACTCGTGAATTCTCACTGCAAATTCATCAAATGATAATTTGCCGCTGATCCCC
Organism: Rhinoraja longicauda; assembly: GCF_053455715.1. Classification (NCBI taxonomy): domain Eukaryota; kingdom Metazoa; phylum Chordata; class Chondrichthyes; order Rajiformes; family Arhynchobatidae; genus Rhinoraja; species Rhinoraja longicauda. Next base: position 36,715,499 of record NC_135969.1, read on the forward strand.
GGAACTTAACAGGCAGTGGGGTTAATTTGGAATGGAATACTTTATTGTCACAGAGAGACACAAAATGCTGGAGTACCTCAGCGGGACAGGCAGCATCTCTGGAGAGAAGGAATATGATGTATAAGTCTGAAGAAGGGTCTCGACCCAAAACGTCACCCATTCCTTCTCTCCAGAGATAGACAATAGACAATGGACAATAGGTGCATGAGTAGGCCATTCGAGTCAGCACCGCCATTCACTGTGATCGTGGCTGATCAGCCACAATCAGTACCCTGTTCCTGCCTTCTCCCCATATCCGTTGACTGCGCTATCTTTAAGAACTCTATCTAACTCTCTCTTGAAAGCATCCAGAGAACTGTCCTCCACTGCCTTCAAATTCCACAGATTCACAACTCTATGGGTGAAAAAGTTTTTCCTCATCTCCGTTCTAAACGGCTTACCACTTATTCTTAAACTGTAGCCCCTGGTTCTGGACTCCCCCAATATCAGGAACAGGATGCTGCCTGTCCCGCTGATTTACTCCAGCATTTTGTGTCTATCTTCAATTTAAAAACCAGCGTCAGCAGTTCTTTCCTGCCCACTTTATTGTCATATGTGACAAGGCTCGGTGATATCAATTTGAGTGAATGATCAGCGACGGACACAAAGAATGGCTTAATCTCCCATTTCATTTCGTTTTGTTCGGTTTAGTTTAGAGATACAGCATGGAAACAGGCCCTTCAGCCCACCAAGTCCACGCTGACCATCGATCACCCGTTCACACTGGTTCAATGTTATCCCACTTTCGCACCCACTCCTTTCACAATAGGGACAATTTACCGCAACCAATCAACCTGCAAACCCGCACGTCTTTGGGATGTGGGAGGAAACCGGAGCACCCGGAGAAAACCCACGTGGTCACAGGGAGGATGTGCAAACTCCACACAGACAGCGCCCGAGGTCAGGATCGAACCTGGGTCTCTGGCGCTGTGACGCAGCAACTCTACCGCTGTGCCACTGTGCCGGCCTCACATCAATCCACAATTTATTTGTGAATACTGAACTTCTGTAATTTTCTTTGAACTGAACAAACAAACTGAGCAAACAGAAAACAGACACAATAAGCTAAACTATATTCGAACCATTGGTTATAATGTTTAGCATCACTTTTTTTTGCCTTTTTATTTAGAAGGCCTATTTCTAATACTTTCACCTCAAAGATGTTATTTTAATTCATCTACGGGTCCTCTCCATATCAAATCGATGTATTTTTCTACATTTTCCTTAACAGTCCGACAGTTAATCTGTTTATTAAATTATCTATCTACACATAACATAGACGTAGGAAGATGCCAAATTCTGGAGTAATTCAGCAGGTCAAGCAGCATCTCTGGAGAACATGAATAGGTGACGTTTCAGGGACAACTTCTTCAGACTCATCCATGTTCTCCAGAGATGCTGCCTGACCTCCCCACCATCAAAGCGATTTATCGGAGTCTGCCTCAAAAAGGCAGCCAGCATCATCAGAGACCCACGCCACCCTGGCCACACACTCATTTCACCCCTGCCATCGGGAAGAAGGTACAGGAGCCTGAAAACTGTCACGTCCAGGTTCAGGAACAGCTTCTTCCCAACAGCCATCAGGCTACAACTGCAAATAAGCTCTGGACTTCAATAGACTATTATTATTATTATTGTTACTGTTGTTATTATTATTATTATTATTATTATTATTATTATTATTATTATTATTATTATTATTATTATTATCATTATTATTATTATTATTATTATTATTATTATTATTATTATTATTATTATTGTTATTATTATTAAGTGCACTACTATTGTTTGTTTTTGAGTATGTGTGTGTATGTATATATATATATGTGTGTGTGTGTGTGTGTGTGTGTGTGTGTGTGTGTGTGTGTGTGTGTGTGTGTGTGTGTGTGTGTGTGTGTGTGTGTGTGTGTGTGTGTGTGTGTGTGTGTGTACTTGTGGGTATGTGCATATATACACACTGAACTTTTTTTTCTCTCTTGTTTATCATATTGTTTACAGTGTACTATGTTTACATATTCTGTTGTGCTGCAGCTAGCAAGAATTTCATTGTTCTATCTGGGACACATGACAATAAAACACACTTGACTCTTGGCCGTCTGTTACTCGAGCACTTTGATTTTATTTTGTAAACCAGCACCTGCAGTTCCTTATGTCTATGTGATATAGACGTGCTCTCTCGTAAGAATATTAGTGTGCAGACTATTCACAATGCATTACACAATTGACCACATCTTCAGTGTTATGCCCTTCAATCAATTTCTATGCTGGCAGTCCAAAGCGCAGGCTCTAGATTAAAAGTGCAAACATAATAAGGCAGCAAAAATACATATTTTAAACGTTGTGGCTGTTTTTATTGATCTGTGGCTGCCTTTATCGATTCTGATGAGCATAAGATAATACAGGGGATTGCTAGCCCCGAACTATGGACGTCCTATATGTACAGACAAGCGTTCGGGAGTCTGACGGGTCGGATGAGGATGAATGCTGCATGGCTGCAGACATCTTCTGCAGCGTGGAAATGGGGCATTTCTGTTGCCTTCTCCCAGGACTAATGAAAATAAATTATTTGATGAAAGTAAAAGAACTTAATGCTTGGCATCCAATTGTTTGATCTGGTTTGGTTCCCAGATGATAATTGTTTGACTGAAAGACACAGCATGGTGATGTGTCCTTCGTCACACCAGGTCAACGTCTGTACACTCGTTCATCTTAGTTCCATGTTAGCCCACTTTCACAACTACACCCTACACATGGGAGGCAATTTCCAGAGTACAATTAACCCACAAACGTGTATGTCTTTGGAAATGTGAGAGAAAAGCCATGTGGTCACGGGGAAAACGTTCAAACTCCACACAGAAAGTACTCAAGGTCAGGATCGAACCCGGGTCTCTGGCGTTGTAAGGCAGCAGCTCTACCAGCTGCGCCACTAGGGCAGCAGGGTGGCGCAGTGGTAGAGTTGCTGCCTTACAACGCCAGAGACCTGGGTTTGATCAAGACTTACAGGTGCTGTCTGCATGGAGTTTGTACGTTCTCCCCATGACCATGTGGTTTTTCCTGGGTGCTCCGGTTTCCTCCCACACTCCAAAGGCGTGCAGAGCTGTAAGTTAAACGGCTTCGGTCATGATTATAAACTGTCCCTAGTGTGTAGGATGGCGTTAGTGAACAGGGTGATCGCTGGTTGGCACGGACTCGGTGCGCCAAAGGGCTTGTTTCTACGCTGTATCCCAGTTCAATTCAGTTTAGGTCAGTTTCAGTCCAATTTAGTTTATTGTCACGTGTAGCGAGGTAGAGTGAAAAGCTTTTGTTGCATGCTAACCGGCCAGCGGAAAGACAACGCATGATTAACTCTATCTAAACTAAGCTAAACAAAACACTGTGCCCTCCCTCCACAGATGGGTGGCTGATGGGGTGAGACGGGGTAAGAGGCGATCTGTGCCCTCCACCACGTTCACAGGGGCTTGGGGGCATCCTCGTACATGGCTTGGAGGCTCATAATGCCATCCCAAATGTTCCTTCTCCAATTTGACCCTTTGGTCCACCTCGAGCATCTGCGCCACTGTGCCGCATTGTGTCAGCAAGCCAATGGTGTAGAACATATGGAGGAGCTTGAAGAGCCTTTTCTTCCATTCAACACAGCTGAACAGAGGCTCAAATCCATTCATTTGCCTTTCATTCCAGATGCCCTCGAGTAATATCAGTCGGACTCAGTATTGACAATTTCAATTGACCCAGAATCTACAGCCTAATAATGGCAGAGAGAAATTCAAAATGTTATTACCTTGTTTGTGCAGAAGCACTTCCTGACTTCACTTCATTCTCTCTAGCCTTTCTTCGTGCTTGCTAACCGTAAGACAAAATTACGTCCACCGGTGGTTTAAAGTGAACATGCATCAGATTCGGTTATCAGAGCAGACTTTATCTTTGTGCGTTCGGCTGCTGAGGACACCGACAATCCTTTTTTTTTGCCACAAAATGTTCGTTTGAATCTCCCTCTGTCCGTCTCCATGGACTCATTTCTCGAACAATGACAAATGGCAGCGCTGTTTCTCACCAACAATTAATATCGTTCCGAAGCAAAACTGCAACCTTCTGTGGAATGTTTTGAGACAGCGTAATTAATTACAGGCTTAAGTATATAAATAAACCAAGCACAGCGTGCCTCCCTTAAATACTACTGACATTTTATTGCATGCTTTAGATGTGGTGTTAGTCAGTGGCGACGGCTTTGGTTTAGTTTAGTTTAGTTTTGAGATACAGCGCGGAAACAGGCCTTTCAGCCCACCGAGTCCACGCCGACCAGCGATCCCCGCACACTAACACTATCCTACACACACACACACCAGGGACAATTTACAATTATACCAAGCCAATTAACCTACAAACCTGTACGTCTTTGGGGTGTAGGAGGAAACCAGAGATCCTGGAGAAATCCCATGGGCATGTCAAGAGGAGAACGTACAAATTCCGTATGGACAGCACCCTTAGCTGGGATCGAACCCGGGTCTCTGGCTCTGTAAGACAGTAGCTCGACCACAGCGCCACCGTGTCGCCCAATATGTTTGATATTCTGAAAAATGCTCTTGAATTGTCCGCATCTAAAATTTATCAGGTCAATTGCGACTGAATGTCTCACAGGGAGGTTACAAAGTGATTCCCAGTGCTCATGTTGGACTGCCCTGCCTCATTTTCATTTAACTTTTGATAAATCTCCACATGTGACTTATAGGTTTTCTATTTTGCTGCACAAAATGACTTTTTGAAAAGAATCTGTTTTTTGTGCAGGAATATATTTAGTTGCCCTCATATTTCCTTTAGATACTAAGTTAGCCTAATAATAAAATAGACCGAGAGTAAAAAAAAAAAGCACAGCAGTCGCTGATTAAATACACAACAGGGCACGCAGTGCTGGAATAACTCAGCAGGTCTGGCAGCATCTCAGGAGAACACTTCGGCCCACCGAGTCCAACCTGACCCATTCACACGGGTTCTATATCATCTCACTTTCTCAACCATTCCCTGCCCACTCTAGGAGCAATTTGCAGGTCTTTTTGGAATTGGGGAGGAAACTCACGCTGTCTCAGGGGGAGCGTGCAAACTCCACACAGATTCTGTGGTCATTTATCCCATTCCTCTCTTCCCTCACACCAGGTCCCAGCAACACATTAAGACTCTCCGACCACCCGATTGGTCTTGCAACTGCCAAGTGGCGCAGCGGTAGAGTTGCTGCCTTATGGTTTCCTCCCACACTCCAAAGACCAACAGGTTTGTAGGTTAATTAGCTTTGGTTAAAAAAAATCGTTAATGGTCCCCAGTGTGTGTAGGATAGTGCAGGTCAAGGGTGGACTCGGTGGGCCGAAGGGCCTGTTTCAGCGCTGGGTCTCCAAACTAAACAAAACTAAACTTCTCCAGCTATATGGGGAGTGGATATTCTGTTAAAATATTTTGGAGTAGAAATGTTTCATCAGGTGAAAAGCATTGAGACTGGGTTGGGCGGATGTGTGTGCATGGTCTGGGAGGAAGTTGTTGGGGGGGGGGGAGGGTGTGATAGAGGGCTGATGGAGATGTGTGGCGGGAAAACAGGCTCCACGGGGGTAGGGTGGAAAATCAATAACAAGAGGAAAGATATTTGATATTGCACAGAGTCTCTTGTTCAGAGTAGGTGAATCGACGACCAGAGGACAGAGGTCCAAGGTGAAGGGGAAAAGATTTAATAGGAATCTGAGGGGTAACTTATTCACACAAAGGGTGGTGGGTGCATGGAACAAGCTGCCAGAGGAGGTAGTTAAGGCTGGAACTATCCCAACATTTAAGAAACAGTTGGACAGGTACATGGATAGGACAGGTTTGGATGGATATGGGCCAAGCACAGGCCGGTGGGACTAGTGTATCTGGGACATATTGGCCAGTGTGGGCAAGTTGGGCCGAAGGGCCTGTATCACTCTATGACTCTGTGACAGTATATTGGTGAACAAAACCAGGGGTAGATGAAGATTTCTGGTCTGTGGTAACCCCAGGATCTCGAGAGTGGGGGATTCAGTGATGGTAAGGAGATTGGCTGCCAGGTTAGGTTTGATTTATTATCGTCACCATGTACGGAGACACAATGGGAATCTTTTGTCGTCCATGTTGGATTTGTCTTGCTTCTTGTGGACAAGGCCACCCATCTCGGTAATTTTCCACATTGATGTTTGAGATCCATCTCACCGCATGCTGTCATCTCCACACGAATAGACGGAATAAAAAGTCGCAAAGCAGCAGGTCAGGCAGCATCTCTGGAGAACGTGGATGGTTGACGTTTTGTATTGAGATCCTTCTGGGTCTCGATCCAAAACTTCACCAATCCAAGTGCTCCAGAGATGCTGCCTGACCCGCTGAGTTACTCCAATGCTTTGTGTCTCCTTTTTTGTAAACCAGTATCAACAGGTCCTTGTATCTATGGTCTACTGGCTTTCTCTTGTTCCCCTCACTGCATCGTTGGGAATGGGGATATTACACTGCTCCTCCTGTCAGTTGGTTAAGTGCCCACTGCCCTTCACGACTGGAGGAGGCAAGCCTGCAGAGATTAGATCTTAAAAAAAAAAAATCATCAAAATAAACTTTATTCGTGATTAAAAAATATGTACAGAACAAGAACTCTGCAAAATTATAAGGTCATAAGATCTTAAGTAATAGGAGTAGAATTAGACCATTCAGCCCATCGTCTACTTCGCCATTCAATCATGGCTGATCAACCTCTCCCTCCTAATCCCATTCTCCTGCCTTCTCCCCATAACCACTGACACCCGTACTAATCAAGAATCTATCTATCTCTGCCTTAAATATATCCACCGACTTTGCCTCCACAGCCTTTTGTGGCAAAGAATTCCACAGATTCATCACCCTCTGACTAGAGAAATTCCTCCGCTTCTCCTTCCTAAAAGGAACGCCCTTTAATTCTGAGGCCCTGACCTCTAGTCCTAGACTCTCCTACTAGTGGAAACGTCCTCTCCCCATCCGCTCTATCCGAGCCTTTCACGATTCGGTACGTTTCAATGAGGTCCCCCCTCATTCTTCTAAACGTCGGTGAATACAGGCCCAGTCAAGTCAAGTCAAGTCAATTTTATTTGTATAGCACATTTAAAAACAACCCACGTTGACCAAAGTGCTGCACATCCGTCAAACAATCTGACCTTCTCCGCGGCCACACATAGGTGCGTCAGCGTTCTATTTGGTCGTGTTCCCTAAAACCATAATTATACCCAGTACCATTGCCACTCATGTGGCCCCCTCGGCAGATACCCCTTCCCTGGTGTGACAATAGACAATAGACAATAGGTGCAGGAGAAGGCCATTCGGCCCTTCGAGCCAGCACCGCCATTCAATGTGATCATGGCTGATCATTCTCAATCAGTACCCCGTTCCTGCCTTCTCCCCATACCCCCTGACTCCACTATCCTTAAGAGCTCTATCTAGCTCTCTCTTGAATGCATTCAGAGAATTGGCCTCCACTGCCTTCTGAGGCAGAGAATTCCACAGATTCACAACTCTCTGTGTGAAGGGGTTCTCCATCCCATCAGCCTCCCCCCCCCCCCCCCCCCCAAAGTCCAGCAGTTTTGATCCGCTCTATCATTTGTAGGATTGCTTGGCTCCGTCGATGACATGCTCTTCAACTTTGCAAGTCATAGTGTGATACTGCGTGGAAACAGGCCCTTCGGCCCAACTTGCCAACACAGGCCCAGCTACGCTAGTCCCACCTGCCCGCGTTTGGCCGATATCCCTCCAAGCCTGTCCTGTCCATGTACCTGTTGCTGAAAGTTAGGCCAGTTGTGTAGCTTCACCCGATAGTTTCATGCTGCATCTGAGGATTTCTACCCGATGGTTTGTCTTCAATTGCACATAGATTTACAGACAAAGCCTTTAAACTGCAGGATCTCCCAAGTCAATGTCATTACCGCACCTCATTGAATAATTTAACAAAGACTTTCCCTCAACCCAGAGATAACACACAATGATCAGTCAAGTATGGTCACATTGGGGTTACACAGCCACAGTATCAATACAGCAGTCAGCAAATCCTTTAGTAGGCCCAGCCCCACCATAATTTAACATTTAAAATTCATACTTGCAATATTAGAATTAAACATATTAAATATCAGAAACATTTATGATTGCCACTACTTAAAGAGGAAAGTGAAATGCTGAAGCCATTAATTCCCTCAATGATCTTATAATCCTATTCTTTCTCTTGGTTTTCACAATCATAAGGTCATAAGGAATAGGAGTGGAATTAGGCCATTCGGCCCATCCCCCAACATGTTCCCAATGTTGGGGGAGTCCAGAACAAGGGGCCACAGGTTAAGAATAAGGGGTAGGCCATTTAGAACTGAGATGAGGAAAAACTTTTTCAGTCAGAGAGTGGTGAATCTGTGGAATTCTCTGCCTCAGAAGGCAGTGGAGGCCAATTCTCTGAATGCATTCAAGAGAGAGCTAGATAGAGCTCTTAAGGATAGCGGAGTCAGGAGGTATGGGGAGAAGGCAGGAACGGGGTACTGATTGAGAATGATCAGCCATGATCACATTGAATGGCGGTGCTGGCTCGAAGGGCCGAATGGCCTCCTCCTGCACCTATTGTCTATTGTCTATTCAGTCATGGCTGATCTATCACTCCCTCCTAACACCATTCTCCTGCCTTCTCCCCCATAACCTCTGACACCTGTACTAATCAAGAATCTATCTATCTCTGCCTTAAAACTATCCACTGGCGTGGTCTCCACGGCCTTCTGTGGCAAAGAACTCCACAGAATCTCTACCCATGCGTGTCTAAATCAAGGTTCCCTGCAACGGAGCCACAGGGCCCTGACACCAGGTGAAGGCGATGGTACAACATGTATCTGATGTTTCTGTGACTTGGAGCCTCCAGTTTTATTCAATATTGAACGTAAAGCAGAGTGCCACAAAGCCAGTCACTCACTGTCCATTTGCTGAATGTATTTGAGCAGGGAGTGAACTGTCCAACACCACTGACTGTGATAAAGCAGCACATTAGGTTAAATCCAGGAACAATCCAAAGAAATCGGGGACTGTTACTAACTATCTTTATACGGCGCGTTGTATTACTTTGCTAAAAGTTCTCATGATTATAGATCACAGATATCCTGGCCCTCTCCACTGTCAGAGTGAGGCCAAATGCAAATTGGAGGAACAGCACCTCATATTTCGCTTGGACAGCTTACAACCCAGCGGTATGAACATTGACTTATCATATCATATGATATGATATATATACAGCGCGGAAACAGGCCTTTTCGGCCCACCAAGTCCGCGCCGCCCAGCGATCCCCGCACATTAACACTATCCTACACCCACTAGGGACAATTTTTTACATTTACCCAGTCAATTAACCTGCATACCTGTACGTCTTTGGAGGTACTCTAACTTCAAGTAATCCTTACTTTCCCTCCCTCTCTCTCTCTCTCTCTCTGTCCCTCCCCCACCCTAGTTCTCCGACCAGTTTCAATGTCCACCTGATTAATTTTACTTCTTCTTTCGTGTCCATCATTCAAATGTTGCATCACTGTCATCGTCCGTCCTGAAAAGGGCGCGAGCTTCCGGCGACAATCAGCGGGAGCCATCACTTGTACAATAGACGATGGTGGTGGCAGAATGAGCTCAGGACACTTCAGGTTCCAGCCCTGCCATGTGGACACTTGTGCGATGGGGCCATTAATTTTACTGATTGTGTGCCTCGATATCACCTTCCCCTCAGCCAACAATGAACCATTGTACATTTCCTTGATCATTTGATCTGTTGTTTTCACACCCTGCCCTTCTGTGTGTCTAGGTTCCCTTTCCCCTGACTCTCAGTCTGAAGAAGGGTCCCAACCCGAAACATCACCCATTCCTTCTCAGTCCGTCCCACTTAGTTACTCCAGCATTCTGTGTCTATCTTCGGTGTAAACCAGCATCCTTGTGTAAGAAGGAACTGCAGATGCTGGTTTAAACCGAAGATAGACACAAAAAGCTGGAGTAACTCAGCGGGACAGGCAGCATCTCTGGAGAGAAGGAATGAATGAGACCCTTCTTCAGACCCGTCTGAAGAAAGGTTTCGACCCGAAACGTCACCCAACCCGTCTTAAGAAGGGTCTCAACCCGAAACATTCCTTCTCTCCAGAGATGCTGCTTGGCCCGCTGAGTTACTCCACCCTTTTGTGTCTATCTGGCAGTTCCTTCTTACACATCAAGCTACAAACCCGCACGTCTTTGGATTGTGGGAGGAAACCAGAGCAGCCGGAGAAAACCCACGCAGGTCACAGGGAGAACGTACAAACTCTGCGCAGACAGCACCAGTAGTCAGGATCGAACCCGGGTCTCTGGTGCTGTAAGGCAGCAACTCTACCACTGCGCCACCACCTCTTTGGTTGTACATTTAAACATGTTCTCCCTACTGATTGAAGAGGAAGAGTCTCATTGCTCCCTTTGGGGAGGAACTAATGGTGCATAGGATTCCATTTTCTGACTCTTTCCTTTGTTAGCTATTAAGATAACTGCACAAACATATATTTAGGTCAAATCCTCATGAAAAAAATTGCTGAAGTAAAATCATCCACAGAATCATGGTTTATGGCAATAGATAATATGTCCAACATTAATATTTCTAACGCACACACACGCATACACACACACACACACACACACACACACACACACACGCACACACACACACGCACACACACGCACACACACGCACACACACGCACACACACGCACACACACACACGCACACACACGCACACACACGCGCACACACGCACACACACACGCACACACACACACACACACACACACGCACACACACGCACACACACGCACACACACGCACACACACGCACACACACGCACACACACACACACACACACACGCACACACACGCACACACACGCACAAACACGCGCACACACACACGCACAAGCACAAAAAAAAGTCTTATTATCAAATTAATTCTTCTGAACTCAGTTTCCAACTAGCATTTCTTATCGAGGATTTCATGTCTTATCGAGGATTTCATCATATTTATGTATTGATTTAAGTTTCATAACATAATAATTATTATAATCAGTATCAAGAAAATATGTTTTCAACTATTGTTCTTGTAACATTTACATTAATCTTCTATCTCATTTTTATTTGGTTTTAATAGTTTGGATATATTGTAAATATTTGATGAACAAGGTCCTTTTTGATCAGAGCTTCTATCAGGATGGATGCTGGCATCAATTCATTGCACCAGGATGCCTGAGTTTCTGAGGATTAGTGAAAACCGTGCTAGAGCAAGTGAGTAAAAATCATTTATTGACGTTTTTTCACCTAGTCACACAGCCATACAGCACGGAAACAGGCCCTTCACCCCAACTTGTCCATGCCGACCATGATGCTCCATCTTAGCTAGAACTATTTGCCGGCATTTGGCCCATATCCCTCTAAACTTTCCGATCCACTCCTCCAAACAGGGTGGCACGGTGGCGCAGCGGTAGAGTTGCTGCAATACAGCGCCAGAGACCCGGCTTTGACCCTGACTACGAGTACTGTCTGTATGGTGCTTGTACGTTCTCCCCGTGACCTGCGTGGGTTTTCTCCAGGATCTCCGGTTTCCTCCCACACCCCAAAGACCTGCAGGTTTGTAGCGTAAAATTGGCCGGTAAAATTGTAAATTGTCCCTAGTGTGTGTGGGATAATGTCAATGGGCAGGGATCACTGGTCGGCGCGGACTCCGACATTTCCGGAGGTTACACCTTCAATACAGGTATTCATTTCCAAATTTACACCGAAATTTACACAGAATCCCTTATTTGGAGGGGCGTCTCTCTCCACCACACCCTACCCCCCATGTCCAGCAGCGGAAGGACCCTAGACTGTGGTCCTCCCCCACAGAGCCTTGGCGTTGGCTGCACCGAGCTTCAGTGCATCCCTCAGCACGTACTCCTGCAGTCTGGAGCGGGCCAGTCGGCAACATTCCTTGATGGACAGCTCACTCCGCTGGGAGGTCAACAAAGCTCGGGCAGACCAAAGAGCGTCTTTCACCGAGTTGATGACCTTCCAGCAGCACTCGACGTCAGTCTCTGAATGCATCCCTAGGAACAGTCCGTAGATCACAGAGTCCTCTGTGACGGAGCTGTTCAGAATAAATCGTGACAGGGACCCCTGCAAACCTCTCCAGACTCTCTTTGCAAATCCACACTCTGTGAAGAGGTGGGCAACCGTCTCCTCTCCATAGCAGCCGCCCCGAGGGCAGCGTGCGCTGGTAGTGAGGTTCTGGCGGTGCAGGAAGGATCTGACTGAGAGGGCTCCCCTCACCGCCAGCCAAGCCAGGTCTTGGTGCTTGTTGGTGAGTTCTGGCGATGAGGCATTTTGCCAGACAAGCTGGGCAGTCTGCTCTGGGAACCATCTTGAGGCGTTTCTTTGGACTGTTCAGGAATTAAGGCACATTACTCAGAGCTGGCCTACACAAAGCATTGAGTCTTTTAGCCAGGGTAGGGGAATTAAGGTCCAGAGGACATAAATTTAAGGTGCGAGGAGAAAGATTTAATAGGAACCTGTGGGACATCTTTTCCACTCTGACTTTGTGTTTGAGTTTAATTTATTGTCACGAATACTGAGGTGGGGGGGGGGGAGTGGGAGGGGGCATTGGGGCTTGTGATGGCTTTCTGCCTGCTACAAAGCCCTCCCACCATGAGAGGGCAGGCTGCGCTGCTGCCCATCGGGCAAGAAGCTGAAGAGCAGGAGCATGGAGAAGAAGGGAGGGGTGTGGCTGGTCCTAAGTTCATAGTTCATTCGTTCTAGGAGCAGAATTAGGCCATTCGGCCCATCGAGTCTACTCCACCATTCAACCGTGGCTGATCTATCTTACCCACTCAACCCCATTCACCTGCCTTCTCCCCTTAACCCCTGACAGCCGTACTAATCAAGAATCCGTCAATCTCCACCTTAAAAATATCCATTGATGTGGCCTCCACAGCCGTCTGTTGCAATGAATTCCACAGATTCAGTACACTCTGACTGAAGAAATTCCTCCTCATCTCCTTTCTAAAGGTACGTCCTTTTATTCTGAGGCTGTGCCCTCTAGTCCTAGACTCTCCCACGAGTGGGGACACCACTCCCAATCTGGTCCTGTAGTGAATCTATAGCGTCATTGAGTCTACTGCACAGAAACAGGCTCTTCGGCCCAGCTTGCCCATGCCGACCAAGGTGCCTCATCAACGCTACTCCCACCTGCCTGCGTTTGGATAACATCCCCCTAAACCTTTCCTATCCATGTACAAACGTCCTATCCAAATGTCTTTTAAACGTTGTTATAGTGTCTGCCTCAACTACCTCCTAAAGCAGCTCGTTCCATATGACCACCACTCTCCATGTGGAAAAAGTTGCCCCTCAGATTCCAATTAAATCTTTCCCCTCTTATCTTAACCTCAGTTATCAGTTGAACCTGTTATCAGGCTATCACTGAAGCTGTGACTGCGGTTATCTGTTGCAATCATCATGTTGGACTCCATAGGGATGCTGTGTAAGAAGGAACCACAGATGCTGGTTTACACCGAAGATAGACACAAAATGCTGGAGTAACGCAACGGGTCAGGCAGCATCTCTGGAGGGAAGGAATCTATCTTTCTCTCCAGAAGATGCTGCCTGACCCGCTGTGTTACTCCATCATTTTGTGCACATCCACAGGGATGCTGATGAGTTGGAAGCAGCTGGTCTTCACCCATTTCATGGACTTCCCTGTGAACCTCTGAGCTAAACTGGAGTTAGCCTCCGCCTGGCTCCTTGAGATTATGGATGGTGCTTTGGCCAGGATTGCTGGAGGACGTACATCAATCAGCCTTCTCCTGCCATGGTCCACCATTCATGGTCACCTGACCCAAAACTACTAACATTAATGCAACCATGGTCTCATCAAGCCTCATTGCAAATGAAACTCTGTGGTTTAAATATGAATGGAAATAATAGGTTCAGGCCATGAATGAAAGCGGTTCAACCCTCCCATACCTCTTTAATGAGTTGGCTCTTTGCAAAGAGTATGCGGCACGGTGGCGCAGCGGTAGAGTTGCTACCTAACAGTGCCAGAGACCCGGGTACGATCCTGACTACGGGTGCTACCTGCACAGTGTTTGTGCGTTCTCCTCGTGACTTGCGTGAGTTTTCTCCGGGTGCTCCGGTTTCCTCCCACACTCCAAAGACGTACAGGTTGGTAGGTTAATTTGTTGGCTTAGGTAAATTTGATAGGCTTTGGTAAAATTGTAAATTGTCGCTAGTGTGTAGCACTGGTTGGCACAGACTCGCTGGGCCGAAGGGCCTGTTTCCGCTCTGTATCTCTGAACTAAACTACACATGTTCCTCACACTTGAAGTTGTGTAAAATCAATGAACGATTTTATTTGTACAATGGAATATTACAAGGATTTTACTTCTGACCAGAATAAAATCCAACTTTGATAACATTTGTAGATAAACTTGATATGATTTCACCACCCAATAAATGACAAACAAACACTTGATTTTGATTGATTTTTGAAAAACTATCTCTGGTGGTAGAGGTTGATTGACAAGGTATTATCTGCTTTGCAAGCACATTGAGAAAACCTTTGCAGAACTGGTAGAAAGAGAATGTGTAGGAAGGAACTGCAGGTGCTGCTTTAAACCGAAGATACTAGAGGAACAAGATGGACCACTCCATTGAAATCGCCTGTACTGAAGTGTAGTACGCAAAGGAGCGTAACATCCGCCATTTTAGTAGGCAAAACCCGCGGTCCGTTATGCCTCTCGCAGTGTAATCAGTGCTTTGGGTGAACAGTATGTGTGATGATACCATTAAAATGCAGAACATATCTCTTCCATCAATTCACAGATTTTTGTTATTTTTCTTTTTAGATGTTTCTGCAAGTTTCTGCCTACTAAAATGGCGTCATGACATACTACGTTTTTTAGGGTTGAATGGACTATCTTGTTCCTCCAGTATCTTTGCTTTAAACCGAAGATAGGCGCAAAAAGCTGGAGTAACTCAGCGGGACAGGCAGCATCTCTGGAGAAAATGAATAGGTAACGTTTTGGGTTGAGACCTTCTTCAGGTGACGCTTGGACTTCTGACAGATTAGAACGATTTGTAGTTAATTTTGTACTTTTCTATATGGAAATATCTTTGTCAGTGCCCTTTCCTGGTGACCCTTGCACACTTAGACTGTGTGTAAACAAAGAATCTCACGGTACCGTACACGGGACAATAAAGTATCGATCAATCAATGAATCAATCTCTCAAGATAGACAAAATGCTGGAGTAACTCAGCGGGTCAGACAGCCTCTCTGGAGAAAAGGAATAGGAGATGTTTCGGGTTGAGACCATTCTTCAGACTCCAGCTTTTTGTGCCTATCTTCAGTAGAAAGGGAAGTTGACTCTGTGCTCTCCTCTCCTCTTAATAATCGAGCTTTTTGATCCACTGGTCCATACAATCCAAACTTGGACATTTGTAACAGCTGAACCTACCACACACATCTGCTGAACTCGAGTCTCTGTTAGCCCTTTTAGTTTAGTTTAGAGATACAGTGTGGAAACAGACCCTTCGTCGCACCGAGTCCGCGCCAACCAGCGATCCCCACACACTAACACTATCCTACACACACTAGGGACAATTTCCAATTTTACCGAAGCCCGTATGAACCTGTGCAAACCTGTGTGGGAGGAAACCGGGGGCACCCGGAGAAAACCCACACGGTCACAAGGAGAAGCTTCAGAAAGGAGATGACGAGGAATCTCTTTGGTTAGAGGGTGGTGAATCTGGGGAATTATTTGCCACAGAAGGCTGTGGAGTCCATGTCAATGGATATTTTTAAGGCAGAGATTGACAGATTCTTGATTAGTACGGGTGTCAGGGGTTATGGGGAGAAGGCAGGAGGATGGGGTTGAGAGGGAAAGATAGATCAGCCATGATTGAATGGTGGAGTAGACTTGATGGGCCAAATGGCCAAATTCTACTCCTAGAACTTCTGAACTAATGATCAATCACTGGCTTTTTACAAAATGCCACCAGTAAATTAAAAGCCAGGCGTAAAGGGTCATTCTTATTTTTAATGACCACAATGAGAGCGTTCACTTATTTTCACTTTTTTTCCAGGTGCTTACAAACATACGTATGAATTCCTTCTTTTATTTTGTTTAGAAATGCAAGTCATAAAGGTAACGGAGAACATAATGCACGGCTGTGGTGTACAATGAGATGACTTGAGAAAAAGAAAAGCTCCCATTTACTGTATCTTGCACTATTGACATCTGCAGTACATCCCAAAGCGCTTTAGAGACAGTCATGAGCTTATGAAGTCACCGTTGGAATGTAAGGCAGCCTGTTTATTGATGACACTGCTCAGGTAAATATCGGTCAGGTCACTGGAGAGAATTCCCCAGGGATATCTTTTTAAATAATACCATAAACACGTTCCCTCTCTCACTCTGTCCCTCCTTCCCCCACCCTGGTCGTTGTACTTGTTTTACTATCGTCCTGATGAGTTCCATTGTCTGTAACTCATTTTAACCCAGTCCACAGCAAACAATGGCCTGTTTGCTTTATCATCGTTACATTTTTGCATATCTTTCGTTCATTTGTTCTATATCTCTATATCGTCGTCTATATCTCTATATCTCCCTTTCCCCCAACTCTCAGTCTGAAGAAGGGTCTCGGCCCGAAACGTCACCTATTCCTTTTCTCCAGAGATGCTGCCTGACCCGCTGAGTTACTCCGGCTTTTTGTGTCTATCTTCGGTTTAAACTAGCACCTGCAGTTCCTTCCTGCCCACGAACTCTGTTACCTGTGTGGACTGACAGGATTCAGCTTCAGGCTTCATCTGAAAGGTGGCATCTCTAGCAACAGGGAGAATAGAGAATGACTGGCGAGAGTTAGTGGTCCTTCATCGTGTTGGTTGCCTTCCCAAGGCAGACTGCAGTGTAGATGGAATTGAAAGGGGGATAGACTCAAAAAGCTGGAGTCACTCAGCAGGTCAGGCAGCATCTCTGGAGAAAATGGATAGGTGACATTTTGGGTCGAGACCCTAATTGGCATCATGTTTGGTACAGACCTTGTGGGCCGAAGGGCCTGTTCCTGTGCTGTACCGTACTGTTCCAGTGCTGTACCGTACTGTTCCATGAAGAAACGATATACTCCGGATGCTGGAATCTTGCATAGAACATGAAGCCCTGGAGTATTTCAGCAGGTCAGGCAGCTTCTGAAGCATCTGGATAGGCAACATTTTGAGTCGGGTTCCTTCTTCAGACTGAACCGAGACATCGCCCAACGGTATCCCCCAGAAATGCTGCCTGACCCACTGAGTTGCTCCTGCACTTTGTGTTCTGCACTGCTCTATTTTATATGACACAAAACAGCAGAGCCATTTTTGCAAAACTACACTTTCAATTCAACAGTTAGGGCAGCACGGTGGAGCAGCGGTAGTGTTGCTGCCTCACAGCGCCAGACACCTGGGTTCGATCCTGACTATGGATGCTGTCTGTGCGGAGTTTGTGCGTTCTGCCTGTGACCGCGTGGATTTTCTCTGGTCTCATCCCACACTCCAAAGACGTTCAGGTTTGTAGATTAATTAGCTTCGGTAAAAATTGTAAATTGTCCCTCGTGTGTGTGTGTATATGTGTGTAGGATAGTATTAGTGGGCGGGCCGAAGGGACAGTTTCCGCGCTGTATCTCTAAACTAAACTGAACTAAAATTAATTTAAGTTCGCAATAGAATATTTTTGATAAGAAGATGTAAGATATGATGCACTATTAAATCGTGACTGTAAAATAGTGTAATTCCAGGTCATTCGTGAAGCAAGGCATGACGAACATTAGAGATGCTGCCTGCCCCGCTGAGTTACTCCAGCATTTTTGCATCTATCTTCGGTGTAAACCAGCATCTGCAGTTCCCTCCTACACACAACCAGCAGCCGATCGGTTCATCTTTACGTGGAACACAGCTTCATTGCCACAATTGGTGCCCAACTTCCCTTCCTATGAATCATGGCACACCGTTCTTCTCAGCTTATCCATCCGCCCACCATAAATAAACAAACCGAGTGATCATAAATAGACAATAGGTGCAGAAGGAGGCCATTTGGCCCTTCAAGCCAGCACCGCCATTCAATGTGATGATGGCTGATCATTCTCAATCAGTACCCCGTTCCTGCCTTCTCCCCATACCCCCTGACTCCGCTATCCTTAAGAGCTCTATCTAGCTCTCTCTTGAATGCATTCAGAGAATTGGCCTCCACTGCCTTCTGAGGCAGAGAATTCCACAGATTCACAACTCTCTGACTGAAAAAGTTTTTCCTCATCTCCGTTCTAAATGGCCTACCCCTTATTCTTAAACTGTGACCCCTTGTTCTGGACTCCCCCAACATTGGGAACATGTTTCCTGCCTCTTACGTGTCCAACCCCTTAATAATCTTATACGTTTCGATAAGATCTCCTCTCAACCTTCTAAATTCCAGTGTATACAAGCGCAATCGCTCCAGTCTTTCACATACGACAGTCCCGCCATTCCGGGGAATTAACCTAGTAAACCTACGCTGCACGCCCCTCAATAGCAAGAATATCCTTCCTCATATTTGGAGACCAAATAAACAAACTTAATATTGAAGATTTTTTTTTTTTTCCCCCAACAAAGACCAACTGCCTGCACATTGATCCATCGGATGGTGGGATTCGAGGGCTGCATCCATTGCTGCTGCTACCCAATGCAATGTCTCTTGCATTCAGTTTTGCTGGGGAGTTTGATGCACGTTTTAGCTCGGTGATACGAGGGAGTTCTCGCACCACTAGGGACCTCCCTTGACTCATTGTATTCCATCGGAGCGGTGCATCAGCTCTGCTGGAGAAGGCAGTAATGTCACACCGGGCGATAGGCAGCTGTATGTAGGCTGGGCTCGCTTGCGTGTTGGTGAAACGGAGGGAGGGAGGGAGGGAGAGAGGGAGGGAGAGAGAGACAAAAAGAAATATAGCAGAGGGCGACGAGGCGTGGATCCAGTGTAAACAGCTTGGATGTGCAGTAGTGGCCAGCTACTCCTTGACTCAAAGACAGCCGGGGGGGATTCCTCGTGTGCAGGCAAGGACGAGAGAAAGGGAAAGTCCAGCGTTTGCTAGAGGGAGCTTGTGTGTCTGTCTCACGTACTGCATCCTCTATCTCTGATCTGGGAGTGAAACGAAACAGACCAACAAAAAAACAACCCCAACAACAACTGCACACATCCCCGGCCAAAGGTAAGCGTTTTCTCTCTCTCTCTCTCTCTCTCTCAATGCATTTTTCGAAGGGCGTTTCTTTTCTTGTTGAATGCACGATAGTTGGCAGTGTGAATGATTGCCACAGCACAGGGAGAAAGGTACGGACAGTTCATTGCCCACCGCTCGCAGCTCTGCATCTTGGAACTGGAGATACTAAACTGTCTAGTCAGCACTAACCTCACACAATGGGCAACACTTCTGGGTTGAAGTTCTGTTTGCGTGTGGGTCTTTATCTAGAAAACAACAGGGCTCTCCCTCTCTCTCTCTCTTACTACCTCTCTACATGGGGCCAGCCTTTGAACCATGTATGTGTTTTTAGATCTGTGTCGCACTGTCAGCTTTTTTTTATCACTTTGTCTTTGTCTTGGTTCATTTATTTTGCCACTCACTGTACAGTATGCTACAGTGCAGGAAATGTGCTTGGTTATTTTAATAGATTTTTTTTTTTATAACTCTATTTTCTCTTTAGGTGTGGGTTCTTTTCGAGCCTGGGTGAAGGATTTGCTGGTGGTTAGTGTGATCCAGAGGCTAACTGTGTAGCCTCTTCAGTCACAATGGTGGGATTGATATGATACAGCTCAACTTGTCTTGGGGTGGTGTTAGCATAGTAACTGCGCTTGAACAGGGCCAGCTGGGGGAACCAAAATGAGTGTTAATTTATTCGTTTAGATTTAATCCTATCAAATATTTAAGGACATTTTAATTCCTTTTTTTTAGAATGGGAGGTCATTGCTTATTTATTAACTGGTCTCATAAGTGATAGGAGCCGGGCGAGGCCATTCGGCCCATCAAGTCTACCCCGCCATTCAATCATGGCTGATCTATCTCTCCCTTCTAACCCCATTCTCCCCTTAACCCCTTCTCCCCATAACCCCTGACACCCGCACTAATCATTACCAGTCTGCATGAAAAGAGTGGGAATCTTAAGTGCTTTTTTCTTTGAAAAATGAAATCAAGATGCGTGCTGTCAAAATTCAAATGCAGGTACTTGTCTTGTACACAAAATGCAAAAGCGGTGATTATTATGATGGTGCTCCAAGGAACGTAGACACAAAATGCTGGAGTACCTCAGCGGGTCAGGCAGCATCACTGGGCAAATGGAGTGGGTGAGACTCGAGACTCTTCTAAAGGAAGATGGACACAAAAAGTTGGAGTAACTTAGCGGGTCAGACAGCATATCTGGAGAAAAGAAATTGGTGACGTTTGGGGTCGCCACCTTCTTTCTCCAGAGATGCTGCCTGACCCCCACTGAGTTACTCCAGCTTTTTGTGTCCATCTTCAGTTTAAACCAGCGTCTGCAGTTCCTCCCTCCACCCTTCAAAAGGAACTACTTGTCTTAATTGCCAATCTCAGTGAACCATCATGCATTTGCAATTCCATTTTCTCACACGCACCTGTGAGGTTAATTGCATTACCTCCCATTTGATTTAATGGGACTTGATTTCTTGTCCTGGTTACTGAGGCATTCTAAAATGTCCATGGTCCAGTTCATGTAGCAATGGACTCATTCTGGAGAACTTGGAAGGTTCACCGTGTCTTAATGCTGCCTTCGGCATCCCATGTGTTACTTAGATCACATCAATGAAAGATAAAGTATTGTGTAGGGAGGGACTATAGGTGCTGGTTTACACCAAAGACAGACACAGAATGCTGGAGTAACTCAGCGAGACAGGCAGCATCTCTGGAGAGAAGGAATGGGTGACGTTTTGGGTCGAGTCTGAAGAAGGGTCTCGACCTGAAATGTCGCCCATTCCTTGTCTCAAGAGATGCTGCCCGTCCCGCTGAGTTACTCCAGCTTTTTGTGTCTATAAAGATTAGGTCTTGTTGAGTCTCATTGTCTGTACTCATTCACACCTAGCAAGCAGCTAATATTGTTACTTTCTTTTCATATCTTTCATCCATTTGTTCCACATCTCTTTACATCACCGTCAGTATCCCTCGTTTCTCTTTCCCCTGACTTTCCGTCTGAAGAAGGGTCTCGACCCGAAATGTCACCTATTCCTTTTCTCCAGGGATGCCGTCTGAACCGTTGAGTTATTCTAGCTTTCTCTGTCCATCTTCGGTTTAATCCAGCATCTGCAGTTCCTTCGTACGCATCTAAGATAAAGTATTGTTCGTGTTTGTACTTCCGCCTGGACTCTTCTCTAAAGCCGGAGGAACTTGGTAGTTTTGAAAGCACCAGAGAGTGGTGCAGGATCATAGGAGCCTTGTGCTAACATTGCAAGCCATTTAGCACTCACGTGACTACAAGGAACCACCTTTCGAACGGTGCTGTCTTGCTATTCCGGCAGATTCCCGACCCTCCACGTAAATTACAGGCTTCTTTCCGGGTAGATGCATAACTCATCTGAGATTGATGGTATTCAGATGTGTATCAGCCTCCAGTTTTAATTGTCCTGCGAAATATCGTAACATCATAGTTTTTCATCGCCTTTTAAAAATAATTCAGCTATATAAGATATCCCGAAGCATTTGTTACTCTTATGTTGATTTGCATTCGATAAATAAAATAAAATGTAATTAAGAATTCTGACCTTTCCGTTCCACTAATTTTTAAGCGTGCAACTGTTCTCAAGAGCCCCATGCAGCCTAGCGAGGAGGCTGGCGGGTTTGTTTGTATGCCTGTTTTAAAAATCGTCCACTCCACTGTGCGGATGATGATCGTTAATCATTCTGTGGGAGACTGTGGTAAAGCGGAAAAACATGGGATTTGTAACAAAAGCCTGGAAATTATCGGCGTTGGTGCAGGCAGTCAAAAGATGCATTTGCGAGAGGTTTTACTCAGCCTCTGTATCAGTCCTCCATTGTGTTTGAATGGTTTAGCAGCTCCACTGAAACACAATACAGATCCCAGGCATTCCAACCAAGTATTTGTCTCCCAAATCAGTCTCAATAATTTGGGCGTCTAGCTTGTTCTTGCAGCCCTGAATCCTGCCTTGTATTTCAGTGTTTTTGGAATCTCTGCAAGGTCTAGAAAGAGAGTAATAAAAGAATCAATTCACGCAAGTTCTTCATTGGTGGTGAACCACAGTTAATGTGATTGAAAGCAGATTTATTGGGAACATTGGAATGTAGCAGAGAATGGAGGCATCAGCATTAAGCATTGCAGTGCCAGTGTACGAATTCAGATGGTCTTCCACACTGTTGGGTTCTTGATATCTCTCTCGCTGAGGTTTGACCTGAAAATCAACTTGGATCAGCGTTGAACATTTTCCTCGTAGGATGTCACAACTCTTGCCTCTTGGGCATTGTAGCTCTTGCTTCCCATTATCTCGGTTACTTCAATAATCCTTTTAGCTGCCAGTAAATCAGAGGCAAATGAAATATGGAGAGAAAAAAGATCCGATTTGAATAAAAATAGTACCATCTGGATCTTCTGTACATTTTAATATAAATTGACAAAGATGAACTTGCACTTCTAATCTCACAACAAGGCAAGGCAAGTTTATTTATATAGCACATTTCATACAGCTAAGGCAATTCAAAGTGCTTTACACAGAGGATATAAATACAGAACAAGGAGAAAAGGTAGAAAAATACAAATAATAAGAGTAATAAGATAGATAAATAATAGTTATACATAAGATTAATAGAGTAATGGGGGATTATAACAGAAGTCCCCTCGTGTCGATCCCCGGAAAAGACGACATGATGCATAATGTGAGTAACAGCGTTATCTTCATGTTTACATGAGGTAGAAGTTTGGCCTTTTGATCCTGTTCTTTCAGCTGAGCTCAGCAGAAAACGGTGTGTGGGAAGGAACTGCAAATGCTGGTTTACACCGAAGATAGACGCAAAATGCTGGATTAATTCAGCGGGACAGGCAGCATCTCTGGATAAAAGGAATGGGTGATGTTTTGGGTCGAGAGCCTTCTTCGGACTGAGAGTCCAGGGGAGAGGGGGACATAGAGATCTGGAAGGGTAAGGTGTGAAAACCGAGATCAAAGGGGAAAATGTTCAAGGAAATGTAGACTGGTGCATTGTTAGCTGAAGGTGACTACGAGGCGTACAATCAGTAATATTTAATCAGGAGGACAGAGAAACTGGTCGGAGAACTAGGATGGGGGAGGGACGGAGAGCGAGGGAAAGCAAGGGTTACTTGAAGTTAAGAGAAATCAATACTCATTCCACTGGGCTGTAAGCTGGCCATGCGAAATGAGGTGATGTTTGTGGAGGATTTCTAATGGTCAGCTGGTTAGGAGAAGCCTTCTGTGTAGGAAGGAACCGCAGATGCTGGTATACACCGAAGATAGACCCAAAATGCTGGAGAACATTCCCCACTTCGCTCTTCTGTATGTGACTCCACTGATTAGTTGGCTGATTCAGTAGCAATGGGATCAGTGGCTCAATGTGGAGAAAACACATAACTGGCTGAGAAACATAGTTATCATATCATCATATCATATATATACAGCCGGAAACAGGCCTTTTCGGCCCTCCAAGTCCGTGCCGCCCAGCGATCCCCGTACATTAACACTATCCTACACCCACTAGGGACAATTTTTTTTTTTTTTTTACATTTACATTTACATTTACCCAGCCAATTAACCTACATACCTGTACGTCTTTGGAGTGTGGGAGGAAACCGAAGATCTCGGAGAAAACCCACGCAGGTCACGGGGAGAACGTACAAACTCCTTACAATGCAGCACCCGTAGTCAGGATCAAACCTGAGTCTCCGGCGCTGCATTCGCTGTAAAGCAGCAACTTTACCGCTGCGCTGCCGTGCCGTCCGTAGAAGGAACTGCAGATGCTGGTTTAAACCGAAGATAGTCACAAAAAGCTGGAGTAACTCAGCGGCACAGGCAGCAGCATCTCTGCAGAGAAAGAGGGTCTCCACCCAAAACGTCACCCGTTCCTTTTCTCCAGAGATGCTGCCTGGCCCGCTGAGTTACTCCAGCATTTTGTGTCTATCTCGAGAAGCTTAGTTGACAAACTGTCAGCACTGAAACTCCTTATCATCTGCATTAGACAAGTAATAGACCGTGTACACAGAACTGAACTGAACACTTCCTGTTGTGAACTGCAGCCGAGAGTAGTGTGTAATATATTTTCCAAAGCGTTGCAGAAATGTCTTGAGGCCTGTGAGATCCCACCTGTTCTGAAACAGTGGTTTGCAGTGTCCCTTCTGGCTGTGTTGTCAGGACCACTAATTGGCAATGGATCTGGATATGAAACCTGTTTTGTGTCTTTTATTCCTTGTAATACAATTGTCCAGTAAATTAGTTCACAAGCTCAGTAAAACTTTGCTCCTGCACACATCTAACTTGTCACTAAGACCCGTACCTACATTCCAGTTTGAACTTCAAACACAGAGGCTGAGTTACATTCAAAGCTGACAAAATAGTTGTAACACTTACTCGTATAAAGTGCTTTATTATGCAACTGCCTTCCTTTCTGGGTGGGAACCAGTTTAAATCACTGTTAAATAATGCCACAAAGTCATTTCTGTGCACTAACAACCATAATTTTTTTCTTCTGCAACGCACATTGCATGTCAGAGGAGGTGGTTGAGGCAGGTTCTATAACAGCATTTAAAAGGCATTTGGAAAATCACACGAACAGGAGAAGTTTCGAAGGCGATGGGCCGAATGTGGGATTGGTGGAGATGGGGCATATTGGTTAGTTGGGCCAAAGGGTCTGTTTCCATGCAGTACGACTCGAAATGTAGGAAAAGCTGATCAGGCCAGCTTTTGGAAGCAATATGAACAACTAAGTCACAATCTAGAAGATTTCTAAGTGCCTTAATATGTAGAGAAGTGATTCAAATCTGTCGAAAGGAACTGCAGATGATGGTTTACACTGGAGATCGACACAAAATGCTGGAGTAACTCAGTGGGACTGGCAGCACTTCTTCACACTGAGAACAAATCTGTTCAACGTGTCTCGTGTTTTGTGTTATGATTTAGGGCCTCGGCCGATGCTTGATAATCGGGTGGACGTATCTTCCTTCCAATCACTTGATGGATGAATAACATTTGTTAAAAGTTCATTGATTACATATAAATCATTTTTTCCTGTGTTTATTGGCGTCTGACTCTGAGGCAAGAGACTCCCATCGTTGATGACCATTGATGAGTAAAATCTATTGGCAGCAAGAAGCACTCATCTCTGATGTGGGTCTCGCTGATAGCTGCCAGGATTACTGACGTAAAATACGCATCGTAAGGGTTTGGAATGGCCAAGTTTTACTTCCTATATTTATTCAAGAACTTGGTCTTTGACTCAAGGAAGTAACAAATCTGTCTGTGACCAAGTTGTGAAATTGTTTGTTGCAAAATTGTGGTACCAGTTATTAATTTAAAAAAACGTTTATTAGAAGACTGAGGTGCCACTGCACAATCAGTTTGCTGGTGTTATCTAAGCCATGGAACATGCCTGATTGCTTGTCTCATTGATTGGAGATCATGTTGGTGCTCTTGCACATGTTTGCTTCCACAAAAATCAATCCATGCAGTAGTTCGACAAAAACCCGAGCCCAGAAATCCACGTCAGATCCTTGGAAGGGAATGTCTTTGTGTTTTCCTAGTAGCTACATTCAATTGGTGTCTTCCCACCAAGAGTGTGTTTCACATTACAAAGAAGAGTCAACTTAACCTCCCTCTTGCCAACGGTTTTGCAAATAATGAAAGCAATGACAATGGAGACGCAAGGAACTGCATATGCTGATTTACAAATAAAAAGGCACAAAGTACTGGAGTAACTCAGTGGGTCGGGCAGCATCTCTGGAGAACGTGGACAGGTGACATTTTGGGTAGGGATCCTTCATCTGAAGAACATGTCCCATCCACACCTGTCCCACCTGCCTGCATTTGGCCCATATCCCTCTAAACCTGTCCTATCCATGTACCTGTCTGAACGTTTCTGAAACGTTGTGATTGTACCTGCCTCAACTACCTTCTCCGGCAGCTCTTTCCATACACGCACCACCCTTTGAGGAAAAAAAAAAGTCAACCCTCCGGTTCCTATTAAATCTTTCGCCCCTCACCTTAAACCTATGGTGGCCCAGTGGTAGAGTTGCTGCCTTACAGTGCTTACAGCGGCAGAGACCCAGGATCTGTCCCGACGACGGAAGCTGTCAGGGGGTATGGGGAGAAGGCAGGAATGGGGTACTGATTGGGAATGATCAGCCATGATCACATTGAATGGTGGTGTTGGCTCGAAGGGCCGAATGGCCTCCTCCTGCACCTATTGTGTCACTCCAGCCCGCTGAGTCACTCCAGCATTTGCCGTTGCTTTCTACACAAGCTCAGCCTGGCTGACTTGATTGAACAGTTGGAGATGCATGAAAGTGGATCAGGCAGTATGAGTGGAGGGAATGGGTGGTGATGTGAGGGGGGAGTGCGGAGAAAGAGGAGGGGGAGGCTTGAGAAGGGAAAAGAAAGAATGGCCGGGGTGGGCCAAGACTTTATTTATTTTTGCTGCTTCTCCAAGGTAGCGTGGTGTAGATGGCGTTGCCCCAAAATGTCACCTATTCTTTTTCTCCAGAGATGCTGCCTAATCCGCTGAGTTACTCCAGCATTTTGTGTCCATCTTCGATGGAGGGGACTCTGGCGTGTGTGATGGACTGGGCTACATTAGCAACTCTCTGCAATTCTTTTCGGTCCAGGGCAGAGTTGTTCCAAAACCAAACTGTGATGCATCCCTACAAATGCTTTCTATGGTACATCTGTAAAAGTTTGTAAGAGTATATCGAACGCATTTAATCAGGATGCATCAAAGCTTGGTTTGGGAACAGCTCCATCCAAGACGGCAAGACATTGCAGCGAATCGTGGGCGCAGCCCAGACAATCGCACAAACCAACCTCCTCCCTTCTATTGACTCCGTTTATACCTCACGCTGCCTCGGCAAAGCCAGCAGCATAATAAAGGACCAGTCGCACCCTATCTGTACAGAGTTTGGACGCTCTGCCCGTGACCGAGTGGGTTTTCTCCGAGAAGTTCAGTTTCCTCCGACGCTACAAAGACATACAGGTTTGTCAGTTAATTGGCTTGGTAAAAATCCTTAAAAATTGTCCCTGGTGTAGGATATTGTTAATGTGCGGGGAGCGCTGGTCGGTGCGGAATCGGTGGGCCGAAGGGCCTGTTTCCACAGTGTATCTCTAAACTAAACTAAACTGATAGATATTTTATTTTGAATTGAAGCTAATAGAAGCACAACTGCTTTAGTTCATGTTGCTGTTGGGTTGAGAGACAACATGATGGTGAAGTGAACAACTTGGGTGCGGCACAGTGGTGCAGCGGTAGAGTGGGTGCATTGCCGCGCAAGAGACCCCGGTTCAATCCTGACCTCGGATGCTGTCCGTGACTTGAAGGGAATCTGTCGTACTTGGGTGTCCAGACTACATCTGAGCCCAGACCCAAAGAAATTGTGCAATGCAGGAACAACTCATGTGAGCAATCCCATTCATTTTATTATTCCCGACAATCACAGGATATCTCTCGTATTTTCCCACTCGCTTCCACACAAGGGGCAATTCGCAGTGGCCATTGAACCGACCAAACCTCCTTCTCATCACCACCCAAGTTTACTGAAGCCAATTAACCTACAAACCTTTATGTCTTTGGGATGTAGGATGAAACTGGAGCACCTGGAGGAAACTCACCAGATCCTTCCCACGGCACTGTGGCACAACGGTAGAGTTGTCGCCTCACAACGCCAGGGACCTGGATTCGATTTTGACGACGGGCACTGTCTGTACAGGGTTTGTGCGTTCTCCCCGTGACTGCTCCGGTTTCCTCCCACACTCTAAAGACATAAAGGTTTGTAGGTTAATTGGCTTCAGTAAAAAACTGTAAATTGTCCCTCGTGTTAGTGTGCGGGGATCGCTGGTCGGCACGGACTCGGTGGGCCGAAGGGCCTGTGTCTATGTTCTATCTTTAATCTAAACTAAACTACAACTAACACACAGAGACATCATGCGTCGGTGATGCCTAACTGCTGTGTCACTACAGTCAGCGTGGGACTCTGTGCTTTGGAAAACTGGTGCGGAGATTGGGAAAGGGAAGGAGTTTTTTAAAAAACTTCGCTTGTCCCCGATACAAGTTATTTCTTCCCAGCCCAGAAGTTAGAGTTAGATATCCAGTCGGGTTTTTAGACATGATAACATGTTTTGTTTTTTTTGTTTCACTGTCTTAATGAAAGCTTTTCCCAGAATTGTAGTCTATTTGTGCTGCTTCTTATTACTGAGCTGACCAAACCAAACCTTGTGGAATTTTCAACTCTTCAACTTCAGATGTTAGTTATTTCTGGAAACCTGTGGCGACGGCAATGCAAAACTATAAGAGGCAGAGTGTCAACTGAGCCTTTGTGACAGAACTAACTTGGGGAAACATTGTAAACACAGCGGCAGAGTTGCTGCCTTGCAGCGCCAGAGACCCGGCTTCCATCCTGACTATAGGGGGCCGTCTGTATGGAGTTTGTACGTTCTCCCGGTGACTCACGTGGGTTTTCTCCGGGAGCTCCGGTTTTCTCCCACACTCCAGGCATATAGATTCAGAGGCTAATTGGCTTGGTAAAATTGTAAATTGTCCCCAGTGTGTGTAGGATAATTCACTGGTCCACGCTGACCAGTGTGCGGGAATCGCTGGTCAGTGGACTCGGTGGGCTGAAGAGCCTGTTTCCACGCTGTATCTCTAATTTAAACTAAACAGCGATATGCACTTCTTATGGAAAACATTTCCAAGGCACTTCACAGGAATGGAAACAATAATTGAGACCTGACCACAGAAGAAAAAAACTGCAAACTTTATTTATACAGCAATTTCCACATGGGACCAAAGCATTTTCTAGACAATTAAATGATTTAAAAGTATAGTCCGTGTCTTTATCAGAAAATATCTAAGTCTGTTGGTGAACAGTGAAATTCTACAGATTTCACTCCTACAATGTCCACTTGTTCATAAGGATAGGAGCAGAATTAGGCCATTCGGACCATCAGGTCTACTCCACCATTCAATTATGGCTGTTCTATCTCTCCCTCCTAACCCATTTCTCCTGCCTTCTCCCCATAACCCCGGACACCTGTACTAATCAAGAATATATCTATCTCTGCCTTACAAATATCCATTGACTTGGCCTCCACGGACTTCTGTTGCAAAGAATTGCACAGATTCACCACCCTCTGACTAAAGAAATTCCTTTATTCACAAAATGCTGGAGTAACTCAGCAGGTCAGGCAGCATCTCGGGAGAGAAGGAATGGGTGACGTTTAAAGAAATTCCTCCTCATCTTCCTTTAATTCTGAGGCTATGACGTCTAGCCCTAGACTCTCCCATTAGTGGAAACATCCTCACCAATCCACTCTATCCAGACCTTTCCTGTGTTTCTCAAGAGAGAAAGTCAAGAGTGTTTTATTGTCATCTGTCCCGAAAAGGGACAGTGAAATTCTTACTTGCTACGGTAGCAGCACAACAGGTTTGATTGTCGAATAAGATTGGCCAGGACCAAGGATAAAACTCCGAAGATAGACACAAAATCCTGGAGTAACTCAGCGGCTCAGGCAACATCTCTGGAGAAAAGGAGTAGGTGACGTTTTGGATCGAGACCCTTCTTCAGGCTCAGCGTTAGGGGGGGGGGGGGGGGGGGGAAACCAGAGGTATGAAAAGGTACAGAACAAATTAGAGCCGGCACTGATGGCCAAGGAAAGGTGGAGCCCACAATGTTCCATTGTTGGACCAAGGATAGATCACAGCGGCTTCCAGAGGCTATGGCACCAGGTGAGAAGCAAACACGGTGTAGGAGATGTGCAGATGAATAAAAAGAAAGGGCAGAACATGGAGGTTGTCCTTTGGCTGCTGGTGGAGATACGCATGGCTGCTATTCTCAAAATCTACTGAGATTTGGAGAGTTATATGTCATTTTAGTTAGATTAGAGATACAGCGTGGAAACAGGCCCTTCAGCCCACCGAGCCCACGCCGACCAGCGATCCCCTGCACATCAACACTATCCGACACACACGAGGGACAATTTACAATTTTGCCGAAGCCAATTAACCTACAAATCTGTACGACTTTGGAGTGTGGGAGGAAACCGGAGCACCTGGAGAAAAACCCACGCAGGTCACGGGGAGAACGTGCAAACTCCGTACAGACAGCACCCGACGTCAGGGTCGAACCCGGGACTCTGGCGCTCTCAGGCAGCAACTCTACCGCTGCGCCCTTATGACTAGTCACTAATGACTGGGCGTAGAGCAGACACAAACCATGCAGGTTCAAATATGCCTTCAATATTTGGGGGGTGAACGCTTCCAAGTTGAAGGACTTTGGAAAAGGATCGGGAGGTTAAGGATGGACTGGGCTTCGTGTTGAAGGGCCTTCCTTTACCATGGACGCCTGTGGAGGGCAAGTCATTGGGCATTTTTAAAGCGGAGATTGATAGGTTCTTGATTAGTAAGGGTGTCAAAGGTTACGGGGAGAGGGCAGGAGAATGGGAGTTAGATGGAAAAATAGATCAGGCATGATCGATTGGCGGAGCAGACTCAATGGGCCGAATGGCCTAGTTCTGCTCCTATGTCTTATGATCTTTTGTGTTGGGGTGAAGATGGCAGTTCTTAAAGAGTTAATATTGTTTCTCATCTGTTCTTAAAAGAGGGTTCACAATACCGGAAGGGTGAGAAATGTTGCCAATGTTAATTGACAATAGACAATAGGCAGACAATAGACAATAGGTGCAGGAGTAGGCCATTCGGCCCTTCGAGCCAGCACCACCATTCAATGTGCTCATGGCTGAACATTCACAATCAGTACCCCGTTCCTGCCTTCTCCCCATACCCCCTGACTCCGCTATCATTAAGAGCTCTATCTAACTCTCAATTGAAACGGGGTCAGGAAGGGTGGACTGTGATGAGAGTTCACATGAATAAAGTTGGTTTGCTAATCCCTTTCCCCTCCTCGGCACCAAAAGCAGAACTTAGCCACGTGGAGTATTTAAGTTCAGCTTATATTTACTTGGAAGTGAAACAAACAATCTGTCTCTGTGGTACTGTGGAAATATCCTATTTATTTTTGTGTGAGCCTGCTGTTTAAATTGGATCACGCTGCAGTCTTCAAACATGAGCCGCATCACCATAAGATATTGTGGTGTGGACACTTTCATTTGTATGAAGAATGAATGCCAAAACATTGCAGGGAGAAGCTTCCTTCTGATCCTACTGGAAAACCAAAGTTTAACAGAGTCGAGGTCCAAGAGTGCACAGCGTTTCCTCACAGAATGCGATTAGTTTAGCTTAGTTTATTGTCGTCAGTGTACCGAGGTACAGTGAAAAGCTTTTGTTTGCCTGCTATCCAGTCCAAGAAAAGACCATACATGATTGCAATCAAGCCTTCCACAGTGCACAGATGAAGGATAAAGGCTACAACATTTAGTGTAAGGTAAAGTCTGATTAAAGATACCTCGAGTGTCTTGGATGAGGTAGATGGGAGTTCAGGACCACACTTTAGCTGATGACAAGATTGTTCAGTTGCATAATAACAGAAAAACTGACTAAACTTTTAACCTAAAAGTTTTACGTGCGTAAACTTTGAACATAATATTATTGGTAGGCAGAGGTTGAGTAGGCCGGGACTCTATTCCTTGGAGCACAGGAGGATGAGGGGTGATCTTATAGAGGTGTATAAGATCATGAGAGGAATATATCGGGTAGATGCACAGAGTCTCTTGCCCAGAGTAGGTGAATCAAGGACCAGAGGACATAGGTTTAAGGTGAAGGGGAAAAGATTTAATAGGAATCTGAGGGGTAACTTTTTCACACAAAGGGTGATGGATGTACGGAACAAGCCACTGGAGGAGGTAGTCGAGGCTGGGACTATCCCAACATTCAAGAAGCAGGTACATGGATAGGACAGGTTTGTAGGGATATGGACCAAATGCTGGCTGGTGGGACTAGTGTAGCCAGGACATGTTGGCCGGTGTAGGCAATGTGGTGCGATGGGCCTGTTTCCACACTGTATCACTCTGTAACTTTATAAAAAAACATTATTAACATAATATGTTAAAATAATTTTAACATAATTGCGTTAAAATTTTAACGTAATTAAAACGTTTCTTGAGAACTTTGTAACGTTTTGATCTGCACTCTTCACATAGAGCAGCATACTGCTGATCTGCCTGCAGCTGACAATTTGAATGTGAACAATGGTTCTGTGGAGGGAGGAGTAGAGGTTTGTGTTTCTGGGCCAAAGTCAACAATGACACAGGATTTAAGTCCTGTTTAGTTTTAGTTCAAAGATACAGCACAAAAACAAGCCCTTCGGCCTACCAAGCCAATAGACAATAGACGCAGGAGTAGGCCATTTGGCCCTTTGAGCCAGCACCGCCATCCAATGCAGATGCAGGTACAAATCGAAGGTATTTATTCACAAAATGCTGGAGTAACTCAGCAGGTCAGGCAGCATCTCGGGAGAGAAGGAATGGGTGACGTTTCGGGTCGAGACCCTTCTTCAGACTGATGTCAGGGGGGCGGGACAAAGGAAGGATATAGGTGGAGACAGGAAGATAGAGGGAGATCTGGGAAGGGGGAGGGGAAGAGAGGGACAGAGGAACTATCTAAAGTTGGAGAAGTCAATGTTCATACCACTGGGCTGCAAGCTGCCCAGGCGAAATATGAGGTGCTGTTCCTCCAATTTCCGGTGGGCCGGAATTCAATGTGATCATGGCTGATCGTTCTCAATCAGTGCCCCGTTCCTGCCTTCTCCCCATACCCCCTGACTCCGCTATCCTTAAGAGCTCTATCTAGCTCTCTCTTGAATGCATTCAGAGAATTGGCCTCCACTGCCCTCTGAGGCAGAGAATTCCGCAGATTCACAACGCTCTGACTGAAAAAGCCAACAGTCGATCACCCATCCACACTAATTGATTGGGAGATTGAATACTTTATTGTCACGTGTGACAATTCACAGTGAAGTTGTTTGCTTGCACACCCAAGGTAGTCGCCCATTAAGGGTGCGCACAGTTACAAATCCCCCCCCCCTCCACCCCCTGCACCGTCACCCCTTTGTTCTTCCCCCCTCCCCCCCTTCCTCCCTCACAGTGGGTGGTCAATTGTTCTTCCCCCTCCCTCACGACGGTCCCCCCACGCCAGGTCCCCTATTCTGTTCTATTATCCCACTTTCTCATCCACTTTCTCATCCCTACTTACTAGGGGCATTTTTATTTTTACACTAGACCAAGTGGACCCGTTGGGCCCAAACCTCTCCTGCATTGGTGCAGCACTCTCTCCCCCCTCCTCCCTCCCCCCTCCCTCCCCCATCTTCTCCCCTCCCCCCTCCCTCCCCCTTCCCCTCCCCCTCTCCATCCCCCTCAACCCCCCTTATCCTCTCCCTCCCTCCTTCCCTCCTTCCCTAGGAGATAGATTTAAACTTTAAAATGTGAATAACTTAAAAAATATAACACCTATTTCAATGAAAGTTCTTCCATTAGCACCAAAGGGACGACGGTGAGTAAGGTGGGCCTAAAATTGTCGCACTGTCATGTACCGTTTTGCCTGTAGTTCAGGAACAAACAAACGAGAGTTTTAGTATATAGATGGAGAGTGGTGGGGAGCCAGGGACCTGTTGCCAGAGATGGTGGTGGAGGCTAGTACAATCGTGGCACGAGGCTTTTAGATCAGAACATGGATATGCAGAGACTGAGGGAAGCGTCGCATGTAAAGGAGACTAAGTTGGTGTCATGTTTGGCACAGATATTGCGGGCTTGACCCTATGCTGCACTGTTCTATTTACTAAACAGGCCAGTAATTACTTTCAAATGTCAGTAGCTAACAGTCACTGGTCTGCTTTGTCTCTCTTCAATAAGTCATTTGTTCTCATTGAATCGAGAGTTGGAATTTAACATTACAATGGGGTTTAATGGATGAAGTAAAATGTCAGAATAACGCTTTCACAAGCTTTGGATTTTCCGCTGGGCACTTTTTGTCTGTGATCTCTTTCCTCTTGCAATGAAGGGGTGGAGTTGGATTCACGGGAGGTGGTCTTGGAGGGGAGGATGCTCCTCAAACTGCGGAGCATCCTGGACAATACAGCTCACCTCCCTCCATGACACACTGGTCAACCTAAGGAGCACCTTCAGCAACAGACTGCAGGATGCAGGACAGAACGCCACAGGAGGTCCTTCTTCCCTGTGGCTATCACACTGTACAACTTCTCCCCAATCTTTGCACATCCCCAATCCTTTCCACTCGTCACTTTAATTTAATGTTTCATGTATCTTGTTGTGTTTTATGACTGTTGGCAGACCAATTTCCCTCCAGGGATTAATAATGTTTTATCATATCGTATGAAGACTATTATTTATCTGTTGCTAGCACTTGGGTTCCACCTTACTTCTGCCTGATCCCAAAGTCCATCCATTACATCTGTTAATTACTTGCACAATGATATAATTGATCCTTGCTGCTTAATAAAGTAATCGCGGACAAATTATTAAACTGGGCAGGCATTTTTTTTGCATCGTGTGGATTCATTTTACAGTGTCCAACCATTTTGAACATAAATGTTCAGCATAAAGCAATGGAACTTGGACTCCAGTCCATGATATGGGAGACAGTCTAATTATACTCGATGAACCGAGTTTTCAAACAAAGCAATGCAAGTTTAGTTTATCATTGTCACGCGTACCGAGGCACAATGAAACGCTTTTATCTGCGTGCCATCCAGTCAAACAAAAGACTAGACATGATTACAATAAAGTTTTCCACAGTTTATAGTTAAGGGACACAGGGTATAATATTTAGTCCAAGATAAAGTCAATAGACAATAGGTGCAGGAGTAGGCCATTCGGCCCTTCGAGCCAGCACCGCCATTCAATGTGATCATGGCTGAGAGTGTGGCCAGGGTGGTTTGGGTCTCTGATGATGCTGGCTGCTTTTTGAGGCAGCAACTCGAGTAAATCCCTTCGATGGTGGGGAAGTCAGTGCCAGTGATAGACTGGGCAGTGTTCACAACTTTGGTGCTGTCTTCTTTGCTCCTGGGCCTTCAAGTTGCCGTTCCAGGCCACGAGACATCTAAGCAGCTTGTGCTTCTCTCAATAATTTGAAGTGGCCACAACATCTAAAAATCATTGATGTATGTGTCCCGTGCCGAATGTTTTGATATGTTTCGTTTGGTCTTGATTACTGCACATGGTAAGGTCATAGTCCTGCATTGTCATTGCAAGGCAGATACCCTGAGGATATTTTGACTGTTAGGGTGGAGCATGAGAAACAATAATGGATTCAAACACTGGATTACCAGGTGAAATACGACACTTTGGGAATGCAAATGTTTAGAAGTACATTATAAAATCTACAGTGCATCAGATGGTGACCGCAAGCAGCAAATGACAGAATTTTCTCAGAGTTCACGTGATAAATTACATTCATTACAAAATGCTGCCCCTTTTATTAATAATAATAATATATTCCTTTATTCGTCCCACACCGGAGAAATTTACAGTGTTACAGCAGCAAAGTGGATAGCAAGAGATCAAGAGATCGTTCATTATAAATAAATAAATAAAAGATACATAAATTGTCATCAGTTTTCTGTGTGTTCTTAGCTATTATTGTTGACTCATCTGCTGGGAGCAGTGCTGGTTATGCAGTCTCACAGCAGCGGGAAGGAAGGACCTCCTTTATCTCTCCTTCACGCACTTGGTGTGAAGGGGTGTCCTGCATGGGGTGGGAATCGTTGTCCAGCAGCGATGTTAGCTTTGCCATCATCCTCCTCTCTCCCACCACCTGCACTGAGTCGAGGGGGCAACCCAGGACAGAGCTGGCCTTCCTGACCAGCTTGTCGAGTCTCTTCCCCTCCGCCGCTGAGATGCTGCTGCTCCAGCAGACCACTCCATAGACTTCAAGAGATGCATTCAAGAGAGAGTTAGATATAGCTCTTGGGGCGAGTGGAACCAAGGGATAAGGGGAGAAAGCAGGAACAGGGTACTGATTTTGGATGATCAATCATGATCATATTGAATGGCGGTGCTGGCTTGAAGGGCCAAATGGCCTGCTCCTGCACCTGTTTTCTATGTTTTGAATGTTACATCCGTGTGCTTTCTTGAATTTCTTGCAAGTGCTATGATGATGTCTGAATCAATGAGGGCTAGAAATGAAAAGTCCAGATCGAAATTGAAACCGCTATGATTTTAAAAATTTGAAAGAGAATGCATTAATTCTGGATTGAATTATTCACACATTGCTTGGTGTCAAAAGTTAAGGACATCTGTTCATTGGATTAATACCAGTACCTGATATCTGACCAGCTGTCTTCATTTTTGCACACTCTGTTTTTATTCCTGATATATTCTCAACTATCTGCAAGGAAAATTTAAATGGCTGGTGTTTTTGCTTCACTCTGGATGGGTTATGGGGGTGTGGGGGAGATGTTTAATGAGTTTAGTGTAGAGGTACAACATGGAAACAAGCCCTTCGGCCCACCAAGTCTGCTCCTAACACGATCGCCCATGCACTGGTTCCAAAACTACACATGAGGGATAATGTACAGAAGTCAATTAACCAAAAAAAACTGCACTTCTTTGGAATGTAGGAGGCAACCAGACAATCGCTCTCAGAGAAAGTGTGGATCACCGGTCGGCGCAGACCTGGCGGGCCGAAGGGCCTGTTCCTGCTCTATCTCTGTGTCTGTATCAGAAAACCAACGCAGTCACAGTGAGAACGTATAAACTCTGTACCGACAGCGCCCGCAGTCAGGATCGAACCCGTGTCTCTGGCGCTGTGAGGTAGCAACTCTATTGCTGTGCCACCGTGCTGCCCACATTCATTATTTGTCACAGGTTGGGAAGTCAAAACCAGCTCATTAGCTACTTCTATTGTACCAAGACTTGTCCAGAATCGGTGTCAGACTCTTGTGACGGGCTCTAGCGTTTGTGAATACTCTACGCAGGGCACGGAGCCACGCATAGTTTCATTCATGCTTCAGCATCAAAGACATTTCTAAGAATGTAGTGAGTGAGAGGTCGTGGCCACACAGCTTGCTTGTTCAGCCTTTTCAATTGGCGAAGGGCAGCATCGGCTCCAAGTTTCCCAGCATCTTGAAACATCTTTATTAACAGGATGGTAGGAAGGAACTGCAGATGCCAGTTTATGCTGGAGCAAGTGAGTGGGACAGGCAGCATCTCTGGAGAAAAGGAACCCCTCTATCATTTATTAACAAGTTGGTGATGCTGCAGGAAGAGAGGTGTCAGCTTGGCCATTGCTTTCCCGCCATCAGTAAGAGCATATTAGGAGGCGTGGAGAACTGAAGGTCTTCTCCAACAAATCTTTCAGGGCAATAGAATAGGTAAGCAGATGCTCAAAGCATATCGGACGTATTAATTTTGAAGGTGCGGAATAAAAGAGCAAGGAAGGCAATCGGCTTCTGTACATCGCCCCCTAGTGTGGAGGATAGAACTGGTGAACGGGGGGTCATTGGTTGGCGTGGACCTGGTGGGCTGAAGGGCCTGTTTCCACCCTGTATCTCTAAAACCAAACTAAATCCATTACAAGGAAGTTATAAACAAGTTCTAAATAAGTGAACAAGTGATACGGTGGCTGAGTGGTAGAGTTGCTGCCTTCCAGCACCAGAGATCCGGGTTCGATCCTGACTATGGTAGCTATTTGTACGGAGTTTGTCCACTCTCTCTGACCGTGTGTGTTTTCTCCGGGTGCTCGGGTTTCCTCCCACACTTCAAAGACGCACAGGTTTATAGATTAATCGCCTTCTGTAAACTGCCCTTAGTGTGTAGCATAGAACTAGTGTACGGGGGATCGTTGGTCAGCATGAACCCGGTGGGCTGAAGGGCCTGTTTCCACCCTGTATCTCAAAACTAAGCTAAACCCCATTTAGTAGGAGAATCAAAAATCAGCAGGAATAAACTTAATAATATTGGGAACAGGATTAAAGGGCAGAATTTTTTTTTTAAATTCATCCGGAGAGTTGCAAGTGCCTGCAACACATTGCCTGATTGGGTCATAGAAGTAGAAAGACTTGCTACACAAACTTGCGGCTCAGTGGGGCAGCGTAGAGCTGCTACCTCACAGCGCCTGGGTTCAATCTTGACCGTGGATGATGTCTGTGCAGAGTTTATACGTTCTCCCTGTGACCACGTGGGTTTCCTCCGGGTGCTCCGGTTTCCTCCCACGCCCCAAAGGCGTGTGGGTTGGAGGTTAATTGGCTTCTGTAAATTGTTCCTAAAGTGTAGGACGTGGGAATAAGTAGGGGTGTCAGAGGTTATGGGGAGAAGGCAGGAGAATGGGGTTAGGAGGGAGAGATAAATTAGCCATGATTGAATGGTGGAGTAGATTTGATGGGCCGAATGGCCTAATTCTGCTCCTATCGCTTATTCGATTTAGATTTAGCGATAAAGCGCAGAAACAGGCCCTTCGGCCCACCGGGTCCATGCTGACCAGCGATCCCCGCACACTAACACTATCCTGCACCCACTAGGGACAATTTTTACATTTGCCCAGCCAATTAACCTACAAACCTGTACGTCTTTGGAGTGTGGGAGGAAACCGAAGATCTCGGAGAAAACCCACGCAGGTCACGGGGAGAACGTACAAACTCCATACAGATGGCGTCCGTAGTCAGGATCGAACCTGAGTCTCCGGCGCTGCATTCGCTGTAAGGCAGCAACTCTACCGCTGCGCCACCGTGCCGCTTATGATCTTATGACCTGATCTTGTGAGAACATAGAACTAGTGCCTGGATGATCGATAGTCGGCGTGGACTCTGTGGGCAGAAAGGCCTGTTCCCAGGCTGTATTTCTAAAACTAAAAGCAAAATCCCTGGATATGCACTTGAAGAGATTTGTGACCGTACAGAGAAGGAGCAGCCGCTGACTGGTGGGGTTTGGCTGGGGATACTTTGGGTTCACACGGACATGGGCCAAATGGCAGACACCTTTATATACCCGAAACGTCGCCCATTCCTTCTCTCCAGAGATGCTGCCTGTTCCGCTGAGTTACTCCAGCACTTTGTGTCCATCTTTGATTTAAACCAGCATCTGCAGTTCCTTCCTACACATTATATAACATTTACCGTGACCCGATGATTAGAACTGGCATGGTCAGACAGACGAGTGGCGAGTTGAGATTTGCGAAGCCACTTAGTGGGCAGTGGGAATTGGCTGTCATTGCTGACTCATTGTGGTCCAATGCGTCCGTGTGGTCAGTGTAAGTTTGCCACAGAGAAAGAACGAGACCATCCTGAGAAAGCAAGTTCATAAAACCTTTGAAATTAGGATCTGTCAAGAGAGTGGTTGGTGAAGAATATCAGACCCTGCGTTTCCTAAATGGAGATACAGAGTAGAACGAGATACAAAGGGTCTCGACCCAAATCATCACCCATTCCTTCTCTCCAGACATGCTGCCTGCCCTGCTGTGTTACTCCAGCTTTTTGTGTCTATCTTCTGTTTAAACCAGCATCTGCAGTTCCTTCTTACAGAGTAAAAAGTCAAGTTACTCTTTGAACTTGTACAGAACAGTTGTTGGTGGACATCT
The DNA here is from genome assembly GCF_053455715.1 of Rhinoraja longicauda. Lineage (NCBI taxonomy): Eukaryota > Metazoa > Chordata > Chondrichthyes > Rajiformes > Arhynchobatidae > Rhinoraja > Rhinoraja longicauda. The sequence goes on from NC_135969.1 coordinate 36,755,302, forward strand.
TTGCATTCAGTTCTGCCTACTGCACTTGGGCAAGGATATGAAAGGTTCTTGGGAGGGACATTTACTCCAATATCTCCAGAGATGAAGACTGCCGGATACTAAATGCAACTGAGTTGTTCTCCTGGGGACTAAATGCTTTCGATGCGGTAAATGAAGGGATGGTGTTGCCATCAGCTGGTAGTTGAAGGACCAGGAGATAAAGATTTTTTTTAAATTGTGTATGATTTAACAAAAACACTTTAACAGAAAGGGCATTTGCGATCTAGAACAAATCGCAAGATTCGGGAGTAATTTAGCGGGTTAGGCAGCAGATGTGGAGGGAGAGTGTCGGGGGTTATGGGGAGAAGGCAAGAATATGGGGTTGAGAGGGAAAGATAGATCAGCCATGATTGAATGGCAAAGTAGACTTAATGGGCCTAATGGCCTAAATCTACTCCTATAAGGGCGGCACGGTAGCGCAGCGGTAGAGTTGCTGCTTTACAGCGAATGCAGCGCCGGAGACTCAGGTTCGATCCTGACTACGGGTGCTGCACTGTAAGGAGTTTGTACGTTCTCCCCGTGACCTGCGTGGGTTTTCTCCGAGATCTTCGGTTTCCTCCCACACTCCAAAGACGTACAGGTATGTAGGTTAATTGGCTGGGTAAATGTAAAAATTGTCCCTAGTGGGTGTAGGATAGTGTTAATGTGCGGGGATCACTGGGCGGCACGGACTTGGTGGGCCGAAAAGGCCTGTTTCCGGCTGTATATATATGATATGATAACTTATGAACATGAATGGACAGCTGATGTTTTGGGTGGGGACACATGTTCCGGCTGTGATCTACAACTCTTTTTGCAGGAAGTTGTGGAAACACTCTCAACCTTGCCTTCAAAGGGAATTGGATGGGCATTTGAGGGGAAATAGTTTGCAAGGTTTCAGGGAAAGGTGTGGCATGGTGGCGCAGTGGTGCAGTGGTAGAGTTGCTGCCTCACAACGCCAGAGACCCGAGTTCGATTCTGACTGGGTGCTGTTTGTACACAGTTTGTACGTTTTCCCTGTGACTGCGTGGGTTTTCTCCAGGTGCTCGGGTTTCCTCCCACACTCCAAAGACATGCAGACTTGTAGATTAATTGACCTCTGTAAATTGGCCCCAGTGTTAATGAAAGACTAGTGTAGCGGTCCGTGCAGACTCAGTGGGCCGAAGGGCCAGGACGTATCTCTAAAGACCAAAGTAAAGTAAAATTAAGATAATGACAGCTCTACCAGAAGCAGACATTGAAGTAATGAAGAAAGGTGCTGACCCGAAACGTCACCCATCCTTTTCCTCCAGAGATGCTGCCTGTCCTGCTGAATTACTCCAGCACTAACGAACTATCTTCATTATAAACGAGCATCTGCAGTTCCTTCCTGCCTGATGCGATGAAGCAAATGGCCACAAGTAACAATTCTGTGCTTATTCTTATCTGATCCCCTTTTTGTCAGCTTGGCTTCATGTTGTCTTGATCATGGGCAAGGCTTTGCTTTACAGCAAGGCTCTGCAGGTTTCCATGTCTGGAGCAGGATTTGAGGAAGGGGGACTGGGAGCAGGGCAAGCCGTGTCCATGAAACGTCCAACATGTTTTTTACAGCTGTCTCGGACACATTCCCTGGCTGAGATGATCATCAAAAGCAGTAACAATGAATTTTAAAAATCAAAATATTAACAAGTTTTATAATGTAAACATTTTCAAACAACTGAATGACGATACTTCAAAGCAATTAGTTCAAAAGTGTATATGCATACGTACAGGTGTCGGAGGTTGTGGGGAGAAGGCAGGAGAATGGAGTTAGGAGGGAGAGATAGATAAGCCATGATTGAATGGGGGTGTAGACTTGATGGGCCGAATGGCCCTAATTCTGCTCCGATCACTTATGAAGCTATGAACATGCCCTATTTAATACTTTTGCTCTCCGGACTTCGCCACTCAAGTATATTGAACAGTTGTTCCTTTGTCAGGCATATCTTGGCACAGGATCGATGGGCACTTTGCCTGGCTTAAGTGCTGTGGGATTTTAGTGTCCAGACCTAAATGCTGGAAGTGAAGAAACGTCTTGCGACAAGCAGCGGGGACGTGTGCATTTGTGCAGCAGTCCTAAGCTTGGTGAGACTACTGCCGAGCGGTGCCAGGAGTTTTGCAATGAGTTGCTGGCGCAAAATAAGTTGCATCCGGTTTATAGATTCTGTTTACTGACTCCCCTCCCCTCCCCAATCCTTTCCACTCGTCGTTTTAATTTCATGTTTCATGTATTTTGTGTTTTATGACCGTTGGCAGACCAATTTCCCTGCTGGGATAAATAAAGTTCCATCGTATTGTATCGTCTTTTTCAGTCAGAGAGTTGTGAATCTGTGGAATTCTCTGCCTCAGAAGGCAGTGGGGGCCAATTCTCTGAATGCATTCAAGAGAGAGCTAGATAGAGCTCTTAAGGATAGCGGAGTCAGGGGGTATGGGGAGAAGGCAGGAACGGGGTACTGATTGAGAATGATCAGCCATGATCGCATTGAATGGCGGTGCTGGCTTGAAGGGCCGAATGGCCTCCTCCTGCACCTATTGTCTATTGTCTCATTTTTGTTTAGAGATGCAGCATGGAAACAGGTTCTTCAACCCACCGAGTCCACGCTGGCCATTGATCACCACGTACACTGGTTCCCTGTTACCCACTTTTGCATCTTACACACTCGGGGCAATTTACACTAGCCCACTAACCTACAAGCCTGCACGTCCTTGGGATGTTGGCGGAAAGTGGAGCACCCGGAGAAAACCCACGCAGTCACAGGGAGAACGTACAATCTTGGTCCAGGCAGCACCCCTAGTCAGGATTGAACCCGGGTCTCTGGCGCTGTGAGGAGCAACTCTACTGCTGTGCCATCCCGTTTTGTCAGGTTTTGTGCAGTTGTTTGGAATACCTCAGTCTCATGCTCGAAGTACCAACACAAATCTACCTGTAAAGTAACGTTGACAGCAAATCCATCGTGCTTCAATTCTCTCTGCAGTTAATTTGCAATAATTTCATCCTTGTTTAGGTTTGTCACAAAGCTATCATTGCCCCAACGGTCTTGCAGTAAACATGCATCAAACATCAACATTTAAAATATGACACAGAATTAGCACAAGCTTCACAGCCTATCTATCCCAAAAGATGTATGCGATTTTAAAAGCCCATGTGCTTTTAGTTACAATTAACTGAGTGAAAAACCCATGAATATTATCACGTTGGATCTTTCTGAAACATCTCCAAACTCTTGATGTCTAAAATAATCTTCAGGTGGCACAGTGGCACAGCAGTGGAGCTGCTGAGTTACTTTGTGTCTGTCTATCTTTGGTATCAACCAGCGTCTGCTGTTCTTTGTTTCTACACAGGGTGATTTACCTGCAATTGGAGAATTAAATGTTCTTATCATTAGGTTTTGAGTTACACAATGGGATGAATATTGAGTAACTTACAACCTACTGGAATGAAGATGGGATAAGAGGTGCTGTTCCTCCAGTTTGCATTCTGGTCTCGCACTGGCAATGGAGGAGGTCAATAGACAATAGGCAATAGGTACAGGAGGAGGCCATTCGGCCCTTCGAGCCAACACCGCCATATAATGTGATCATGGCTGATCATTCTCAATCAGTACCCCGTTCCTGCCTTCTCCCCATATCCCCTGACTCCACTATCCTTAAGAGCTCTATCTAGCTCTCTCTTGAATGCATTCAGAGAATTGGCCTCCACTGCCTTCTGAGGCAGAGAATTCCACAGATTCACAACTCTGACTGAAAAGGTTTTTCCTCATCTTAGTTCTAAATGGCCTACCCCTTATTCTTAAACTGTGGCCCCTTGTTCTGGACTCCCCCAACATTGGGAACATGTTTCCTGCCTCTAACGTGTCCAACCCCTTAATAATCTTATACGTTTCGATAAGATCTCCTCTCATCCTTCTAAATTCCAGTGTATACAAGCCTAGTCGCTCCAGTCTTTCAACATATGACAGTCCCGCCATTCCGGGAATTAACCTAGTAAACCTACGCTGCACGCCCTCAATAGCAAGGTCATATCATCATATATATATACAGCGTGGAAACAGGCCTTTTCGGCCCACCAAGTCCGCGCCGCCCAGCGATCCCCGCACATTAACACTATCCTACACCCACTAGGGACAATTTTTTTACATTTACCCAGTCAATTAACCTACATACCTGTACGTCTTTGGAGTGTGGGAGGAAACTGAAGATCTCGTAAAAAACCCACGCCGGTCACGGGGAGGACGTACAAACTCCTTACAGTGCAGCACCCGTAGTCAGGATCGAACCTGAGTCTCCGGCGCTGCATTCGCTGTAAAGCAGCAACTCTACCGCTGCGCTACCGTGCCACCCTACTGTGTAAGTATGTCGTATGCAAAGATAATATGAGAGGCCGTATTTTAGCAGAGACGATAAAGAGTGGCGCTGTTGCCTTACAGCGCCAGAGACCCAGGTTTGATCCTGACTACAGGTGCTGCCTGTATGGAGTTTGGACATTCTCCCGGAGACTGCAAGGAATTTCTCCGGATGTTCCGGTTTCCTCCGACACTCTACAAACGAGCAGGTTTGTAGGTTAATTGGCTACGGTAAAACACGTAAATAGTTCCTAGTGTGTAGGATAGAGTTTTGTGGATGTGGTGAGTACTGGTTGGTGCGGACGTTTTGGGCCAGAGGGCATGATTCTGTGCTGCATCCCTAAAGTCTAAAGATTGACTTCAGTACGTGTGGACTTGTTATCACGTTCTGTTCACTCAGCTGTTTCCTATGTTGTTGATTTCCTGCCTCCATTCACATTTTGCGTGATCTTTAGTTGATGACAAATCGGAGTGTTTTGAAAAACCTAGTCTAATCCCAGAAGATAGGCACAAAAAGCCGGAGTAACTCAGCGGGTCAGGCGACATCTCTGGCGAGAAGGAATGGGTGACATTTCAGGGTCGAGACCCTTCTTCAGACCTAGTCTAATCCCAGACTCCACGATCACTGCTCATTGTTTAAATCTGTACTTATCATATCATATCATATATATACAGCCGGAAACAGGCCTTTTCGGCCCACCAAGTCCGTGCCGCCCAGCGATCCCCGTACATTAACACTATCCTACACCCACTAGGGACAATTTTTACATTTACCCAGCCAATTAACCTACATACCTGTCTGACCTTTTGGCAACAACACACTGAATGATAATAAAACATCAGGGAGGAAATTGCTTCATGCGGCACGAGAGAGAAGCTGCAAAGAATGCTTGCCTTCTGCTGAGCAACAAATGAACAATTGAGGCAATTGGTCGGTACTCAGGCAGTGGACTAACCCTTGGCCCATTAACCTCAACGATCCGGGAATCATCTTTCTTTCTGTCACTTTACACAATTAGTTTTATCTTCTCCTGACGGTATTGATCCATGCAGGCGTCCACAGAAGCCAGCCATCAATAATAGAGTCGTAGTATCCTACAGCATGGAAACAGGCCCTTTGCCCCAACTTGCCCACGCCAACCAACATGCCCCATCTACACTTGTCCCACCTGCCCGTGCTTGCCCCAAAACCCTCTAAACCTCTCCCATCCATGTTCCTGCCCAAGTGCCTTTTAAAAGCTATGATAGTACCTGCCTCAACTACCTCCTCTGGCAGCTCGTTCCATATATCCACCACCCTTTGTTTAAAAAAAGTTACCCCTCGGGTTCTTATTAAACCTTTTCCCCCCTCACCTTAAACCTATGTCCTTGGTTCTCGATTCCAGTACTCTGCGCAAAAAAACTCTGTGCATTTACCCAATCTATTCCCCTGTGAAAGATCACCCCACATCCTCCTGCACTTTCTCGGAATAAAGTCCTAGCCAGCTCATAGCTCCCGATAACTCAGGCCCTTGAGTCCTGGCAACATCCTCGTAAATCTTCTCTGCACCCTTCCCAGCTTGACAATGTCTTTCTTATAACATGGTGACCAGAACTGAGCACGATATACTCTAAATGCGGCTTCACCAATGCCCTGTGTCACCTTTGTCAAATTCTTGATTAGAACGGGTGTCAAGGGTTATGGGGAGAAGGCAGGAAAATGGAAGTAGGAGGCAAAGATCAGCCATGATTGAATGGCGGACTGGACTCGATGGGCTGAATGGCCTAATTCTACTCCTATAACTTGTGAACTTACACATCTGCAACATGACCTCCAAACTTCTATACTCAATACTAATGAAAGCCAATGTGCCAAAAGCCTTTTTGACCACCCGATCTACCTGTGATGCCAAAGGTGTCGTGTAGACTGACCTCTCGGAGAACACCAATGGTAAATTCATACATGAAAGGCTTTTGCATTGATCCACATCCTGTTGTTACCTGTGCAAAGACAGTAGTTCCTCAGTTCACAAACCAGGCCATGCACAGAGATTGTGAGTGTTTGGACTGAGAGATTTTCTCTGGATGGGAGGAGGAACTCAACGCGAAATGTCCTCTGTCCATTTCCCCCCACAGGTGCTGCCTAATCCGGTGTGTTCCTCTAGCAATTTGTAATAAAAAGGAACTGCAGATAGATGCAAAATGCTGGAGTAACAGCTCTCTGGAGAACATGGATTGGTGATGTTTCGGGTCGGGACCATCCCTCGGACTAGCAATTTGTTATTTTGCTCCACTTTCCGACGTCCTTTGTTTCTATTGTGAATGTTTGTCCTTTTGAGTGTTTTACCTGCTTTTAGCATTTGGGAACAGTTGGATAGGATGGTCTGACACAGGGGAACAATTCAGTAGGGAAAAGCCGGCACGGTGACACAGCGCAGAGTCGCTGCCTCACAGCGCCAGAGATCCAGATTCGATCCTGTCACGGGGTGCTGCCTGCACAGAGTTTGTACGTTCTCCCCGTGACCTCCGTGGGCTTTCTCCAGTTTCCTCTCACACTCCAAAGACGTACAGGTTTGTAGGTTAATTGACTCGGTAAATTTGTAAATTTGCACTAATGTGTGAAGGTTAGTGTTGGCGTGCGAGAATCGCCGTTCGGCGCGGTCTCGGTGAGCCGAAGGGCCTGTTTCCGTGCTGTGTCTCCAAACTGAACTAATTCCAATCCTCCTGACCCATAACTGATGAAAACTCTGGAGCTCATTTCTCTTTCAGTGGGGGAATGTCCAGATGTCCTGGGCTGACTCGTACAATGTAGCCTTCTCCTTCCACCCTCCAACCATTACCACCACGCTCCTCCAGCCCCGAGAGAGGGGACCAATGTTTCCAATATAGAAATGAGCAGCAGCAAGGTTCAGAATGATGTCTTTATAACTTGACTTAAATGTAATCAAAGTGACTCACAGTAAAATCTTGGCTGCACTTCATCGCCATGACCGATGATAAATATCTGCCAACAGCGAAATATCCTGTGTGGACTGAACAAGGGGAAATTAGAGTTCACGTTTGAGCTGTATCTTGCGCAGTGACGGATATTAATCCCGGTCCTGGAGGTTTGGGACTCCAAGTCCATTATTGGAGATGTTGATTGCATGGATGCCAAAGAATAAGTAAGAAAAAATGAGAACAAATTCTCATTGTGGGATTCATTTGAAGATGGATCACCAGCAGGGGGATTTAGTATATCGGCGAGGACTGTTCAACACGGCTGCAGTGAAATATTATGTTGTGAAGAATGTTTGGAATTGAATCCAAGTATTGTGAAAAAGCTTGAGAAAGATGGCAATAATTCACTAGAGTGGGTAAAGCAATGGAGTGGACCAGAGAAGTTTAGAGTAAAGGCAGAGAGCCCTGAATTCAGTATTTATCTTCAGTCCTGCAGGAAAAAAATAAGTATTTATAAGCTTCATTCATTCATTCATTCATTTTCTTTATTTTAATAATAATGGCACATCTGATAGAGGTGCTGCCTCAGAGCACCTGAGACCCAGGTGCGATCCTGAGCACAGGTGCTGATTATGTGGAGTTTGCACGTTCTCCCTGTGACCACATGGGTTTCCTCTCACATTGATTGATTGATTGATACCTTATTACCACAAGTGACTGTCACTGTGAAATTATTTGTTTTGCATACCGTGCACATGGTATACAAAGAATCGCTATGTAAAGGGCTCCGACATCACCAAGATGTGCGGTTGTGTAGGTTTATTCGGCCTCTGTGAGTTGCCATGAATGTGCGGAGAGTGGATGCAAAGGTGGGATAACATTGAACATGTGTGAACGGGTATTCGGCGTGGACTCGGTGGCCAAAGCACCTGTTTGCGCACTGTATCTTTCAATCCATTTATAAGCCTTGTATTCACATGATCAAGTCTCGAAAACCTGAGAATTAAAGCATTAGCTAGTTCCTCTAGCTAGAAAATAAATTGTTCCTTCTTTCTGCTAAAAAATGTATAATGGGTACAAAACAAATACCATTTTAAATGATAGACAGCTACGAAACTTCAGTATTTCAGCAAGCCGCAAATTTATTACTTGGTAAATGGATGTACTTTTTCATCTATCTATCATGCAAAGCATTGCAGGATTCTTTATTACCTCTCCAATCTTCTCATTTTGTCTCTGAATGATACTAGCTAATGGTTCTGTTAGTTTAACCGATTGCAGGAGCTCTACAGTGCTTCAGCTAACCAGTCAGTCTTCATGTGGGTGCTGTGAATGTGCTTGCAAATGTGAGATTCTGCCCTTGATGTTAAGTGAAGAAACTAATGCCCAGCACTGAACAATAATGTAATGTCTTGAAATTCGAAGCAAATCATTTAGTGAGGAGTTTTGTATCAAATGAGATACTGTGTAAAATATTGTAGCGCTTTCTGTAGTCTTTTGTGTTCTTTTTTGTCAGTAATATTGCTCATAAATCTCCATGCAGGAGGCTGTTTTATTGTCTATGTGTCTGGATAATAATGAAATTCAAAGTCTAGAGACAATATGCTGTCAAATCAAGCATTCGCCTTTTTGACACCAAAATATTTCAGTGTTCCATGTGCATTCTAAAATTGCCATCGCGTAAACAGATAAAAAGCACAGATTTTCAGACGAGATGGCAAATGCAACTTATTGTGGAAACTTTGCCCACTAAATAGACAAATTCATCTTTGAGCCCCTTTTAATTTATCCCTGCAACAGTGCTGATAAAAAATAAATTCATGGATACTATTCAAGTCAAGTCAAGTCAAATTTATTTGTCACATACACATACTCGATGTGCAGTGAAATGAAAGTGGCAATGCCTGCGGGTTGTGCACAAAAAGAATTACAGTTACAGCATATAAATAAAGTTAATAAGTTACTAAACATAGCACAAAAAGTGTCGACAAAAATTTAGTCTCTGGGGTTATCAAAGTTGACAGTCCTGATGGCCTGTGGGAAGAAGCTCCGTCTCATCCTCTCCGTTTTCACAGCGTGACAGCGGAGGCGTTTGCCTGATCGTAGCATCTGGAACAGTCCGTTACTGGGGTGGCAGGGGTCCCTCATGATCTTGCTTGCTCTGGATCTGCACCTCCTGATGTATAGGTCCTGCAGGGGGACGAGTGTAGTTCCCATGGTGCGTTCTGCCGAACGCACTACTCTCTGCAGGGCCATCCTGTCCTGGGTAGAGCTGTTCCCAAACCAGACTGTAATGTTGCCGGACAGGATGCTCTCTACAGCCCCAGAGTAGAAGCAATGAAGGATCCTCAGCGACACTCTGAATTTCCTCAGTTGTCTAAGGTGGTAAAGGCGCTGCTTAGCCTTACCCACCAGTGCGGCAATGTGCGTTGCCCACGTCAGGTCCTCTGCGATGCGGACTCCCAAGTATTTGAAACTGCTCACCCTATCCACAATAGACCCATTTATCTCCAGTGGCGTGTACGTCCTTGGATGTTTAGCCCTTCTGAAGTCCACAATCAGCTCCTTTGTTTTAGTGACATTCAAGAGGAGGCTATTGTCCTGACACCAGAGTGCCAGATCAGCCACCTCCTCCCGGTAGGCCTTCTCATCATTGTTGGAGATCCGGCCCACCACCACAGTGTCATCAGCAAACTTGATGATGGAGTTTGAGCTGAACCTGGCCCTACAGTCATGTGTGTACAGGGAGTACAGTAGGGGGCTAAGGACGCAGCCCTGGGGGGATCCTATGTTCAGGGTGAGGGAGCTAGATGTGTGTTCCCCCATCCTGACCACTTGGGGCCTGGCAGTGAGAAAGTCCAGGACCCAGGCACACAGAGGGGTGCTAAGCCCCAGTTCCAGCAGCTTCTCAACCAGTCTGCTGGGGACTATTGTGTTGAATGCTGAACTAAAGTCAATGAACAGCATCCTCACATAGCCCCCCTGGCTGTCCAGATGAGAGAGAGCGGTGTGTAGAACCTGGGAGACCGCATCATCCGTGGACCTGTTCGGACGGTATGCGAACTGTAGTGGGTCCATGTTGCGAGGAAGGAGGGCGCAGATGTGCTTCTTGACTAGCCTCTCAAAGCATTTCATGACAACCGAGGTGAGGGCCACCGGTCGGTAGTCATTTAAACACGCTGGAGAGGCATTCTTTGGCACCGGTACAATGATGGATCTTTTGAAGCATGCAGGGACCACGGACTTTGCCAAGGAGAGGTTGAATATTGTGGTGAGCACTGGAGCAAGCTGAGTAGCACAAGACTTTAGTACTCGCCCAGATATACCATCTGGGCCTCCAGCTTTCCTCGTGTTCACACGCGTCAGAGCCCACCTCACCTGTCTTTTCTGAATTGAGTTTATCATTACCCAAAGACTTTCATGGCTAATGTTGTTGTCAAAAGCACTGGACCTGTACGTCATAGGTGCAGAATTAGGCCACTCGGCCCATCGAGTCTTCTCCGCCAATCGACCATGGCTGATCTATTTCTCTCTCACAATCCCATTCCCCTGCTTTCTCTCCGTAACCCTTGATTTTGGTGTGTAACAGTTTTTCTGATGCATTCCAAGATTTAGCTCCTGAGGGGTGGATTTTAAATGGGTGCAAAGGTGTTCTATTTCACCCTGTTTTAAGTAAACAAAGTGTACAGCAACCCACTTATTTAAAAGATATATCAAATCTACAAAAGCAAAGTCAGTCATTTCTAGATTATGGATGCGTGACATGCTGAGGCAAACAGCAGAGTTGTGCTTAAGGGGAGGCTGGATAATCAGAGAGGGTGAAAGGAATGAGGGAATTGGGAAGGGAGGATCAAGTGGTGCTTAAACACTGCGAAGGGCCACCTGGGCTGGTTGGTCGGGTCGGTTTCTATGCAATTCTGTGTTTAGGTTTAGGTTTATTATTGTCACGTGCACCATGGTGGCCCTGCCAGTTCCACTGTTCGCATCCATATATCCCGTAATCACCTCTTCCACAGCCAACAATGGGCCATCGTGGGGTCCTCCTTACCTTGGTCATCGGTGCCTGTTCTCATTTGTTCTGATCCTTTTCATACCTCTAGTTTCCCTCCCCCCACCCCCCCCAACTGTGTCTGAAGAAGGGCTTCGACCCGAAACACCACCTATTCATTTTCTCCAGTGATGTTGGGGGAGTCCAGAACAAGGGGCCACAGTTTAAAAAATAAGGGGTAGGCCATTTAGAACGGAGATGAGGAAGAACTTTTTCAGTCAGAGAGTGGTGAAGGTGTGGAATTCTCTGCCTCAGAAGGCAGTGGAGGCCAGTTCGTTGGATGCTTTCAAGAGAGAGCTGGATAGAGCTCTTAAGGATAGCGAAGTGAGGGGGTATGGGGAGAAGGCAGGAACGGGGTACTGATTGAGAGTGATCAGCCATGATCGCATTGAATGGCGGTGCTGGCTCGAAGGGCTGAATGGCCTACTCCTGCACCTATTGTCTATTGTCTATTGTCTATGCTACTTGACCCGCTGAGTACCTCCAGCATTTTAGGTCTATCTACAATGAAAGCTTTGTTTTGCATGCTATCCGAAGAGGACAGATATACCATTTACAAATACAATCAAGTCAGAGCAGCACAGTGGCGCAGGGGTAGAGTTGCTGCCTTGCAGCACCAGAGACCCGGGTTTAAACCTGACTACAGGTGCTCTCTGTACGGAGTTTGTATGGCCTCCCTGTGACCAATTGTGTTTTCTCTGGGTGCTCCGGTTTCCTCCCATGTTCCAAAGACGCGCAGGTTTTTAGGTTAACTGGCTTCTGTAAATTGTCCCTCGTGTGTAGGATGGAACTCCTGTACGGGGCAATTGCTGTTCGGTGCGGACTCGGTGGGCCAAAGGGCCTGTTTCCACACTGTAACTCTATACTCAACTAAATTCAAACTTGAGTATAATAGGTAAAGCAAGGGGGGAGATACAGTGGTCTTCCCATTTATTTTACGAGGTTCCAAAAGTACATCGAGCCCATTATTTGGACTATATTGGCTATTTGCACTGGAAATTAAACTTTTTTGACTTCCATTGGATTGCCTGTTTATACAAGAATATTTTTGTGTATTTAACTATTATTTTGTGAGTGTCTGTGTCCCCGCGGACAAAACTCCCTTTCCCCAAGCCTCGCCCCATTTGTACCCCTTTCCGTAATCAGCCAGTGAGCTACGAAAGTTTGACGTGTACACGTTATTTATTAAGTCTAAGCTGAGATGTAGGTCAGCCAAGAAGTGTGTAACGTTTAAACCCAAATGTTATATGACAAACTTTCAAAGTGCAGCAAAGCTAAAATTGGCGATGGACACCCTCCAATGTTCAAAGACTTGAAGGCGGTAGAGGGTGGAAGTGCACGAACACAAGTTAAATGTGGGCAGACTTTTAAATATCGGATCTTTTTGTATTTTGATTTAACGCGTTCTCTGCACAGCGGAGATGCCAGCCCATTAAAAATGATTTTCCTTTCATGCTGGTGAGCTGCAAAGTGACAAGTGTCAAAATGGGACAATATAAAAGAAAACTGACAACAAAAATAATGCTTGATGGAGGAGTGGAAGCTCTTGGTAAATCAAACGTCCATTTTATTGATGACGTGTTCTGGTGTTAGACTGAAAGATGGAAACCTGTCTTTGTTCTTGTGTTGGCATCTGACTAAGATTTGAGGCAATAGGCACAGAAACGGGTTAGAGACATAGTATGGAAGCAGGCCCTTCGGCCCAACTTGCCCACATAAGCCAACATGTCCCAGCAACTCTAGTTCCACCTCCCTGCATTTGGTCCATATCCCTCCAAACCTGTCCTATCCATGTAACTATCTAACTGTTTCTTAAATGTTGGCATAGTCCCTGCCTCAACTACCTCCTCTGGCAGCTTGTTCTATACACCCACCACCCTTTGTGTGGAAAAAGTTACCCCTCAGATTCCTATTAAATCTTTTCCCCTTCACTTTAAACCTATGTCCTCTGGTCCTCGGTTCACCTACGCTGGGCAAGAGACTCTGTGCATCTACCCAATCTGTTCCTCTCATGATTTTATACACATCACATTAGTTCTTCAGCCCAACTCGTCCATGCTAGCCAAGATGTCTATTTGAGACAGGCCCATTTGTCTGCATTTAATCCATTTCTCTCTAAACCTTTCGTATTCATGTACCTCTCTAATAGTTTTTCAAGCATTGCAATTGTTGTGATTGTTTTGATCAGGTATCAATGGCGACACGGTGGCGCAGTGGTAGAGTTGCTGCCTCACAGCGCCAGAGACCCACGTTCGATCCTGACTACGGAGTTTGCACGTTCTCCCCGTGACTGTGTGGGTTTTCTCCGGGTGCTCTGGTTTCTTCCCACATTCCAAAGACGTGCAGGTTTGGAGATTCATTGGCTTCTGTAACTTGTCCCTAAGTGTGCAGGATAGAACGAGTGTACGGGGGATTGCTGGTCGGCGTGGACTCGATGGGCCGAAGGGCCTGTTTGCACGCTGTATCTCTAAAACTAAAGGTGTAACTAATGTGTATTTGATCAGACAATTTGCTTCCCTAAGCATTTCTATCCAACAGTAGAGTTGCTGCCCAACAGCTGCGGGTGTCAGAGGTTATGGGGAGAAGGCAGGAGAGTGGGGTTATGAGGAAGAGATCGATCAGCCATGATTGAATGGCAGAGTAGACTTAATGGGCCGAATGGCCTCATTCTACTCCTATCGGAGAGAGTTAGATTTAGCTCTTAGGGCCAATGGATTCAAGGGATAGGGGAGAGAGCAGGAACGGGGTTCTGATTTTGGATGATCAACCATAATTATATTGAATGGTGGTGCTGGCTTGAAGGGCCGAATGGCCTCCTCCTGCACCTATTTTCTATATTTACCCATCAATACTATCCTGATTATCCAATACTTATCCTTGCAGATGATTACAGTCACAAATTACTGTACAAATTACCCCATGGCTTGCTCGTCTTTGGGACGTGGGAGGAAATTGGAACATTCATAGGAAGCAGACACAGTCACAGGAAGAACGTGCAAACTCTAAGCTATCAAGCTGCAATGAGGCGACACTCTGCTCTCCACTGTGTTCCCTACCCACCCCCATCTCCCCTGCACACCATTACGTTTGCGATCTTTGACACAGATTCTCCCACAGTATTCGGATTCTCATGTCACACAAATCCACTGTAAATATTCCTCATGACTGTCTGAAGAAGGGTCTCGACCCAAAATGTCACCCATTCCTTCTCTCCAGCTGTGCTGCCTGTCCCGCTGAGTTACTCCGGCATTTTGTGTCGTCCTTTCTCATGACTTTGACTGTTGTTTGCTGTTAATAACCTGGCAAATTTGAGGCCACTCCACCAAATAAGGTACGGTGGCACAGCGATAAAGCAACTGCCTCCCAGCGCCAGAGACCCGGTTTGATCCTGACTGCAAGTGGTGACCGCATGGAGTTTGTACGTCCTCCCCGTGACCGGCGTGGGTTTTCTCCGAGATCTTTGGTGTCCTCCCACACTCCAAAGACGCACAGGTTTGTAGGTCAATTGGCCTGGTATGTAAATATAAAATTGTCCCTAGTGTGTGTAGGGTAGTGTCAATGTGCGGGGATCGCTGGTCAGCACGGACTCGGAGAGCCGAAGGGCCCTTTTCTGCGCTGCGCTTCCCAGCTGTTATCAGGCAACTGAATCATCCTACCACCCGGAGAAAACCCATGCAGGTCATGGGGAGAACGTACGAACTCCGTACAGACAGTACCCATAGTTGGGATCAAACCCGGGTCTCTGGCGCTGTAAGGCAGAAACAAATTTTCTGCCCTTCCTTAATGAAGAATGAGGTGCAGTATATTTTGAATCTGCAGATAACATGTTATTTTAAAAGGATCACAGGCATGTCATAAAGTTTAAGAGGCATTTGGACAGACACATGGATAGACTAACAGGCACATGGATAGAAGAGAGGCACAAAATGCTGGGGTAACTCAGCCGGACAGGCAGCATCTCTGGAGAGAAGCAATGCGTGACGATTCAGGTCGACACCCTTCATCAGACTGTGAGTCAGGGGAGAGGGAGACGCATATAGAAGGGTAAGGTGTGAAAATGAGAGAACAAAGGGGACAAAGCTCAAGGAAAATGTAGAACGGGTCGCAAGTCTGGGTTAAAACGTGGTCGTAGAGTCAGAGAGCAGAAGGAAGCAGCGGGAGAGGGTGATGCAGGGCCAAGTGCAGGAAGGTGGGACTAATGGAGATGGGGCATGTTGGTCACCATGGTAAAGGTGGGCCTATTTCCATGCTGGATGACTGTTAAACAAAAGAGGGCAAAATGTACATGTTACAAGAAAATAAATGAACATTTTTAAGATGAGGATGCTGAAGCCATTTTAATTTTTAATTTCCATCTGAGCTGAGATTGTGCTGTTAGAGAGAATTTGGTTTTTTTTTTAAAGCTAAGGGACAAGATGACTTAGATGTATTGGAAGGTTAATTTGTGAATTCCATGACTCTGGTTTCTACAAACTGCAAATAAGTTTACATCCATTGAATGGATTGCTGCAATATTGACATAGTCTTCACCACAATCCACCGTAAAAGTGTAGCGTTCGTCTGCAAATCTTACTAAAGATAAACGCAGGGCCTGATGCTTTGGAAACCCGAGGCTTTCAGGAATTTTACGTTGTGATGTTTCTTTTTGAAAGAACTCAAGTGTACACAGTCAAGATGGCAAGTGGTTTAACTTTCAAAAGGAGCGTACAAACACAGCTGTGTGTGATGGCTTTCAACTGAAGCACAACTGGTCAAATATTGGGAAGCTCTTGAACTTTGCCACAATTCGGAATGTATCACCTTTTTGGCAAACTAACATGCTACTCAGAATTCCTCCGTCTACGCCGCATCTGCGCCCGGGATGAGGTGTTTCACACTAGGGCGTCAGAGATGTCCTCATTCTTCAGGAAATGGGGCTTCCCCTCCTCCATTATAGATGAGGCTCTCACTAGGGTCTCTTCTACATCCCGCAGCTCCGCTCTTACTCCCCCTCCCCCCACTCGTAACACGGACAGAATCCCTCTCGTTCTCAACTTCTACCCCACCAGCCAGCGTATCCAACAAATCATCCGCCAACATTTCCGTCACCTACAACGGGACCCCACCACTGGCCATATCTTCCCATCCCTTCCCCTTTCTGCGTTCCGCAGAGACCGTTCCCTCCGTAACTCCCTGGTCCACTCGTCCCTTCCTACCCAAACCACCCCATCCTCGGGCACTTTCCCCTGCAACCGCAGGAGATGCAACACCTGTCCCTTTACCTCTCCCCTCAACACCATCCAAGGACCCAAACAGTCTTTCCAGGTGAGACAGAGGTTCACTTGCACCTCCTCCAACCTCATCTATTGCATCCGCTGCTCCAGATGTCAACTTATTTACATCGGCGAAACCAAACACAGGCTCGGCGATCGCTTCGCTCAACACCTGCGCTCGGTCCGCATTGACCAACCTGATCTCCCGGTGGCCGAGCACTTCAACTCCCCCTCCCATTCCCAGTCTGACCTTTCTGTCATGGGCCTCCTCCAGTGCCATAGTGAGGCCCACCGGAAATTGGAGGAACAGCACCTCATATTTCGCCTGGGCAGCTTGCAGCCCAGTGGTATGATCATTGACTTCTCCAACTTTAGATAGATCCTCTGTCCCTCTCTTCCCCTCCCCCTTCCCAGATCTCCCACTGTCTTCCTGTCTCCACCTATATCCTTCCTTTGTCCCGCCCCACTGACATCAGTCTGAAGAAGGATCTCGACTCGCAACGTCGCCCATTCCTTCTCTCCTGAGATGCTGCCTGGCCTGCTGAGTTACTCCAGCATTTTGTGAATAAATACCTTCGATTTGTACCAGCATCTGCAGCCGTTTTCTTACACTGCCATTGGCCATGTGTAGGAAGGAACTGCAGATGCTGCTTTAAACCGAAGTTAGACACAAAAAGCTGGAGTAACTAAGCAGGACAGGCATCAGTTCTGGATAAAAGGAATAGGTGACGTTACAGGACGAGACACCTCTTCCAATCTGAATAAGGGTCTCGACCCGAAACGTCACCTATTCCTTTTCGCCAGAGATGCTACCATGCCCGTTGTATAAAAATGACGTTTCAGATCGCGCATTGTGTCTCATTTTATTCCTGCAGTAGCAAGTCTCGGTAAATTGTCTTGTTCTTGCGGATGCGATTTATTTTTGGGTCCTCTCTCAGTAATAGTCAAAGCATAACATAAGCTAAGGGCTGAGGTTTTCTGAAGAGTTTTTGCACTGTTTTGCATATCGTTTTTATTCTGAATAAAGTTTATTTTTTGGAATCTAAACAAAAAAGAGCCTTTAGGAACTTCAGTTTATTCTTAATGTTTGGAACTCTTTTATAGTTTTTTTTTTAATCATGTGCAATCTTAAACAAATGGAGCCTAATTTAGGAGTTGTATGTCTCAGATTTATTTTTAGAACTTCATGGCTTGAAAGTAAGATTATTTCTTTTCTCTGAAAGGCAATTAATTCCTCCAATTAGAAAAATCTGCAGCTGTGTCTATTTCAGTACTTCACTCTTCACTGCCAAATGCATTTCAGATGTGGAAAGTGGACTAGTGGCCAGGAAAATAGGGTTGTGAGTTGTTCTGCATTCATCCACACTGTGACTGGGCGATAAAGGTAACTGAAGGGTCATTTACTGTGCTGAACAGTAAATGACCCTTCATGCTCAGCAGGTCGGATATTTGCCCTGGCTGACTAGTCTAGAATTGGGGATCAGAATAAAGAGTAGGGGTATGGGAATGAGACCAGAAGAAATTTGATGAACCTTTGTGATTTCTTGAACTCAGTCTCTGAGTTCATGCCTAATACAGATCAGTAGATTCATGGATATGTGTAGGAAGGAACTGCAGATGCTACTTCTACACTGAAGATAGCCACAAAATGCTGGAGTTACTCGGCGGGACAGGCAGCATCTCTGGAGATAAGGAATGGGTGTCATTTCAGTAGGGTTGCCAACTGTCCCGTATTAGCCAGGGCTAACTCAGTGTATTCGGGAAGCGGGGCCGAGTGCTTTCGCCTGGTGGAGGTTGCGTAGCAACCCGCCTCCCGGCCCGGGCGGCCGCCATTGGTGGAGCGGGAGCACATGGCCGCTGGCTGGGTGAGGTCAAGTGGGACGCGGACAGTGATGTCACCTTTTGTCCCTTATTTGGGAGGGAGAAAGTTGGCAACCCCTACGTTTCAGGTCAAGACCCTTCTTCAGACTGAGAGTCAGGGGAGAGGCAGTCTCGAGATAGGGAAGAGTAGGTGTGAAAACGACAGATCAAGGAAATGTAGAATGGTTCATTGTTGGCTGAGGGGAGGTGACAAGGGGGCATGCAATCAGCAAAATTAATCAGGGGGACAATGAAACTAATCGGAGAGCGAGGGTGGGGGAGGGACGGAGAGAGAGGGAAAGCAAGGGTTACGAAGTTAGAGAAATCAATATACATATCGCTGGGTTTTTCAACTGGATATGCAAGGAATGGGGAGTTATGGGGATAGCAGCGTGAGATAGTGCTGAAGTCAACCATTTTGTTCCAATACGAGCAACAGAATTGTGACTAACAACATTTATGAAGGATTATGGCAGAGTTATGGAATGAGCAAATCTGCTGGTTAAAAGAAAACTCGGGCACATTTGTGAGAAATTCAGATTAGGCTGGAATAGAAGCTGAAAGAGGGGGTTAAGTCAGTTCACCCATTTGATCTAGTCTGAAGAAGGGTCTCAACCCAAAACGTCACCTATCCATGATTTCCGGAGATGCTTCCTGACCTGCTGAGTTACTTCAGCACTTTATGTCCCTTTGTGTAATAATCAGCATCTGCAGCTCCTTTTTGTTTTCTACAAAATTCTCTATAAAATGGCCAGAAAATCCAGAGGTAAATCCTGCGTGAAATTACTTTCAAGTAGATGGTTTCGCTTCATTCCTTTTCACAAGGGAGTGCACATTTCATCTAATCTTCTGTGTACAATGATAATCTGCTAATAAAGTTGTCTTTCTCAAACTGCTATCAATCACTGTCCATTGGTATGTTAAGAAGAGAACCCACGTTCACTCTTGGCCATGCTGAATTGCAAATAGGAGTATACTGGGACTTAGTTTAGTATAGAGAGACAGTGCGGAAACAGGCCCCACGGCCCACCGGGTCCGCGCCGACCAGCGATCCCCGTTTATTAACACTATCCTACACACACTAGGGTCAATTTTTTACATTTACCAAGCCAATTAACCTACATACCTGTACGTCTTTGGAGTGTGGGAGGAAACCGAAGATCTCGGAGAAAACCCATGCAGGTCACGGTGAGAACGTACAAACTCCGTACAGACAGCAACCGTATTCGGGATCGAACCCGGGTCTCTGGCGCTGCATTCGCTGTAAGGCATCAACTCTATCGCTGCACTACCGTGCCACCCAAAACTCATCTGAATGTAACATATAAATGGGCTCTGTAGTGCAGTAATTGGATTTAATTCGAAGAATGAGAATTTGATTCAGTGAGGACACTGAGGTCATATTGTGGAAGGAAAAATGCAAAACCCAAAGTATCTCTATAATACATTATAAACATAAATAATTTTAGACCCGAAGAGGCCACTGCTGCCAGTCATGGATCAGTTGAAATTGGAGATGATCAGAAGGTCCTAATTGGACCTTGAATGCCTGGACCTAAATGTTTAGGTACCTTGAATGCCTGACCCGCTGGGTTACTCCAGCACTTTGTCCTTTTTTTCTAAAC
Source organism: Rhinoraja longicauda (assembly GCF_053455715.1). Taxonomy (NCBI): domain Eukaryota; kingdom Metazoa; phylum Chordata; class Chondrichthyes; order Rajiformes; family Arhynchobatidae; genus Rhinoraja; species Rhinoraja longicauda. The sequence goes on from NC_135969.1 coordinate 36,775,385, forward strand.
CAGCATCTGCAGTACCTTGTGTTTACTTTGCAGTGTTGTATGGCAGGAAGAATGATTAGCAATGAGAGGTTTAGTCTAGTTTAGTTCAGTTACAGATTTAATTGAGATACAGTGCGGAAACAGGCCCTTTGGCCGTCCGAATGATGCCCGCACATTAATACTACCCTACACACAAGGGACAATTTTACCAGCCAATTAACCTACTAACCTGTCGGTCTTTGGAGTGTAGGAGTAAACAGAAGATCTCGGAAAAAAACCCTTGCAGGTCACGGGGAGAAGCTACAAACTCCACACAGACAACACCCGCAGTGGGGATCGATCCAGGGTCTCTGGCGCTGTAAGGCAGGAGCTCTACCACTGCGCCACTGTGCCGCCCCCTGTGTCACCGGTGATGAATGACGAAAACCCAGTCCAAAAGGACAGATGTACACATTCCTATGAAGATATGTGGCACGTTTGTTTCATTCAAAATGGTGGATGAATGAAATTTGAAGACTATTAATTGCACACCCTAAAAATGCAAAAAAAAAATTTTATCCAGAGATTTGATCAAACTACATGTGCTGCACTTCAGGTTACCTAAAGTTGCAAAAAAAATACTGCTCATCCCCGACATTTTGTGGTCTAACCATCATTTCCCCCAACAAGGACAGAAATCGGGATTTAAAAGTATCTGCAGGTTACTGGTATAGACAATTGACAATAGGTGCAGGAGTAGGCCATTCGGCCCATCGAGCCAGCACCGCCATTCAATGTGATCATGGCTGATCATCTACAATCAGTACCTCGTTCCTACCTTCTCCCCATACCCCCTGACTCCGCTATCATTAAGAGCTCTATCTAACTCTCTCTTGAAAACATCCAGAGAATTGGTCTCCACTGCCTTCTGAGGCGGAGAATTCCACAGATTTACAACTCCCAGTATCTTCTCCCAGTGGCCGTGAGATGAATTCGGAGTAGGAATAGGCAAAAGTCACTTGGATGTTGAGCTTACTTTACCACTGGATAATTGATGATTCCATTGTAATCTTCTTCTGCTATCCTACCTACCCCAACATCACCCAGCCCTACTCTGCAGAGATGCTGCCTGTCCCCGCTGAGTCACTCCAGCTTTTTGTGTCTATCTTCGGTTTAAACCAGCAGCTGCAGTTCTTTGCTCCACATTTCGTCTGCCTATCCCAATATTTATTTTGCTCCTAGTGCTTGTCAAGAATCGATTTGTCTCCACCTTTGAGCAAATTTTCAAGACTCTGCTTCCGCCATTTTAAGGAATAGAGTCGTATAGCATGGCAACAGGCTGCTGTTGGGAAGAAGCTATCCTTGACCCTGGTGGTCATGGTTTTCAGACTTCTGTACCACCTCCACGATGGTAGGAGTGAAATGAAAGTATGGCCAAGGGGGTGTGGGTTGTGGGTTGTTGATGATGCTGGCTGCCTTTTTGAGGTGGCATCTCCTTTACATCGATGGTGGGGAGTCAGTACCCGTGATGGACCAGGCCATGTTCCTTCATTCCTGGGCATTCGTGTTGCCGAACCAGGCCGTCATGTGACCAGTCAGTATACTCCCTGACACGCACCTGTCGAAGTTTAAGAGAGAATTCGTCGACATATGATGAGCATTTGACGGCACTGGGCTTCTGCTCGCTGGAGTTTGGAAGGATGAGGGGGGGGACCTCGTGAAATTTACCGAATAGTGAAAGGTCTGGATAGAGTCAATGTGAAGAGGATGTTTATTTATTTAGAGATACAGCGCGGAAAGAGGCCCTTCGGCCCACTGAGTCCGCGCCGCCCAGCGATCCCCGCACATTAACACTATCCTACACACACTAGGGACAATTTTTACATTTACCCAGTCAATTAACCTACCTGTACGTCTTTGGAGTGTGGGAGGAAACCGAAGATCTTGGAGAAAACCCACGCAGGTCACGGGGAGAAGGTACAAACTCCGTACAGACGGCGCCCTTGGTCAGGATCGAATCTGAGTCTCCGGCGCTGCATTCGCTGGAAGGCAGCAACTCTACCGCTGCGCCACCGTGCCGCCCATGTTTCCACTAGTGGGAGAGTATATGACCAGAGGTCATAGCCTCAGAATTTAAAAATTGTCCTTTAGGAAGGCGATGAAGAGGAGGTTCTTCAGTCAGAGGGTGGTGGATCTGTGGAATTCATTGCCACAGAGGCTGTGGAGGCCAAGTCAGTGGATAATCTTAAGGCCGAGATAGATAGATTCTTGATTAGTTCGGGTGTCAGGGGTTATGGGGAGAAGGCAGGAGAATGGGGTTAGGAGGGAGACATAGATCAGCCATGATTGAATGGCGGAGTAGACTTGATGGGCCGAATGGACTTATGGACACGCTGAATCTCCACAGTCTTTGAAGGAAGGAGAGCCATTGATGGGCTTACTTTGTGATTGCATTATCTTGCTGGTCCCAGAAGAGATCTTCAGAGATGTGCACGCCCAGGAGGTTGGAAGTTGTTGTCTCTCTCCATCGCCAACCCATCGATGAAGAGGAGTTCGTGGATCTTTGGCTTTCCCTTTCCAAACTCAACAACGGCTCATGGTCTTGCTGATGTTGAGAGCAGGATTGTTGTTCTGGCACCATTCAATCAGATCTCCATTACTATTATAGTCTGACGCATTTTACAGCAACGCCTTGGGCAACAAACAATATCTTGAAGAAGGATCAAGTAATTATAAACGACTGAACAACAACATGTTCCTTGCTTTCTAAAAAAACCTTTGGACTGCATAATAGATGTTGCTAATGCTAACTCTTCAATCATTATTCCAGTATTATTCCTGGGCATGAACAAGCAGCTGAGTAATGGTACTGTTAGATCAAATCCTTCCAAGCGTTGGTTATTCCAAGTATCTCCCAATATCTTCCATAAATTGCAGCTGACTGCAGTTTATTCATCAGACTTTAGAAATACAGCACAGATATACAGCCCTTCAGCCCACTGAATCCATGCCGACCAGCGATCACCCCGTACGCTAGTACTATGTTACACGCTAGGGACAATTTAGAATTTTTTAGCAAAGCCAATTAACCTGTTGACCTGTAGGTCTTTGGAGCGTGGGAGGAAACCGGAGCACCCAGAAAAAACCCACGTAGACACAGGGAGAGCGAGCAAGCTACATACAGACAGCAGGACATACAGGTCTGAAGAAGGGTTTCAACCCGAAACGTCACCCATTCCTTCTCTCCTGAGATGCTGCCTGACCCGCTGAGTTACTCCAGCATTTTGTGAAACCTTCGATTTATACCAGCATCTGCAGTTATTTTCCTACAGACAGCACCCATAGTTGAGATCAAACCCAGGTCTCTGCTGCTGCAATAGACAATAGACAATAGGTGCAGGAGGAGGCCATTCAGCCCTTCGAGCCAGCACCGCCATTCAATGTGATCATGGCTGATCATTCTCAATCAGTACCCCGTTCCTGCCTTCTCCCCATACCCCCTGACTCTGCTATCCTTAAGAGCTCTATCTAGCTCTCTCTTGATTGCATTCAGAGAATTGGCCTCCACTGCCTTCTGAGGCAGAGAATTCCACAGGTTCACAACTCTCTGACTGAAAAAGTTTTTCCTCATCTCAGTTCTAAATGGCCTACCCCTTATTCTTAAACTGTGGCCCCTTGTTCTGGACTCCCCCAACATTGGGAACATGTTTCCTGCCTCTAACGTGTCCAACCCAGGCAGCAACTCTACCACTGCACCACCGTGCCGCCCTAGGCCGATGGAAGTTAGCCATCCAGACAGTGCCTGCATTGCTACTGTTGAGCTGCAAGGTTGAATAGAGGATCGTAAGATCAGAATAGGGACGTTTGCTGCTGATTGCACAATGATCGGCATGCTCTGACTCATTAGATAGTGAAGCAGTCCACATCTAAATGCGGCAATGCCTGGACAATCTCCAGGCCTGGGCTGACAGATGGCAAGTAACATTCACACCACGCAAGCAAGTACCAGGCGACGATGATATCCAACAAGAGAAATTCCAGCTGTTGACCCCCCCTCCCTCCCCCACCACCGACATTCTACGGCATTACCATCGCTGAATCCACCACTACCGGTAATCTGGAGATTATCATTGACCTGAAACTGAGCTGGAACAGGCACTGTGTGCCAGTGTGTCTGAAGGAACAGGTCACAGGCTTGGAATGCTGCAGTGAATAACTCTCCTCCTAACCCCTCAAAGCCTGCCCAATGTTTGCAAGGTTCAAGTCAGGAGTGTGATGGAGCACTCTTCGCTTACTTGGATCAGTGCAGCTTCGTGTGGAGATGCAGCATGGACTGGTGGAGCTTAGTTCAGAGATGCAGTATGGTAACGGGCCCTTTGGCCCACCGAGTCCACACCAACCATTGATCACCAACTCGCTCTGGTTCTATCGTCCCACTTTTGCATCCCCTCCCCACACACTAGCGGCAATTTACAGAGGCCAATTAACCTGCAAACCGGCGCGTCTATGGGATGTGGGAGGAGACTGGAGAACCCGGAGGAAACCCATGTGGTCACGGGGATAAACCTGCAAACTCCACATAGACAGCAATGGAATTTGTTTGAAATTCAAAGTAAACTTTATTCGGAATAAAAAAATTATACCATACAGGAACAATAGACAATAGACAATAGGTGCAGGAGGAGGCCATTCGCCCTTCGAGCCAGCACCGCCATTCAATGTGATCATGGCTGATCATTCTCAATCAGTACCCCGTTCCTGCCTTCTCCCCATACCCCCTGACTCCGCTATCCTTAAGAGCTCTATCCAGCTCTCTCTTGAATGCATTCAGAGAATTGGCCTCCACTGCCTTCTGAGGCAGAGAATTCCACAGGTTCACAACTCTCTGACTGAAAAAGTTTTTCCTCATCTCAGTTCTAAATGGCCTACCCCTTATTCTTAAACTGTGGCCCCTTGTTCTGGACTCCCCCAACATTGGGAACATGTTTCCTGCCTCTAACGTGTCCAACCCCTTAATAATCTTATACGTTTCGATAAGATCTCCCCTCATCCTTCTAAATTCCAGTGTATACAAGCCCAGTCGCTCCAGTCTTTCAACATATGATAGTCCCGCCATTCCGGGAATTAATCTAGTGAACCTAAGCTGCACGCCCTCAATAGCAAGAATATCCTTCCTCAAATTTGGAACTGTGCAAAACTTCTTCCGACATTCTCGGACGCTGTACATACATTCATTTTGTCATTACGTAGTGTTTACAAATTTTTCCCAAAACCATTGCCAATCATGTGACCCCCTGGGTGACAACCCTGCCCTTGTTTGAGTGGCGTCTCCACCACACCCTGCCCCCCCCCCCCCCCAATGTCCAGCAGCAGAAGGACCTTCTTTTAGAAAGCATTTTAGAAAGGTGAGGAGGAACGTCTTTAGTCAGAGGGTAGTTGATCTGTGGGACTCATTGCCACAGAGGGCTGTGGAGGCCAAGTCAGTGGATATTTTTAAGACAAATTCTTGATTGGAACGGGTGTCAAGAGTGATGGGGAGAAGTCAGGAGAATGGGATAAGGAGGCAGAGATCAGAACTGACTGAACGGTGGAGTAGACTCGATGGGCCGAAGGGCCTAATTCTACTCCTACAACTTGTCAACTTGTGACCATGGACTGTGGTCCTCCCCCACAGAGCCTTTGGCGTTGGCTGCACCGAGCTTCAGTGCGTCCCTCAACAGGTACTCCTGCAGTCCGGAGCGGGTCAGTCAGCAACATTCCCGTCGGACATCTCGCTCTGCTCCCCTTCCCCTCTCTGCGTTCTGCAGAGACCGTTCCCTCCGTAACTCCCTGGTCCACTCGTCCCTTCCTACCCAAACCACCCCATCCCCGGGCACTTTCCCCTGCAACCGCACGAGATGCAACACCTGTTCCTTTACCTCCCCCCTCAACTCCATCCAAGGACCCAAACAGTCTTTCCAGGTGAGACAAAGGTTCACCTGCACCTCCTCCAACCTCATCTATTGCATCCGCTGCTCTAGATGTCAACTTATTTACATCGGCGAAACCAAGCGCAGGCTCGGCGATCGCTTCGCTCAACACCTGCGCTCGGTCCGCATTGACCAACCTGATCTCCCAGTGGCCGAGCACTTCAACTCCCCCTCCCATTCCCAGTCTGACCTTTCTGTCATGGGCCTCCTCCAGTGCCATAGTGCGGCTCACCGGAAATTGGAGGAACAGCACCTCATATTTCGCCTGGGCAGCTTGCAGCCCAGTGGTATGAACATCGACTTCTCCAACTTTAGATGGTTCCTCTGTCCCTCTCTTCCCCTCCCCCTTCCCAGATCTCCTTCTATCTTCCTGTCTCCACCTATATCCTTCCTTTGTCCCGCCACCCTGACATCAGTGTGAAGAAGGGTCTCGACCCGAAACGTCACCCATTCCTTCTCTCCCGAGATGCTGCCTGACCTGCTGAGTTACTCCAGCATTTTGTGAATAAATCGCTCCGCTGGGAGGTCAACAAGGCTCGGGCAGACCAAAGAGCGTCTTTCGCCGAGTTGATGACCTTCCAGTAACACTTGACTTCCGCCTCTGAATGTGTCACTGGGAACAGTCCGTTAATCATCGAGTCCTCTGTTACGGAGCTGTTGGGAATAAACCATGACAGGGACCCTTGCAAACCTCTCCAGACTCTCTTTGCAAAATGTTTAGCTGGTAACTCTGCTGTGGGCCCAATGATGCATACAGCACGTGACAGGAAATAAAAGTGGACACGGGAGTGATTGGCGTGAAAAGGCAAAGTAAATGTTTGTTAAACTTCTCTTCCATGCTAATTCCCGTGATTGTCACCAAAGCCGGCCAAGGAAACAATGGTCAAAACAGGAAACAAACAGAAGCAGATGTTCTTTGCAATTATTTTTAAAACAGGCTGCTGGTGGTAAAGTTTCCTTTCTTATTAAACCGCTCCTGGCCTAAAGTTCTTCAAAAGCTGCTTTCACAATAGATTCAGTGTTACTGCTGGGGAGTAGTCTGAAGAGCTTTTGCAGTCAAATGGCGCAGTTCTCAAGGGTGTGGAGGAACAGAGGGCATTGTTGCCCATCCAAGTGTTGGCTTAGACTCGAGCTTCCAGCATAGGTTAGAACCTTCACCATAATCCTGACTTATCCTGAGGGCGGCACGGTGGTGCAGCGGTAGAGTTGCTGCCTTACAGCGAATGCAGCGCCGGAGACTCAAGTTCGATCCGGACCACGGGCGCCGTCTGTACGGAGTTTGTACGTTCTCCCCGTGACCTGCGTGCGTTTTCTCCGAGATCTTCAGTTTCCTCCCTCACTCCAAAGACGTACAGGTATGTAGGTTAATTGACTGGGTAAATGTAAAAAAATTGTCCCTAGTGTGTGTAGGATAGTGTTAATGTGCGGGGATCGCTGGGCGACGCGGACTCGGTGGGCCGAAGGGCCTGTTTCCGCGCTGCATCTCTAAATCTAAAATCTTGCTAAACTTCACCATGTGACAGTTTAAGCAGGGAAACTTTTTTTCAAGAAGGTATAATTAACAAAGGTGATAAGGTATAAGGGACAAAGGTGGGTGAAGGAGGGAACTGCAGATGCTGGTTTTAAACCAAAGATAGACACAAAAAGGTGGAGTAACTCAGCGGGACAGGCAGCATCTCTGGAGAGAAGGGCGGCACGGTAGCGCAGCGGTAGAGCTGCTGCTTTACAGCGAATGCAGCGCCGGAGACTCAAGTTCGATCCTGACTACGGGTGCTGTACTGTAAGGAGTTTGTACGTTCTCCCCGTGACCTGCGTGGGTTTTCTCCGAGATCTTCGGTTTCCTCCCACACTCCAAAGACGTACAGGTATGTAGGTTAATTGGCTGGGCAAATGTAAAAATTGTCCCTAGTGGGTGTAGGATAGTGTTAATGTGCGGGGATCGCTGGGCGGCATGGACTTGGTGGGCCGAAAAGGCCTGTTTCCGGCTGTATATATATGATATGATATGATATGATAAGGAACGGGCGACGTCTCTGGTCGAGACCCTTCTTCAGACTCCTCTTACATACTCATTCCCTTGATTGTGTCTGACGAAGGGTCTCGACCCGAAACGTCGCTCGTTCCTTCTCTCCAGAGATGCTGCCTGTCCCGCTGAGTTACTCCAGCTTTTTGTATCTATTTTAGGAACAATGGAGGAGCCTGGGTGTGGGGGGGGGGGGGGGGGCCGTGAGGAGGGGGCGGGTAGGAGATCAAAGGGGGACCTGACGCGAGGGTACCACCCCCACCCCGCCACTTGCTATGAAATCTTTCCCCCCCCCCATAAGATCATGTGATATGAGCAGAATTAGGCCATTCGGCCCATCAAGTCTACTCCGTCATTCAACCATGACTGGTCTATCTCTCCCTCCTAACCCCATTCTCCTGCATTCTCCCCATAACCTCAGACACCTGTACTAATCAAGAATCTATCTATCTCTCTGCCTCAAAAATATCCACTGACTTGGCCTCCACAGCCTTCTGTTGCAAAGAATTCCACAGTTTCATCACCCCCTGACTAAAGAAATTCCCCCCTCATCTCTTTCCTAAAAGAATGTCCTTTAATTCTGAAGCTATGGCCTCCAGTCCTAGACTCTCCCACTGGTGGAAACATTGTCTCCTCTAACAAATTAATTTTGCTGTGTACCCCCCCAAAAGTTCCAAAGAAATGGTTTGTCTGTCTCCATTGGCCGGACTTGAACGCTGACCCTGAACACTGCAGTTGTGCGCCATCTGCCTTTCCTGACAAACCTCTCTCATGTAAATCAGGAATGCAAAGCTTGGTGCAACAGCCATGCAAATCTTCGGCAGGCTAACGTACTAATTTGAGCTGACACTTGTCGACTTCTGCAGCAGCTTATTCTTTAACCTTCATGGGGTATTCATGGGCAACATTTCAGAATTGTAAGTTTTAAAAAAAATCAAAATAAACTTTATTTAAGGTTTAAAAAAATGTGTACAAGCCGTGGGGCGGCACGGTGGCACAGCGGTAGAGTTGCTGCCTGACAGCGCTTGCAGCGCCGGAGACCCGGGTTCGATCCCGACTACCGGTGCTGTTTGTACGGAGTTTGTACATTCTCCCCGTGACCTGCGTCGGTTTTCTCTGAGATCTTTGGTTTCCTCCCACGCTCCACCAAAGTCGTACAGGTTTGTAGGTGAATTGGCTTGGTGTATGTGTAAATTGTCCTTTGTGTGTGCAGGATAGTGTTAATGTGTGGGGATCGCTGGTCGGTGTGGGTCGAAGGGCCTGTTTCCGCGCTGTATCTCTAAACTAAACAGAAACTGCAATAAAAATTCTACCGACATTCTCGGAGGCTATACATGCATTTAATTTGTCGTTACATAGTGTTTTCACAATTTTCACAATCTTTGAGAATTGTCAGTGCTTGTTTGCAAGTGTCGGAGGATTTATTCTTCGTCACACCCCTCTTCTGACCCGGCATCTACACTTGCATCTGAACTTTTACTCGTGGGAATGCCAACTTGCTGGCAAATGTTAGTCTATTTTCATTTGAGCTCCTGTTTTTGTGTCCCAGGATACCATAAACATCCCTTCAAGTGGGAAATAATTGGTCACTTCATGGCACGATGTTGAGTTATTCATCATTTCAACCTGTATTTTGATTTGCAATAGGAAATGATATGCGATACCCTTAACGTGAGTTACGAGGCTGTTTTAACTCTGGAGACAGGGAGCAGCCTGGGGCAAATTCAACTTTGTGCAATTCAAATAGACACCAAACGCTGGAGTAACTCAGCGGGCCGGGCAGCATCTCTGGAGAGAAGGAATGGGCGATGTTTCGGGCCGCAAACTCTGAAATGAGGTGCGCTCCCAGAAATATATGTTGGAGAAAATTGGGACCTAAATTCAGCATCAGGCTTCATGGAACTGCAGATGCCGGTTTGCTCCGAAGATAAACACGAAGTGCTGGAGTGACGCAGAGGAACAGGCAGCATCTCTGGAGAGAAGGAATGGGGGACGGTTTCGGATCAAATGTTGATTTCTCTAATTTCAAGGAATCCCTGCATTCCCTCTACCCCCGCCCCTCCCCCACCCTAGTCGTCCTGCCAGTTACACTGTTCGCATCCATGCATCCCTTTCCACGGCCAACAATGGACCATTGTGGGCTCCACCTTTCCCTGGTCATCGATGCCGGCTCTACTTTATTCCGAACCTTTACATACCTCCAGTTTCCCTCTCCCCTGACTCTTAGTCTGAAGAAGGGTTTCGACTCGAAACGTCACCTTTTCCTTCTCTCCGGAGATGCTGCCTGACCCGCTGAGTTACTCCAGCATTTTGTGTCTAGTATCTGTCCGCAATGTTAAAGTCCCGTAGGCGACTGCTGTGAAGCTCTCAAAATCGGTCTCCAGCAAAGGCCGCCAACTCCTCGATGTTAGGCCGCAGTGCGGACGGAGATACGATACGGAAAAATAATCGCATCTCCATCGGGGCAAGAGGTTAGAAAAGTTTACCCCAACCCCCCCTCTCCCCCTCTCCCCCTCTCCCCCCCCCCCCTCTCCCCCCCCCCCCCCCTCCCCTCTCCCCCCCCCCCCTCTCCCCCCCCCCCCCCCCTCTCCCCCCCCCCCCCCCCCCCTCTCCCCCCCCCCCCCCCCCACATAAAACAAGCTAAAGAACACTAAAAACATACATTTAATACATACTAATTAAACACAAAGAAGGGAAGGACAGACAGACTGTTGGCGAGGCAGCCATTGCTGATGCCACCATCGTGCTCTATAACTGTGAGTACAGTGCTCCAAGGCAGAATAAGGAGCCAGATACAACTCCTTGTCTCATTTAGTGCTTGAGGATTAGCTGATTAGGAATGCACAAGCCCCTGAATACTCTGCTGCAACAGAAGGATGCCTTCAAGGGAGGAGGGTTTGGTGAAATGCAGGCACCAATGAGTGAGTGCCTGTGTGAGCTATGTGGTGCTCTCTAATCTTAGTAATCTGGTTGGTGTTGATGTGTGGAACTGCCAGAGAATCGAGCAGCTGAAACCTGAGAGATAAGGAAGCCTTTCATCTTCTAGCAGGTTGTAACTTACTGCCAATGTCTCTCTGCTGTACCTGATTCTGAGGCATGGCTATCCTGCTGCTTGTAATGAGCTCAGCTGTGTGTCTGTGTGGACCTTGGAGATAAAGAGCGGAAACAAGGCCTTCGGCCTACCAAGTCCACGCCACCCAGCGGTCCCCGCACACTAACACTATCCTACACACGGGGGACAATTTTACAATTTTACCAATGCCAATTAACCCACAAACCTGCAAGTCTTTAGAGTGCCACGCGGTCACAGGGAGAACGTACAAACTCCATACAGACAGCACCCGTAGTCAGGATCAAACTCGTGTCACTGGTGCTGTGGGGCAGCAACTCTACCGCTGCGCCACCGTGGCCAGCTCTGTGCCAGGTTGAATCTCTGCCAGCCATTTCTCACTCGGCCCCAGACGATCTGAACGCAAGCACACATGGCAACAGGAACGCAGAACAATGTTGTCTGGAAATACTTTCCTGATGGTAATATTGGCGCAGCTGCAAACGCTGAGACAGGCGCTGCCAGGGGCAATGATCCCCTTGGATCAGTCATGCCAGCATGTTTTTGCTTAGATACCTTGTTCCATAGCCAGAACCTCGAAATAACACACAATGATCCAACATACAACTAGTATCACTCTTGCAATTTTACTGCCCGATTTGTGTTTGAGTTACTACGGATGTAAATAAACTTCATACTTGATCATTAGTAACAACAAATCCCTTGTAGTTAATTTAACCTTGCACACCAAGTTGCTGCCTCACAGCGCCAAAGACCCAGATTCGATCCTGACTATCGGTGCTGTCTGTATGGAGTTTGTACGTTCTCCCCGTGGCCTGCGCGGGTTTTCTCTGAGATCTTCAGTTTCCTCCCTCACTCCAAAGACGCACAGGTCTGTAGGTTAAATGGCTCGGTATAAGTGTAAATTGTCCCAAGTGCGTGTAGGATAGTGCTAATGGGCGGGGATCGCTGGTCGGCGCGGACTCGGTGGGCCAAGGGGCCTGTTTCTGTGCTGTATCTCTAAACTAAACTAAACACCGGGTGTGAAATTCACAAGGACGGGTGGAATACCAATTTAACATCTTGTCAATATATTTTTCTATTGGTTTCAAATGTGTGGAGAGCCGCAACAGCCTGGGACTTGCCTGGAACAGGCACTGCTCATGAGAACGATGAAAATGCATGGTCAATGAAACCATGTGCCTCTTGAGACTATTCGCTTCTGTACGCTTGCTGATCGCGGGTGTGCTCTAATTTCAAGTAGCCCCTGCATTCCCTCTCTCTCTGTCCCCCCCCCCCCCACCCTAGTCGTCCTACCAGTTTCACTATTTGTATCTCTTCGTTATCCCCTCCTCCACAGCCAACAATGGACCATTGTGGGCTCCTGGGTCATCGGCGCCAACTCTGATTTGTTCTGCACCTTTTCATACCTCTAGTTTCCTACCCCTCTGACTCTCAGTCTGAAGATGGGTTTTGACCCAAAACATCACCTACTCGTTCTCTCCAGAGATGCTGCCTGTTCCGCTGAATTACTCCAGCATTTTGTGTCTAGCTTCGGTGTAAACCAGCATCTGCAGTTCCTTCCTGCAAATAGAGGCACTCCCTGACTTGCCTGAAAGGCGACTTGTGTAAACTCGCACTTGTGTTAAACAATTCTATAAGCCCAATGCCTTGTTTCTGAGTTGCGGGTCTCGGTAGCAGAGCGCTGTCACATGTGGCTGATCTCACGGATTCTCCCGCGTGGTCTCCGTGTGGGAACTCCCACCCACTCTCCTGACCCGCGTAACGACTGACTCTCGCGACAGTCCGCGGGACGCAACCCTGGCGGAAATCAGCGTGCGGCGCGGTGGCGCAGCGGTAGAGTTGCTGCCTCACTGCGCCAGTGACCCGTGTTCGATCCCAACTACGGGTGCTTGTCCGTACGGAGTTTGTACGTTCTCCCCGTGACCTGCCTGGGTTCCATCTGAGATCTTCGGTTTCCTCGCACACTCCAAAGACGTACAGGTTTGTCGGTTAATTGGCTTGGTGTAATAAAAATGTAAATTGTCGCTAATGTGTGTAGGATGGTGTTAATGTGCGGGGATCGCTGGTCGGAGCGGACTCGGTGGGCCGAATGGCCTGTTTTCCGCGCTGTTTCTCTAAACTAAACGAGGCTTCCTCAGTGGTAGCACAATCCTAACACGCATTTAAAGATTGGTTCGGGTTGTATCTCTAGGCTAAACTAAAGACGGGGAGCGCCTGAATGTAAATGAAGACTTGATTTTAATTAGCACCATTCGTGTGCTATCCAGTGTCCAGCTCTGTGTCGGCAGGAGATGTTGTCATCATCAAATGACCAGGGTGCCGCAGTAATATACCAAAACTCGGTGAATGGAACTGGCAAAATCAGTGGCGGGTTTATTAATCTTTGGAATAGCGAGCATTTTTCATGAATGAGCAGGCAGTTCCAGCGGAGCGTTGTAATCGATGATTCCACCGCCCGCTGCTGGAATCAAATGATCCCAAAGGGACAGGAATCGATACACAAGGTGCAACATCTGTGGACGAATGTCCCTCTATCAGACGGAAAACCTGAGAGGCTGAGGGAACAATGTTGTGCAAGAATCTATGAAATGTTTTGCTCAGCCGAAAGATCCAACTCCCTCCTCTCATATGTGGTTCATTCAAGCAGCAGTGGTAATTATAGCAAAGTGTTTAATATGGTCGAATAAATTAGTACATCTCACGTGAATTTTCAGGGATCTGTTGCCTGTCAGCACTAAAGGGCTATTTCCAGGCCTGTTGTGGCTTTATGATTTTAAGGCCTTATGCTTAATTCCCTTATCCTGTATCAGTACACTGTGGATTGTAATCGTGTATCATCTCTCCGCTGACTGTTTGGCACGCAACAAAAGCTCTGCTGTACCTCGGTGCACGTGACGATAAACACAACTGAACACCGCCAGAAAAGACGGGGAAGGCCTTGCAATGCGGTAGCTGTGTGCAAAGTACCAAGTAAATGTGTGCAATTGCCACCTCCTACTGTTAACATGAGTGTTAACCTTGGCCCTGTTGGTGGGAGGGAAGTTGGCTATGTTGTCCCTTGCTGAGAGATGGATTTGAACTCTCTAGCAGCGATGCATGATCGCGCAGCGGGAGAGTTGCTGCCTCATAGCGCCAGAGACCCCCGGTTCGATCCTGACTAAGGGTGCTGTCTGCACGGAGTTTGTACGTTCTCCCTGTGACCGTGTGGGTTTTCCCCGGATGCCACGGTTTCCTCTCCCCCCTCCAAAGGCGTACAGGTTTGCAGGTTAATTGGCTTCAGTAAAATTGTAAATTGTCCCTAGTGTATAGGATAGTGCTAGTGTATGGGGGGGGATCGCTGGTTAGATCGGCACGGACGTGATGGGACGAAGGGCGTGTTTCCACGTTGTATCTCTCACCTAAACTCATATATTAATCTGACATCAGTCTGAAGAAGGGTCTCGACCCGAAACGTCACCCATTCCTTCTCTCCAGAGACGCTGCCTGACCCGCTGAGTTACTCCAGCATTTTGTGATACCTTCGATTTGTACCAGCATCTGCAGTTATTATCCTACACATATTAATCTGGTTCCAGTCACTTTGGAAAGGGAACAGGTTTTGCCAGGAAGCAAGAGTAATGTTTAATGCCGTCCAAGGACAAACAACGATATGGACATCACCTGCACTGTGCAAACGCTTTGGAACACTTGCTAAAAATAGTAATGATTTTTCTGCTCATTTTAATGCAAGTGCAGACAGACATGAATTGATTTCTCAATGAGAGAATATGAAAATACTGCAAAAATACAAATTGCCAAGGGCTTTTGAGAATTATAGAAAAAGCTAGACCGTGGACCCTCATGATTCCTCTCATGATTTTATATACCTCTATAAGATCACCCCTCATCTGCCTGCGCTCCAAGGAATAGAGTCGCTGCCAACTCTTAAGAATAGCGGAGTCAGGGGGTATGGGGAGAAGGCAGGAACGGGGTGCTGATTGAGAATGATCAGCCTTGATCACATTGAATGGTGGTTCTGGCTCGAAGGGCCGAATGGCCTACTCCTGCACCTATTGTCTATTGTCTATTGACCCGTTGGGCCCAAACCTGCATTGGTGCAGCACCCTCTCCTCCCCCCTCCCCTCCCCCTCCCCTCCCCCTTCCCTCCTCCCTCCCCCTCCTCTCCATCCCCCTCAACCCCTAGGAGATAGATTTAAACTTTAAAATGTGAATAACTTTTAAAATATTACACCGATTTCAATGAAACTTCTTCTATTAGCACCAAAGGGATGATGGTGAGTAAGGTGGACCTAAAATTGTTGTGCTATCGTGTACCGATTTGGCTGTAATTCAGGAACAAACAAACAAACAAACGAGTTTTAGTATATAGATAGATAGATAATCATGATGCAATATTCCTTCCTCCTGCATAAAATTTAATAAACCCAGTGTCATACTTTATCCTCCAGTAAAGCACTTACGCCACTGAAACTAAACTATGGAAAGGATTCTCGAGAGCATAGTCTCTTCTCTCATTCAAGTTCAAAACTTTGTTGCAAGAGGCCTGGTATTATTGAACCAAGGAAGCAATAACTAACTATCATTAAGCTACATGAAACCATTGGCAAATACTGAATTTTACAACGTTATATACAAACTGGGGGAAATAAGTGAATTTTGAAGTCTTGTGTTGAATACATTTCCCTCAAAATTCTGATTAGAGGGTATAAAATCATGGGAGGAAAGATCAGGTAGATGCACAGAGTCTCTTGCCCAGAGTAGGTTAATCGAGGACCAGAGGACATCGGTTTAAGGAGAAGAGGAAAAGGTTTAATAGGAATCTGAGGGGTAGCTTTTTCATACAAAGGGTGGTGGGTGTATGGAACAAGCTGCCAAAGGAGGTCGTTGAGGCAGGGATTATCCCAACATTTAACACACAGGTACATGGATAGGACAGGTTTGGAGGGATATGGACCTAACGCGGGTAGGTGGGACTAGTGTAGCTGGGCCATGTTGGCCTGTGTGGGCAAGTTGGGCCAAAGGGCCTGTTTCCACACTGTGTCACTCTATGATTCCGAGGGAAAACAGTAAACCCTTGTTATAACGGACCGCAGGAGAAGAATGGTGTCCATTAATGCCGATTGTCTGCTTGGGCGATCGCTGGCCAGCGCGGATTCAGTGGGCCAAAGGGCCTGTTTCCGCGCTGAATTTCTGAAACTAAAACGAACTTGGGGAGAGCTCAGATTTCCAAGTGTTTTGCCTGAAACGATAAAGGATAAATCTCTTTCCTCCCACCCTCTTCGCTTCCCCTCCCCACCTCCCCACTTGTGCCTGGACTGGTTGTATCCATGACTGGGGATTGGACCCCTGATTGAGTACATAAGAAAACAGAACGCGGGCAGTGTGGGTTTGGATGGGGCGGGGAATTCCTCATGTTGGACCTGCCTACAGTACATTGGATAAATTAGACTCCACAGTCCTTGTCTAGTACCACTCAGCTACCACCAAAGCATACACCTATTCTCCATTTAGTTCAAGAAGTATAAGAAAATAACTGCAGATGCTGGTACAAATCGATTTATTCACAAAATGCTGGAGTAACTCAGACCTCCATTTAGTTCAGTTTAGTTTATTGTCATGTGTACCGAGGTACAGTGAAGAGCTTTTGTTTCATGCTAACCAGTCGGCGGGAAGACAATACATTCTTAAAGATCGAGCCATGTACAGTGTATAGATGCCATGATAAGTGTTTTATGATTGTTGGCAGATCAATTTTTTCTTCTTGGATGGTATCCCTTCGATCGTATCGTAATAACATTTAGTGCAAGGTAAAGCCAGCAAAGTGCAATCAAAGATAGTCCGAGGTTTGGGAGTGGTCCAAGGCAACTCCTCGCCTTTCTTATCCCTTGCACCGCGGCCTTGCGCACATCTTTGATGCTTTTTGACACCAGCGGACATGCCCCTCTGCCTCGGGTCCTCTACAGGTTTTCTCAAATGCATAGAAGATGCTGCACTGTTTGTGGGCGATTAAAAGTTTCAACTTGACTCCGTTGTAGATTAGCAAACGATGGAAATGAATGAGGCTGCGTTTTCTGACGTGCTATCAGTAAAATGCAGACTTTGTTTTCCAAAGCAAAAAGGCAGTGCTGTTTTTGATTGCTGTGGCAGCAGCTGCCGTTCTTAGAGCGTGATCTAAATTTATCGCTGTTCCCCCGAGGAAAGAATAAACGTGTAGGAAAAGCACTGATTCATACGGGAACAATAGAACCTCCTGTATTCAAGTGCTCGTGTGCCGAACGGGGCCCATGTACCCTGGACTTTCAGCAGTTTGTTGGGGATCTTGCAGAAAAATGCCACTGCTTCCACAACAAGTGATCTCATGCGGTATATTAATGGCCGAAATAATGATGGTGGGTTTGGGTTTGAGTTTAGTTTATTGTCATGTGCACCGAGGTACAGTGAAGAGCTTTTGTTGCGTGCCAACCAGTCAATGGAAAGACAATACCCGATTACAATCGAGCCGTCCACAGTGCACGGACGCATGATAAAGGGAACAACATGAATAACGTTTAGTGCCAGGTAAAGTCTGGTCAAATATCGTCCAAAGGTCTCTTAAGAGGTAGGTAGTAGTTCAGGACTGCTCTCTAGATGTGGTAGGATGGTTCTGTTGCCTGATAACAAGCTGGACAGAAACTGTCCCCGAGTCTGAAGGTGTGTGTTTTTCAATTTCTATGCTTTTTTGCGCGACAGAGGAGGGGAGAGGAAGGAGTGGCCAGGGTGTCACTTCAAGTAGAGAGCCCAATCTGTTACCTTTATAAAATGGTCATAGTCACATGCAGCACAGAAAGAGGCTCTTCGGCCCAACTTGTCCGTGCTGACCAAGATGCCCCATCTAGGCTAGTCTATTTGCCTGCATATGAAACATAGAAACATAGTCAATAGGTGCAGGAGTAGGCCATTCGCCCTTCAAGCCAACACTGCCATTCAATTTGATCATGGCTGATCATCCAAAATCAGTACCCCGTTCCTGCTTTTTCCCCATATCCCTTGATTCCTTTAGCCCTAAGAGCTAAATGTAACTCTCTCTTGAAAACATCCAGTAAATTTGCATCCACTGCCTTATGTGGCAGAGAATTCCATATGGCCCATATCCCTCTAAAACTTTTATTATCCATGTACCGGTCCAAGTATCTTAAATGCTGTGAAAGCAGCTGCCTCAACTACCTACTCTGGCAAAATGTAGTAACAAAGAACTGCAGATGCTGGTTGATAGCAAAGCCCACGCAGCCTGAGGTCATTTGTGGCTGGCCCTGATTTGGTCCTGGCCTTTTCTCGTCTCTGGCTGTTCACCCCACTCCCTATTTTCAGTCTGAAATGAAACGTCACCCGTCCTTTTTCTCCGGGGCTGCTGCCTGACCCGCTAAGTTACTCCAGTACTTTGTGTCTATGTCTCCCTCCTCTGACAGCTCGTTCCATATACCCACCACCCTCTGAGTGGAAAAAGTTGCCCCTCAGGTTCCTATTTGATCTTGCCCCTCTCACCTGACACGTGAGTCCTCTTGTTTTTGATTCTCCTACCCTAGCTAAAAGACTCGGTGCATTTCTTTCATGGTTTCTATACACAATAAGAATACTCGTACTACTACATTACGTACTGAAAGGGGCACTACTGAAATAAATTGCAGTGGTTCCTATTTCCATATTTTTTCAATTCGGTGTAAGAATTGTTAATCACACAAACATCCTGTTGGTTTTGAGAAAACCTCACTGCAGACTATTGATAAGTAAGCATTCAGAGCAGGGAATCACTTGAAGTTACACATGCAATCTCATCAGGTGTTAGAAAGTCTGCAGATATATGTATGCGAAAGTCGAGTGTAGTTATTTTTTTGGCAGTGTGCCTCCTTATTTGATAAACCAGTGCAAGTGAAGCAAAACTTTGGTTTAGTTTATTGTCACATAGTTTATAGGTACAGTGAAAAAGCTTTTGTTGCATGCCTACTAGCCAGCGGAAGACTGTACACGATTACAATCGAGCCATTGTGTGCAGATACATGATAAGGGAATAAGCAGGTTTAGAGCAAGGTAAAGCCGGTAAAGTCCGATCTGAAGAAGGGTCTCGACCTGAAACATCACCCATTCCTTCTCTCCAGAGATGCTGCCTGTCCCGCTGAGTTACACAAACGTTTTGTGTCCATCTTTGGTTTAAACCAGCGTCTACAGTTCCTTCCTACACAGGATTTCACCCAGAGAGTTGTGAATTTGTGGAATTCTCTGCCATGGAGGGCAGTGGAGGCCAAGTCACTGGAAGGATTTAAGAGAGAGTTAGATAGAGCTCTGGGGGCTGGAGGAATCAGGGGATATGGGGAGAGGTTGGGCACAGGTTACTGATTGTGGATGATCATCCATGATCACAATGAATGGCGGTGCTGGCTCGAAGGGCCGAATGGCCTCCTCCTGCACCTATTTTCTATGTTTCTATGATGGTTCAGTTGCCTGTTAACAGCTGGGAAGAAACTATCCCTGAATCTGGAAGTGTGTGTTTTCACACTTCTAAAGCTGTTGCCCGATGGGAGAGGGGAGAAGAGGGAGTGGCCAGGGTGCGACTCGTCCTTGATTATGCTGCTGGCCTTGCCGAGGCAGCGTGAGGTATCAACTGACTTTTTTTTGTAACCAAAATAAACTTAATTCACAAAGGGCGTGCAGCATAGGTTTACTAGGTTAATTCCCGGAATGGCGGGACTGTCATATGTTGAAAGACTGGAGCGACTAGGCTTGTATACACTGGAATTTAGAAGGATGAGAGGAGATCTTATCGAAACGTATAAGATTATTAAGGGGTTGGACACGTTAGAGGTAGGAAACATGTACCCAATGTTGGGGGAGTCCAGAACCAGGGGCCACAGTTTAAGAATAAGTGGTAGGCCATTTAGAACGGAGATGAGGAAAAACTTTTTCAGTCAGAGAGTTGTGAATCTGTAGAATTCTCTGCCTCAGAAGGCAGTGGAGGCCAATTCTCTGAATGCATTCAAGAGAGAGCTGGATAGAGCTCTTAAGGATAGCGGAGTCAGGGGGTATGGGGAGATGGCAGGAACGGGGTACTGATTGAGAATGATCAGCCATGATCACATTGAATGGCGGTGCTGGCTCGAAGGGCCGAATGGCCTCCTCCTGCACCTATTGTCTATTGTCTAAAAATAGATACAAAACAAAATCTGTGCAAAAATTCTTCCAACAATCTCAGTGTCATTACGTACATTCATTAGTGTTGTATTTGGTAGTGTTCACAGAATTATCATTATACCACTCATCCTTGCCACTCTTGTGGCCCCCTGGGGAGATATCCCTTCCCTCACTGGAGGGGTTGGTTCAGGGCAAGAAAGAGCCTGTTGGATTAAAAAATGAAGAGTGAAGGGAGAATCTAAGTGAGAGGGGAACACCTGCTCACTTAAGCAGTGGCGAGGGAGTTAAGATCCACAAACACATTCAATGTCACTGCAATGTTTTTCGAAACCCAGTCTGGAACAAGCTAGTGTGGAATCAAAGTTCACATTACAATCTTCCAGTAGGAACCTGTGCTCGATTTCCATGCTACAAGATGGAGAATGAATAAAGAGCAGCTCCTTTGCGATTTATATTTGGGTGGCACGGTGGCACAGCAGTAAAGTTGCTGCCTTGCAGCTCCAGGAACCAGGGTTCGATCCTGACTACAGGTGTAGTCTGGGTACGGAGTTTGTACGTTCTCCCCGTGACCTGCGTGAGGTTTCTCCGGGATCCCCGGTTTCCTCCCACACTGACTGCAAAGACGTACAGGTTTGTAGGTTACCGGGAGGAGATGGCTGATCTGGCACTCTGGTGTCAGGACAGCAGCCTCCTCTTGAATGTCACAAAAACTAAGGAGCTGATTGTGGACTTTAGAAGGGCTCAACATCCGAGGACGTACACGCCACTGGAGATAAATGGGATTACTGTGGATAGGGTGAGCAGCATTAAATACCTGGGATACCTGGGAGTCCACATCACAGAGGATCTGACATGGACAACACAGATTGCCGCACAGGTGAGTAAGGCAAGGCAGCGCCTTTACCACCTCAGACAGTTGAGGAAATTCAGAGTCTCTCTGAGGATCCTTCAGTGCTTCTACTCTGGGGCTGCAGAAAGCATCTTGTCCGGGAACATCACAATCTGGTTTGGGAACAGCTCTGCCCAGGACAGGAAGGCTCTGCGGAGAGTAGTGCATTCAGCTGAACGCACTATGGGAACTGCACTCGCCCCCCTGCAGGACCTATACATCAGGAGGTGCAGATCCAGAGCCAGCAACATTATGGGGGACCCCTACCACCCCAGCAACGGACTGTTCCAGCTGCTACGGTCAGGCAAACGCCTCCGCTGTCACGCTGTGTAAACAGAGAGGATGAGATGGAGTTTCTTCCCACAGGACATCAGGACTGTTAACTCTTATATCACCAGGGACTAATTTACTGTATTAATTTATTTTTTGTGTTGTGTCTTATTTTTTAAATTTCTATTCTGTTTTTGTAGTTTTAGCACAATCCTCAGGCATTGCCACTTTCATTTCACTGCACATCTTGTATGTGTATGTGACAAATTATACAAGATTTGACTTGAAGAAGACTTGACTTGAAATGGTTGCGGTAAAGATTGTAAATTTTCCCTGGTGTGTGTAGGATAGTGTTAGTGTACGGGGCTATCGCTTGTCGGCGTGGACTTGGTAGGCAGAAGGGCCTGTTTTCACGCTGTATCTCTGAACTAAACTAAATATGTAGCAACAAGAGCTTCTTATCTGTTTACGTTTAATATTATTGGAAACCCATTTAACGTAACTGGGATTAATCTTACTGGCTGCGTCTGGTGCATTTGACTGGATGTGCCAGTGTTCAGCCAGGAACCCAGACCTGCTGTAAATGCATGCACGCTGCCGCTGTGTCACTGGAGACCAGCGATAGCCCCCGATCATGCCAGGATATCCCACTGAAGCTCAGGTGCAGTCAAAATGCAGGCTCTATGGAGGCCACCCGCAGTCTAGGGTCCTTCCGCTGCTGGGAATTGAGGGGCAGAGTTCCACACTGACCAACTTGTCCCATCTACACTGGTCTCACCTGCCTGCGTTTGGCCCACATCCCTCTTTCCCCATCCTGTCCATCTACCTGTCTAAATATTTCTTAAATGTTGTGATAGTATCTGCCTCAACTACCTTCTGTGCAGGAAGGAACTGCAGAGGCTGATTTACACTGAAGATAGACACAAAATGCTGGAGTAACTCAGCGGGACAAGCAGCATCTTTGGATAGAAGGAATGGGTGAGACCCTTCTGCAGACTCAGGGGAGAGGGAGGCACAGAGATACAGAGGGGTGAGGTGTGAAAAGGAGATATCAAAGAGGATTAGGATCAAGGAAAATGAAGAATAGATCATTGTTAGCTTGGTGAAGGTGATAACGAAGGTGATAATGAAGCACACAGATAGGATTTATAAGAAAATAACTGCAGATGCTGGTACAAATCGAAGGTATTTATTCACAAAATGCTGGAGTAACTCAGCAGGTCAGGTAGCATCTCAGGAGAGAAGGAATGGGTGACGTTTCGGGTCGAGACCCTTCTTCAGTCTGAAGAAGGGTCTCGACCCGAAACGTCACCCATTCCTTCTCTCCTGAGATGCTGCCTGTCCCGCTGAGTAACTCCAGCATTTGTGTCTATCTTTCTTTTAAGTACTATACTTTTAAATACCTGCAATAGATTTCCAACTTTCTAAAGTAAATATAAAGTTGACAGTGAATTGGATTAGCTCTGCATGGGGGAACATCATGGGTTGGTTATGGAAAACTCTGCTCATTTTTTCTTTGGTGCAGCGAGTTTGGAGAGGCTGGAGAAAGAACTGTAAGATACAGATTATATATATATAATCTATACTCACTCTTGACTTTCCATAGAAGAACTGGATCTAAGACCTATTTTTAACTTTATTCACTGTGAAAACTGCCAGAACCAACAATGGAATTGTCAACATATCAGAAGGTCAAGATCAAGTGATAGGAGCAGAATTAGGCCATTCGGCCCATCAAGGCTACTCTGCCATTCAATCATTGCTGATCTATCTCCTTCCTCACCCCATTCTCCTGCCTTCTCCCCATAACCCCTGACACCCGTAGTAATCAAGAACCTAAAGAAATCCCTCCTCATCGCCTTCCTGCAGGAACGTCCTTTAATTCTGAGGCTATGACCTCCAGTCCTAGGCTCTCCCACTAGTGGAAACATCCTCTTCACATCCAAGACTTTCACTATTCGGTACGTTTGAACGAGGTCCCCGATCATTCTTCTAAACTCCAGCGAGTACAGGCCCAGTGTCGTCAAGCACTTCTTCGGCATCAGTAAAACAAAATGGCTGCTTAGTGAGTTCAGAAAGTGGGGTGGAGAACAATAAGGTGATGATGCAACCATCCAATGATCCAAGGATTCTTTACTGTCACGTGTACCTAGCTAGGTACAGTGAAATTCCTTGCTTTGTATACAACCCTGTTAAATCATACAACAGACCTCACCTAGGCAGTTCACGAGTATGTGAGGCCGACAGAGTTCCAAGAACAAGCCCCTCGTCTGGATTGAAGAAGGTCGCGAGCTTCAAGTTCCTCAGTGTAAATATCGCCAACAAAGTCCCCTTGTCCAACCCAATGGCCAAGAAAGTGCACAAACCCCTCAGAAGACCAAGGTAATTCAGCACGTCTCCAATGACTCTTACTAATTTCTGCAGACGCACTGTTAAAGCATCATATTCGATGTATCACAGTTCATATCATATCATATCATATATATACAGCCGGAAACAGGCCTTTTCGGCCCTCCAAGTTCATGCCGCCCAGTGATCCCCGTACATTAACACTATCCTACACCCACTAGGGACAATTTTTTACATTTACCCAGCCAATTTCGGTATAGCAACTAATCTGCTCAAAGCCATAAGATATTGCAGAGACACGAATACAGTCCTGTCCATCACACAAGAAAGTGCACAAACACCTCTACTTTGCATTCTTAGAAACTTAGAAACATAGGTGCCGAATTAGGCCATTCGGCCCTTCAAGCCAGCACCGCCATTCAATATGATCATCCAAAATCAGTACCCCATTCCTGCTTTCTCCCCATATTCCTTGATTCCATTCTTCCCCCCACCACCTCCCATCTACTCCATCTATACTTCATGTTGCCAAGGGAAAGCAACTAATATGATCAATGACCCGGCATGCTCTCTTCTCCCTTCTCTCATCAGGCAGGAGGTACAAAAGCTTGAAAGCACATACCACCTATATCAAGTATGATTCCTTCCCCACTGTTATCAGACTCTTGAAAGGGCCTGTCGTCTGTTGAGGATCAATTGCCGATCTTCCAATCTACCTCATTGAGGCTGTGGCATTTTTTTATACCTGCACTTCTTCTGCACTCTCTTTATTTTCTCTCTTGCATCACCTACAGTTCTTGTACATGGTGCGATTTGCTTGGATAGCATGCAAAACTGTATCTTGGTGCTTATGAAAATAATAAACCAACATCAATATCAAGTTAGAAAGTGGAAGGAACAGCAAGACAGAAATATTTAAAACGGTTGAAGAGATCTTCAGTGCTGAAGTTGAAAGATTTTTTGTGGTTACATTTTTTTAGTTTCGTTTAGAGATACAGCTCGGAAACAGGCCCCTCGGCTCACCGAGTCTGTGCCGACCAGCGATCCCTGCACATTAACATTATCCTACGCCAGGGACAATTTACACTTATACCGAGCCAATTGACCGACAAACCTGTGCGTCTTTGGAGTGTGGGAGGAAACCGAAGATCTCGGAGAAAACCCATGCAGAACGTAGAGACAAGCACCCATAGTAAGGATCGAACCCAGGTCTCTGGCGCTGTAAGGCAGCAACTCTACCGCTGTGCCACCGTGTCGCCCAAAAGGAGGGACAATTAACCACAAAGCTACAACTGCCAGGGTAAAGCCAGCATCTTTAAACATTAGAAAAATGACCTCCTAGATGCTGCATGTTTCCACGTAATCAAATTCACAGCTGGTGTCAGCCAACAGAGGACCACATAGTGGGTGCCTTGCAGAATCCTGTCCAAACCTGTTATCAGTGTCGGCAGCTGGGTATTTGGCTGCAGGGCAAACGTAGGGAGGCTTGATCACCACAGATAGTTTTAATTCAGTTTAGAGATACAGCGCGGAAACAGGCCCTTCGGCCCATCGAGTCCGCACCGACCAGCGATCCCCACACATTATCCTACACACGCTAGGAACAATATTACATTTATACCAAGTCGAATTCACCGACAAACCATTGGAGTGTGGGAGGAAACCAAAGATCTCGGAGACAACCCAAGCAGGTCGCTGGAAGAACGTACAAACTCCACCCATAGTCAGGATCGAACCCGCATCTCTGGCGCTGTGAGGCAGCACCTCTCCCACCGTGACACCCTCACTGGATTACTCCAGGGGATGTGCAAGAATTCTTTGGGTGCAGGCACTCAGTTTGATTTTTATTTTTTGTTCCCCTCTCTTTTCTTCCCCTCCTTGGGGGCAGCAGCACGGTGACGCAGCGGTAGAGTTGCTGCCTTGCAGTGCCAGGGATCTGAGTTCGATCCTGACTGCAGGTGCTGTCTGTACAGAGTTTGTACGTTCTCCGGGCGCTCCAGTTTCTTCCCATGCTCCAAAGATTTGTAGGTGAATTGGCCTCTGTAAATCGAAGGTATTTATTCACAAAATGCTGGAGTAACTCAGCAGGTCAGGCAGCATCTCAGGAGAGAAGGAATGGGTGACGTTTCGGGTCGAGGCCCTTCTTCAGACTGGCCTCCGTAAATTGCCCCTCGTGTGCAGAATAGATCTAGTGTACGAGTGTTCGCAGGTCGGCCTGGTGTCGGCGGGCCGAAGGGCCTGTTTCCATGATGTATCTCTAAACTAAACTAAGAACAAATGTGACCACCTTTGCTGAGTTCAAAGTGAGTCACCATGTTTTGTTTTCTTCATTTAATTGACAACACGATTGGGAATTCTTCAACCAAGTGAGCCAGCCTCGCATTGTATTGTTCCCAACTCTGGTGACCGGATTAGAAGGAGCTGGACTCCATCTTGGTCTCCCAGCGGAGCGAGATGTCCATCGGGGAATGTTGCCGACTGGCCCGCTCCAGACTGCAGGAGTACGTGCTGAGGGACGCACTGAAGCTCGGTACAGCCAACGCCAAGACTCTGTGGGGGAGGACCACAGTCTAGGGTCCTTCCGCTGCTGCACGTTGAGGGGATGAGACCCAGAGAGGAAACAGGCCCTTCGGTCCACCGAGTCCGTGCCGACCAGCGATCCCTGCATACTAGCACTATCCTACACACTCGGGACAATGTACAATTCTTAGCAAAGTCAATCAACCTTCAAACGAGTGTGGGAGGAAACCGGAGCAGTTGGAGAAAACTCACACGGTCGCGGGGAGAACGTACAAACTCCCAGCAGACAGCACCACTCTCAGGATGGAACCCGGGTCTCTGGCGTTGTGAGGCAACAACTCTACCGCTCTGCCACCTGTACACAATACCATGTCTTCTTCTTGCGTTTGAGGCAGCAGAAATAATGTAACGCCCTCCAGGCGCTGTCGCCAGTGCAATGCGCTGTTGTCGAGGGCCGTGAGGTCTACCCCTCCACCAGGGGGACGGAGGACAGTGCAGTCGAAAATGACGTGCTGCGCTATTTGCTGGTCTGCTCCACACACGTAGGCTGCTGATGAATGCAACCCCCAACGATGCATGTTGGCGTTGAACCGGCCGACCCCTGTGCGGAGCCGGTTCAGGGCGACCCACTCTTTGCGGGGCGTGTCCGAGCCGGGTGGGGCTGTGGTGTTTGGTGCGACAGTGAATTGAGGAGGTGGCGATGTCTGTTCCCAGCTGTTTCTCCATGCTCCTAGTATGTTGAAACCGGAGCCACAGAGGGTCGCTGCGTGACGGGAGAAAGGGTGACGAGACGACAGGCGTTGAGGTCCCAGTTGCTGTGAATCCTGGGCGAGGTGGTGCAAAGGAGCAACTCCACTCAGATTCATTCAGAACATGATGGGGAAAAATAGAATGGATTCTTCATTACCATGCCTCGGAGATGTTTCACGTGGATGTGCCTCGGCTAACTTGCGGACCGTGGAAGAACACATGGTATTGTGTGTGAGCAGAAGCGCAATGCCATGTGTTCTTCCACGGTACCCAAGTTAGCCGAGGCACATCCACGTGAAACATCTCCGAGGCATGGTAATGAAGAATCCATTCTATTTTTCCCATCGAGTTCTGAATGAATCGGAGTGGAGTTGCAGCTGTGATCGTGAGCAAGATGAATATTCTGGTCTGAGATTCCAACGCCTGACTGTTGCCAGTGCCTGGGAAGGCATCAGCTGTTAGCCGAGAGGACAGACAATGTATGGAGACCAGCAGCTGGCTAACAGAAGGATGCCTGTTGGTCAGGCTGGCCTTCCCTTGCACGCTAAGGATGTGATTAGTGTGTGGGATGTGGTCGTGGGAGCAAAGAAAAGAATCGGTGACATTTGGAACTGGGTCCTTTTCATTGTCGTGAAAATCCCCCACGCACTTTGTTGCTGTCTGTAACAGTACAAGGATCACTCCATCAAAAGTCCAGGACTGCTCTTTATATGACCGGAGGAACAGAAAATGGCCCTGGTATTCTCACGAGTGTCTTGGTATACAGATTGATAATGTATGAGAGAACAACTTTTGAAACGCATCTTTAGACTTCAGAGATAACAGTGTGGAAAGCAGGCCCTTCGGCCCACCATGTCTGTTCTGGCCAGCGATCCTACACTAGCACTATCCTACACACTAGGGGCAATTTACAATTTTACCGAAGCTAATTAACCGACAAACCCGCACGCCATTGGGAGGCTGAATCATTTGGTTGAGGCTTGCTCGATCGTGTCAGGACAATTAATCAAGAAGAATACAGGGTGACTGTGAACTCAGCAAAGATGGTCACATTTGATCTCCGTTCAGTTTCATTTAGAGATACAGCGTGGAAACAGGCCCTTCGGCCCACTGAGTCCGTGCCAACCAATGATCATCCCATACACAAGCAATATCCAACACACTAGGGGCAATTTACAATTTTACTGAAGCCAATTATCTTACAAACCTGCAAATCTTTGGAGTGTGGGAGGAAACCGGAGCACCCGGAGAAAAGCCATGCAGTCACAGGGAGAACATACAAGCTCCATACAGACAGCACCCACAGTCAGGATCGAACCTGGGTTGCTGGTGCTGTAAGGCAACAACTCTACCACTGCGACCCTGTGCCACCCAAAATCTTGCTTTTAGATCATGTAGAAACAACGAACAGCAGATGCTGGTTAATCTACAAAAGGAGACAAAATGCTGGAGTAACTCAGCGGGTCGGGCAGCATCTGTGGAGAACATGGATAGGTGATGTTTCGGGTTGAAGCCCCTCGTTAGAGTCTAGTCTCCCAAATGTCCATTATGTAGTTAGTGACTCGGTGATACCATTGCGATAGTTGGCCAACTTGAGAGTGTGCGGAATTAATGTGACTCTCGTGCATCTAATTCTTCTCGGTGTTAAAAGAATTCAGGAGCGTTATTGCAGGAACTTTGGCAAGTTGCAACGAAAGGGTTTTGCTGTTAGTTCCTCACATTGCCATTACATCTTGGCAGGTGGGGAGGGAGTGAATGATCAAACTAGACTGCTCCAAAATCAACCTCTATCCAGTCCAGACATCCTACTGTGGTTAGTCAACCTATTACTCATTACTTTTTGTATTATGTATTTAAAACATATCATCATTGATATATCTACAATGATTAAAGAGAGCATCAAGATAAAGATTCATTTTTGATGCTCGTAATTTTTGAATCTGGATCAATTGGTTGATCTGTTTAGTTTAGAGTCGGCCCACCGTGTCCGCGCCGACCAGCGATCCCCGTCCACTAACACTATTCTACACACACCAGAGGCGATTTACAATTATACCAAGCCAATCAGCCTACAAACCTGCACATCTTTGGAGAAAGTACAAACTCCATACAGACAGCACCCGTAGTTAGGATTGAACCAGGGTATCTGTTGCTGCAAGGCAGTAACTCTACCGCTGTGCCACTGTGCCATCTCAAACTTGATTTGGGGACATTATTTTTGACTTTGCACTACTATTGTCTGTTTATTTGTCTTTGTTTTTATATACACTGAACGTTTTGTTGTTGTTTATTATGGGTTTTACAGAGTAGTTTGTTTACATATCTGTTGTGCTGCTGCAAGTAAGAATTTTATTGTTCCAATAGACAATAGACAATAGGTGCAGGAGGAGGCCATTTGGCCCTTAGAGCCAGCACCGCCATTCAATGTGATCATGGCTGATTATTCTCAATCAGTACCCCGTTCCTGCCTTCTCCCCATACCCCCTGACTCCACTATCCTTAAAAGCTCTATCTAGCTCTCTCTTGAATGCATTCAGAGAATTGACCTCCACTGCCTTCTGAGGCAGAGAATTCCACAGATTCACAACTCTCTGACTGAAACAGTTTTTCCTCATCTCAGTTCTAAATGGCCTACCCCTTATTCTTAAACTGTGGCCCCATGTTCTGGGCTCCCCCAACATTGGGAACATGATGTCCGTTTCTAGACATCTATATACTAAAACTCTCGTTTGTTATCTTGTTTGTGACTGAACCTCAGCCAAAACGGTACATGATAGCGTGACAATTTTAGGCCCAACCTTACTCACCATTATCACTTTAGTGATAATGCAAGTAGTTTTATTGAAATCGGTGTTACATTTTTCAAGTTATTCACATTTTTAAGTTTAAAAGGAGGAGGGGAGGAGGGAGGGAGGGGGGAAGGGGGGAGTGGGGGAGAAGGGAGAGGGGAGGGGGGGTTGAGATGGGGGGGAGGACAGGGTGCTGCACCAATGCAGGAGAGGTTTGGGCCCAACGGGTCCACTTGGTCTTGTATGACAATAGAACACTCTTGACTCTCTAGATTTAATCTGCTTTGTTGGTCTGCCCTCTAGTGTTCGTTGCCATAAATTATAATATAATAACAAAATGAACGATACATAACTACGTGTCTCAATTTGTCTCTGTATTTAATTTAATAGAAACATTAGGTGCAGGAGTAGCCATTCGGCTCTTCTAACCAGCACCACCATTCAACATGATCTTGGCTGATCATCTAAAATCAATATCCCATTCTTGCTTTTTCCCCACATCCCTTGATTCCTTTAGCCCCAAGAGCTAAATCCAACTCTCTCTTGAAAACATCCAGTGAATCGGCCTCCTCTGCCTTCAGTGGCAGAGAATTCCACAGATTCACAACTCTCTGGGCGAAGCAGTTTTTCCTCATCTCAGTCCTAAATGGCCTACCCCTTATTCTTAAACTGTGACCCCTGGTTCTCGACTCCCCCCCAACACCGGGAACATTTTTCCTGCATCTAGCCTGTTCAATCCTTTAAGAATTTTATATGACTACGGGTGCTGTCTGTACGGAGTTTGTACGTTCTCCCCGTGACCTGCGTGGCTTTTCCCCGGGTGCTCCGGTTTCCCCCCACATTCCAAAGACGTGCAGGTTTGTAGTTTAATTGGCTTTGGTAAAATTGTAAATTGTCCCTAGTGTGTGTAGAATAGTGCTCGTGTGCGGGGATCGCTGGTCGGTGCGGACTTGGTGGGCCCAAGGGCCTGTTTCTCTAAACTGAACTAAAAAACGAAAGTATTAGTGGGTTTTTTCTTAATCTGTGGATTCCAATAAATCTCTCCTGACATTGCTTAAATGGACTTCTCTCTTCATTTGATTCGTGCAGTTCCTAATTATTGTGAGAAACATTTTCTCGATAATTGTTTTTTCTCTCTCAGAAATCTTTTGCCGGTAGCACAGAGTGATTTGCAAAGTAACGGTTTGGTTTACTCGTGGCATATTTATCTTTTTATTGCAGTTGAAGAAAAATAAAATTATGGAGGTGGAAGATTCACTGCTAAATCATTATCATTAATTTGGCATTACTATTTGAAGTTTAATTTCACCCTTCACATGTAACGGTTTGTGAATCTTGACACACTTTTTCTTTATCTCCTGATATTTCCATAATTTTTTTAATGCAGTTTCTGCAGGGTTTTGATTGACTTAAAGTTGCACATGCAAACAGGCCCTTCGGCCCACCGAGCCCATGCTGGTCATCGATCACCCATTCACATTTTATCTAGGTTGTCCCAATTTATATCCGCTCATTATGCGCTAGGGACAATTTACCTACAAACCCGCACATCTTTGGGATGTGGGAGGAAACCAGAGCACTTGGAGGAAACACACTTGGTCACAGGGAGGACGTGCAAACTTAAACGCAGACAGCACCTGAGGTCAGGATCGAACCTGGATCTCGGGCGCTGAGAGGCAGCAGCTCCACCAGCTGCACCACGGTGCTGCCCTTAGTAATGATCAACTCCCACCAAGTATTTATTCACAAAATGCTGGAGTAACTCAGCAGGTCAGGCAGCATCTCAGGAGAGAAGGAATGGGTGACGTTTCGGGTCGAGACTCTTCTCCAGACTGATGTCAGGGGGGCGGGACAAAGGAAAGATATAGGTGGAGACAGGAAGATAGAGGGAGATCTGGGAAGGGGGAGGGGAAGAGAGGGACAGAGGAACTATCTAAAGTTGGAGAAGTCGATGTTCATACCATTGGGCTGCAAACTGCCCAGGCGAAATATGAGGTGCTGTTCCTCCAATTTCCAGTGGGCCTCACTATGGCACTGGAGGAGGCCCATGACAGAAAGGTCAGACTGGGAATGGGAGGGGGAGTTGAAGTGCTCGGCCACCGGGAGATCAGTTTGGTCAATGCGGACCGAGCGCAGGTGTTGAGCGAAGCGATCGCCGAGCCTGCGCTTGGTTTCGCCGATGTAAATAAGTTGACATCTGGAGCAGCGGATGCAATAGATGAGGTTGGAGGAGGTGCAGGTGAACCTCTGTCTCACCTGGAAAGACTGTTTGGGTCCTTGGATGGAGTTGAGGGGGGAGGTAAAGGGACAGGTGTTACATCACGTGCGGTTGCAAGGGAAAGTACTTCTCCAACTTTAGATAGTTCCTCTGTCCCTCTCTTCCCCTCCCCCTTCCCAGATCGCCCTCTATCTTCCTGTCTCCACCTATATCCTTCCTTTGTCCCGCCCCCCCGACATCAGTCTGAAGAAGGGTCTCGACCGGAAATGTCACTCATTCCTTCTCTCCTGAGATGCTGCCTGACCTGTTGAGTTACTCCAGCATTTTGTGAATAAATACCTTCGATTTGTACCAGCATCTGCAGTTATTTTCTTAAACTTTCACCAAGTGTTCAGACTGTAACAGCTACCTGTGTTTGAATGTCAAGAGTGTCTTACTGTCATATGTCCCAGATAGAACAATGAAATTCTTACTTGCAGCAGCACATCAGAATATGTAAACAATATGATATTGTTGTACTCTGTAAACAATATAATAAACGAGAGAGGGTAAAATAGTTCAGTGTGTGTATGTACGTAAATTACACACGTTAGAATGTTTTCCCTCTTTGTCACAGTAACTTTAAATCTGGCTTTTCTGATTGCTGACATTTCTTCCACTCAAAACTCTTCATGATTGTAAACGCTCTCAAATCTTCCTTTAACCTCCTCTGCCCAGAAGGAGAAGAACCGAGCTGTTTCGCCTCCTCTGGGGAACCACAAGCTCTTATCTCTGCTTCCATTCTAGTCAATTACATCAGTATCCTGTCGAGGGACCTGACCTCCTTGCTGAAGTGTGATGTGGGGCCGCAGTCCTGTGTGCGTGTTAGAAATGTGCACGTTTTCCCTTTGTAACCAGCACCTCCATTTGGAAATCCTCTCCCATCAGACAAGAGGCACAAGAGTGCGAAAACACTCACCTCCAAATTCAGGGAGAGTTTTTACCCCCAGCTGTTGTCAGGCAATTGAACCATCCTCTCACACACCAGAGATAGACACAAAACGCTGGAGCAACTCAGCGGGGCAAGCAGCACCTCTGGAGGGAAGGAATGGCTGACGTTTCGGGCCGAGACCCTTCTTCAGACTGAAGAAGGAAGACTTCAGGACGAAGATGGGTCTCGACCCGAAACATCGCCCATTCCTTCCCTCCAGAGATGCTGCGTGTCCCGCTGAGTTACTCCAGCTTTTTGTGTCTATCTTCTATTTAAACCAGCATCTGCAGTTCTTTCCACTCAAACCAGTCCAGTCCTGACCACCTCATTTCAAACTATTTTTATCCGACTTTACCGATCTATATCTTGCACCAAACGTTATACCCTTTAGCCTGTAGCTGTACACTGTGGACGGATTGATTGTAACCATGTACAGTCTTTTCACTGGCTGGATAGCACGCGACAAAAAGCTTTTCACTGTACATCGGTTCAGGTGATAACAATAAACTAAACTTAACTAAACCTTCCAAATGTCTGTACGACAGTGTTCTGACTTTGCAATGTCAACTCCCAAGCTTTCTGAATGACCTCTTCCCAGACCCTATCATCAACTTTTTAAATTGCAGCACTCAGTTTTGTTTTAGTTTCAGGTTAAGAGATACAGCTTGGAAACAGGCCTTTCGGCCCACCAAGGCCATGTCGTCCAATGCCCGTTTACACGAGCTCTATGTTATCCTGCTTTCGCCTCCACCTCTTACACTACTGGGGCCATTTGTACAGCGGCTGATTAACCTACAAACCCGCACGTCTTTGGGATGTGGGAGGAAGCCCACACCTATGGCTTTATGGGGCCGGAGAATCCGGAAGAAACCCCACGCGGTCACAGGGAGAGCGTGGAAACTCCGCACAGGCAGCACCTGAGGTCAGGATGCAATCCGGGTCTCTAGAGCCGTGAGGCGGCGGCTCTACCAGCTGTGCCACTGTGCTGCATGGTTTATATTGCTTTTCCTCATTCTTCACACGCT
Organism: Rhinoraja longicauda; assembly: GCF_053455715.1. Taxonomy (NCBI): domain Eukaryota; kingdom Metazoa; phylum Chordata; class Chondrichthyes; order Rajiformes; family Arhynchobatidae; genus Rhinoraja; species Rhinoraja longicauda. The sequence goes on from NC_135969.1 coordinate 36,809,350, forward strand.
TACAATACGATACGATACAATAGAAGGAGATGAGGAGGAATTTCTTTAGTCAGAGAGTGGTGAATCTGTGGAATTCATTGTCACAGACGGCTGTGGAGGCCAAGTCAGTGGATGTTTTCACGGCGGAGTTTGACAGATTCTTGACTAGAACGGGTGTCAGGGGTTATGGGGAGAAGGCAGGAGAATGGGGTTGAGACGGAAAGATAGTTCAGCCATGATTGAATGGCGGAGTAGACTTGATGGGCCGAATGGCCTAATTCTGCTCCTATAGCTTATAAACATGAACAACAGAGGGAGGATGGAAGTGAATATGAGGATCCAGTGAGTGGGGAGTGTGCGGAGGGAGGGGCAAGACACAATGTGATGGGGAGGTGGGTGGGGGGGGGGGGTAATGTGTGAAGCAGGGTGTGTATGAGAGGGACCTGGTTAGATAAGAGAAAAGGGAAATGGACTGAGTGGGGTGTGGGTGACCTGAAATTGGAGAATTCCAGGTACTATAATCCTTGGGATGCAGATCACCCGAGTGGAATATGCAGTGCTGATCCTCAAATTTGTTGCTCCAGTCTAGATGGACATTTGTTTATTCACAACGTAACCTCTGCACTGATCTCGAAAGTTGCTACAGTGATTTAGAGGCTATTAAAACTCTGATGTGCTGGAGGAAAAAAACGCTGTATTTTTTTTTTAAAACGAGCAAGGAAATAATCCTCTCGCATCACCATCCAGCAAAGCTTCAATTAAACTTTATGAGGCACAAACCTCCCGGGGCATCAGAGAAAGAATCAGTAATTTAGCATGTGTTCATTGCTAAGATCCACTAATATTGTGTCATCAAGTAACAGGCAATCTGAGAAACCTGAAGGGTTGTGGATGTAGATAGACACAAAATGCTGGAGTAACTCCAGCGGCCACGGTGGCGCAGCGGTAGAGTTGCTGCCTTGCAGCGCCGGAGACCCGGGTTCGATCCCGACTACGGGTGCTGTCTGTATGGAGTTTGTACATTCTCCCCGTGATCGCGTGGGTTTTCTCCGAGATCTCCGGTTTCCTCCCACACTCCAAAGACGTACAGGTACGTAGGTTAATTGGCTTGGTTTATGTGTAAATTGTCCCTAGTGTGTGTAGGATAGTGTTAATGTGCGAGGATCGCTGGTCAGCGCGGACGCGGTAGGCCGTAGGGCCAGTTTCCGCGCTGTATCTCTGAACGAAAAAAAACTAAGCTAAACTCAGCGGGACAGGCAGCATCTCTGGATGGAAGCAATGTGTGATGCCTTGGGTTGAGACCCTTCCTCAGACCCTGTTGAAAGAAGGAATGTGTGATGTTTCGTGACGAGACTCTTCTTCTTATGTGTTGTCTGAAGACCATTCCTCGTTTTCACTTGTGTGAGCCGAAGTGGTTTCAGAATAATTATTAAATATGAAATAACACACAACACAAATCATCTGAATCATTTGCAGGGGTATAAACTTAAAATTGTCTGAAATATTTTCACTGTTGCGTAGTTCTGACTTAGAACATTGCGTGACTCACAGAAGTATCTTTGTATGCTCATGGGTAATGACAACAATCCATTCAACTTGCTAAAATATGCAAACCTAATTATCTGTTTTTGAAATAATAATCATGTTGAATTGTATTTCTTATCGTTTTTGGTTTAGATTTTAGATTTAGAGATACAGCCCTTCGGCCCACCGAGTCCGTGCCGCCCAGCGATCCCCGCACATTAACACTATCCTACACACACTAGGAACAATTTTTACATTTACCCAGTCAATTAACCTACATACCTGTACGTCTTTGGAGTGTGGGAGGAAACCAAAGATCTTGGAGAAAACCCACGCAGGTCACGGGGAGAACGTACAAACTCCGTACAGGCGGCGCCCGTAGTCAGGATCAAACCTGAGTCTCCGGCGCTGCATTTACTGTAAGGCAGCAACTCTACCGCTGCGCCACCGTGCCGCCTTTTAACTGCCTTTACATGTGTGCGTGTGTGCAGTTGGGTTTATTTTATTTTCACGTGTACCGAGGTATAGTGATAAGCTTTTGTTGCATGCTAACCGGTCAGCGGAGTGTGTGTGGGTGTAATAAAGAGATGTTTAATGGTGGGAGGCATTGCGGCACAGCTGTAGAGTTGTTGCCTTAAGGCTGCCTGTAGAGACCCGGGTTCGATCCTGACCACGAGTGCTGTCTGCACGGAGTTTATACGTTCTCCCCGTGATCTGCGTGGGTTTTCCCCAGGTGCTCCGGTTTCCTCCCACGCTCCAAAGACGTACAGATTTGTAGGTTGATTGGCTTGGGATAAAATTGTCCCTGGTGTGTGTAGGATAGTGTTAATGTGCAGGGATCGCTGGTCGGCACGGACTGGGTGGGCCGAAGGGTCTCCTGTAGCTCTAAACTAAACTAAATAACATCAGCTTGTTCAGGTTTATTGCCTTCTTTATGCTTTTACATAACTAGATCTGAATAACACATGCTAATGGGCACAGGACAAATCTAATTACACCTGACTGTTAATTCATGTTAGAAAATGCAAACGCACAGACAGTTGATTAAAAAATCAAGAGACTCTACAGTACATCAGCATATTTGTCGGTATTTCAGTGTGTTAACAGATGAGATACAATATTTTCCTTGTACGTCCATTTGAACAATAAGCTACTTCATAGCTCCCTAGAAAAAAGGTGCAATTAATTAAAATCAGAAATTGGTTATAAGAACTCTGACAAAAGGAAAATATATTTGGTATTTGTTTATTATCCCGTTTACTTAGATACAGTGATTTTTTTTTGTTTCTGTGCTATCCAATATAATCAGATGGATTTTACATGAGGATAGTCAAGCCAAACACAAGTATAATGATCTGAAGAAGAGTCTCGACCCAAAATGTCACCTATTCCTTTTCACCAGAGATGCTGCTTGACCCACTGAGTTACTCCAGATTTTTGTGTCTATCTTCGGTTTAAACCAGCATCTGCAGTCCCTTCCCACACTACCTCCAGGTAGTGCAATGAGAGAAATATCAGGATGTAGTTTTACAGCATTGTAATGTTACAGTTACAGAGGAAAAAGTCCAGCTTTTGCAATGAAGGCAGGCTGGAAGATTGAGACTACCCTGTAATTTATGGAAAGATGGTTCAGTAGTCTGATAACAGCCTTTAGTATCCATGGAGCCACAAGGAACCACAGATGCTAGGATCTTGCATAGAACACAAAATGCTGGAGGAACTCAGAGGGTCAGGCAGCATCTCTGGAGGACATGGAAAAGAGTCCGTACCCGAAACATCATCTTACCTTGTATGAATGTTACTTTAGTTTAGAGATACAGCATGGAAATAGGCTCTTCAGCCCACCTGGTCCTCGCCAACAGCGATCACCAGCACTATCCTACACACCAGGGACAATTTACAATATTAGCAAAGCCGATTACTTTACGTTTTTGGAGTGTGGGGGGAAACTGGAGCACCCGTAGAAAACCCACGCGGTCACAGGGAGAACGTACAGACTCCGTACAGACAGCACCCGTAGTCAGGATCGAACCCGGGTCTCTGGCGCTGTGAGGCAGCAACTCTACCGCTACGCCACCGTACTGCCCCTATTTTACATATACGTAATAAATATATTTTGCACACATGTAACAAATTCTTCATTAGAACGGGTGTCAAGGGTTATGGGGAGAAGGCAGGAAAATGGAATTAGGAGGCAGAGATCAGCCATGATTGAATGGTAGAGTTTAAGAATGGCCACAGTTTAAGAATAAGGGGTAGGCCATTTAGAACTGAGATGAGGAAAAACTTTTACAGTCAGAGAGTTGTGAATCTGTGAAATTCTCTGCCTCAGAAGGCAGTGGAGGCCAATTCTCTGAATGCATTCAAAAGAGAGCTAGATAGAGCTCTTAAGGATAGCAGAGTCAGGGGGTATGGGGAGAAGGCAGGAACGGGGTACTGATTGAGAATGATCAGCCATGATCACATTGAATGGCGGTGCTGGCTCGAAGGGCCGAATGGCCTCCTCCTGCACCTATTGTCTATTACTCTTACCACTTGTGAACATGGTTATTGTACACAGGGAGCTGTTCTGAAATATAACTTGACATTCTCAAACCTGTTTCTGTTCTATTTATATTTGTATTATATTATATATCAGATGCCACAATAATGCTGATTGTTAAAGATTAAGTTGCTCCAAATACAAATGTCAGTTCTGAAACTCTGCTTGAAGGAAAGAAAGTGTGTTGGGTCACATCAGTTATTTTCCTTGAAACCTGGCCTTGAGTATCAGGTGCATTGCCAGAGGCAAAGTAAATGGGATACAAGAATTATTCAATTTCCAGTGAGATATTAAATTAAAATGTTGAGTCTGAATTGTAATTAACTCAATTACTTTTGCAATGGGGAAATCTCGTTAATCATACCACTGCATGAGGCATGGACATTTCATGATGTGGATATCAATTTTATCTAATTCAATGTAACGTTCGACTGACTAATACGATTATCCAACAGTTCAATGCCCAGAGCCCATCCAAATTATGTCCCTCTTCTTTGCAAAGTGCCTTTTTAGCCTTTAATCCATACTAAGGGGACATTTTCAGTCATCAGATGTGGACAGCACAGTGGCGCAGCGGTAGAGTTGCTGCCTCACAACGCCAGAGACCCGGGTTCCATCCTGACTTCAGGTGCTGTCTGTACGGAGTTTGTACGTTCTCCCCGTGACCTGCGTGGGTTTTGCTCCAGATGCTCCCTCACTCCAAAGATGTAGAGGTTTGTAGGTTAATTGGCTTTAAGTTGTCCTCGGTGTGTACGGAGTGATCGCTGGTCGGCGCGGACTCGGTGGGTCGGAGGATGCAGTCCAGTTTGGTCCAGGTTGTTTGCATGACAGAGGAACAAAGCTTCACAGGCTGCTAAGGGTCCACAACCCGACGAATGTAGGGGAGGACCACCGTCTCGGGCCCTTCTGCTGTGATGGGGCCCTTCAGGGTGCAAAGGTGCAGGGTATAATGATATTTTTATGAACACTACGATACAATGCTAATGAATTCAGTCTAGATAATTCAGTTTGAAGAAGGGTCTCGACCAGAAAAGTCACCCTTTGCTTCTCTCCGGTGATGCTGCCTGTCCCGCTGAATTACTCCAGCATTTTTGTGTCCATCTTCGATTTAAGCCAGCATCTGCAGTTCTTTAGGAAAGAAAGAAAACTGCAGATGCTGGTTTAAATCGAAAGTAGACACAAAAAGCTGGAGCATCTCAGCGGGTCAGGCAGCATCTCTGGAGAGAAGGAACGGGTGATGTTTCAGGTCGAGACCCTTCTTCAGTTCTTTCCTACACAATGCCAATGAATATATGTATAGCTCTGAGAATGTCGGAAGAATATATTTGCATAGTTCTTGTTTGACATTTTTTATTCTGAATAGTTTATTTTAAAAAGTTATCTTTAGATGCATTCTCCCCAAGGAAATTCTACAGAATGAAAATACAAGCTCTCAACTAAGCAGGAAGCAATGCCTCTTGATTAAAATAGCATTATTTTAATAGAACGATTTTGAGACCCAATTTCTAGGGCTGCCTTGTAATCCTCTTTAGATTAAGCATTCTGCAGGTGTGAAATTTTTATTTTGTGTCGAATACTGTCGAATACATTTTTCCTCTTCCTCCAAAGACTATTAGAGCTTTTGAAATCAGAATTTGCTGAATATAGAAATCATGTGCCTTGTGCAGGTAGAACCTCAAAGGTGATTATTATGGGAAACCAGGTGTGAACTTGTCATGCAAGTATTTTAATGCCCTGAAGAGGCAGTCAAGTTTCCTCAAAGACATTCTGTTCGATACCAGGATCCAGGTTCGATCCTGACCATGGGTGCTTGTCTGCACGAGTTTGTAAGTAGAGTTTTCGATAAAGCTGCCGCCTTACAGCACCAGAGACCCGGGTTCGATTCATGCTACGGATGCTTGTCTGCACGAGTTTGTACGTTCTCCCTGTGAACCCTGAGGGTTATCTCCGGGTGCTCCGGTTTCCTCCCACATTCCAAAGACATGCAGGTTTATAGGTTAATTGGCTTCTGTAAAATTGTCCCTAGTGTGTGGGATCTTGCCAGTGGATGGAGTGATAGCTGGCCGGCAGGGACTCGGTGGGTCGACCGGCCTGTTTCTACGCTGCATCCTTAAAGTAAACTACAAGGGAACAAAAAAAAAATGCTGACACTCAAAATTTGAAGTTTCGACTGAAAATGTTCCAAGTGGTTAAAATGGGGAAATAATTAGCTTTTCAAGTCGATCACTTTTAATGTTGATCACAATGTGGTCTTCAACTTGAAAGAGTCTTTCTCACCCCTCGTTTTCTCTCTTCCCCCCTCCCCCCCCTCCCACACCCCTTCATCAATAATGAACTTTTTGTTTTTGAGAGTTAGCCCACCTCAGTAATTGTTCTGTGTAGGAAGGAAATGTTGGTTTACACCAAAATTGGACACAAAATGCTGGAGTAACTCAGCGGGACAGGCAGCATCACTGGAGAGAAGGATTGGGCGACGTTTTGAGTGGAGACCCTTCTTCAGACTGTCTAAGCATCAGTCTGAAGAAGGGTCTCGACCCGAAACGTCACCCATTCCTTCTCTCCCGAGATGCTGCCCGACCTGCTGAGTTACTCCAGCACTTTGTGAATAAATACCTTCGATTTGTACCAGCATCTGCAGTTATTTTCTTATACTGTCTAACCATTCTGTTCTATTCAGTTCACTTACTCGCCCTTTCCACCCAGTAACAACAACCCTTTCCAAGGTTTCTCAATTTAAAAGTACTACAGTATCTGTCCTGGCAATGTGTGGAGTCGTATATCCAAAAAAAGAGCTCTCTGGTTACTCTAACATCAAGCAGGGTTTCCTTTGAACCAGGTTTAATGTGTTCAAATTGAATGATAGAAGAATTTGGTCCATCAGTATTTTCACAAGTAGGACATAGTGATTCTGTTTACTGGCTAACAATTGCATACGGGGGGAGCAAACTAGTTGGTGGTGATGTTTAGTTTAGAGATACAGTGCAGAAACAGGCCCTTCGGCCCACCTAGTCCATGCCGGTGCCCGCACACTAATACTATCCTACACACACACACACACACACACTAGGGACAATTTAGAATTTTACCAAAGCCAATTAGCCTACAAACCAGTACGTCTTCGGAGTGTGGGAGAAGACCGGAGCACCTGGAGAAAACGCACGAGGTCACAGGGAGAATGTACAAACTCCATACAGGCAGCACCTGCTGTCAGGATTGAACCCGGGTCTCTGGCGCTGTAAGGCAGCAACTCTACCGCTGCATCACCGTGCCACCTGTAATCAGAATAAATTGAATTACTGTTGGTGTCGCCAGTGTACAGTGGCACTGTTTGAATTCCTGGTATTGATTCCTGACAGTGGACTGTAGCCAAGGGTTGAAATGAGCAGGGTTTGATGCTCTCACGTGTGAGCCGGCAGCTGTTCATCACATAGTTGCTACGAGCAAACAAGAACGGCCTCTGTGTGGCTGGATCACACCTGTTTGTAAAATGGTCAGCTGCTGAAGGCAATGCGTGCTGAACCCGATAGATTAAATGACCAGATCAAAGGGGTGGGATTCAGGGGATATCTGCAAGAGTATGAGGTTGAGGTGTGGAATCCATGCAGCGGAAAGCGTGGCCACCATACCAGGGGGGTGATCGGGAGCGTACGATGGCTCTGGGCCTGTGCTCGCTGGAGTATTTAGATGGATGGGCGGGAAATCTCATGGAAACCCACCGGATAATGAAAGGCCTGGATAGAGTGGACGTGGAAAGGATGTTTCCAGTCATGGGAAAATCTGGAACCATTTAAGTGTGTTTTATGCTCACATACCCAGGCAGTGCAATGAAATTCGCACAACCCCAGAATTAAAGGATGTACCTTTTAAAATGGAGATGAGAAGGAATTTCTTTGGCCCGAGGGTGGTGAATCTGTGGAATTTGGTGCCTGTGGAGACCAAAACATTGGGTATTTTTAAAGCGGAGTTTGATAGGTTCTTGATTAATAGGGGCGTCAAAGGTTGCAGGGAGGAGGCGGGAGAATGTGGTTGAGGGGGAGAAATAGATCAGCCACGATCAAATGGCGGAACAGCCTCGATGGGCTGAATGGCCTAATTCTGCTCCTGTGTCTTATGGTCTTATGAATCGTATGGTCAATCTCTGAACGTAGTGACCAAGAATAGCATCTGGTGGTTATCTTTAAGGGATCTGCATGATGGAGTGATAAACCATTGTGGCTCCTAAAGTTACCAGATGTGATCTTTCTATAAACACAGGCACATTCCAGCTGCCACTGTGGATACCATTCTGCAGTGTGTGTACAATAAATTCAGCTAACTGACAGGTTTGGTGCGATATGGACCAAATGCTGGCAGGTAGGACTAGCGTAGCTGGGGCATGTTGGCCGGTGTGGGCAAGTTGGGCCACAGGGCCTGTTTCCACGCTGTATCACTCTATGACTCTCTGACTCTAACTCAATGCGGGGGTCCAAATCAGACCGGGGACCAACTAAACTCTCACCTTGGATGGACATTCCATTTTCTTTATATCATTCCGTTGCTTTTGAGGTCATTGTAATAGCTTGATCACTGAGAAGAATGCAAAGTGCTGGAGTAACTCAGCGGGTCGGGCAACATCTCTAGAAGACATGGATAGATGACAATTTGGTTTCGGACCTATCTTCAGACTTGCTCAATGAGGAAGGTAACGTTGATTAACAAACACAAACGGGTTGCATGCTGCCGTTTGTCAGAGTTGGATGATTCTCAAGTGACAGTTTGGTTAATGTCTGGGTGTCTCTTGCCTTCCTTCACTCTGGTATTTTAGATCTCACGAGTGGACTTTTGTTCTCGTGTTTGTGCATAGTTATCCATCGGCATTGTTTTCAATGGTGCATTTTTGTCACATGTGCAAAGTGCAAACGCACAGTGACATCTTTTCTTACACACAGTCCAGTAGAGTATCACCATACCACTCCCGATTAGCAGCTGGACAGAAGTGGTCCACTGAGCCTGCATGCAAGAGGCACCATTTTTGGCACCATTGTCCAAGCCCAGTCCGTGCTCCAGTTGTTATGAGCGGCCTACGTTTCAGGTAAGCCCCAGGCTGCTGCAGGGCCTCTGACCATCGCCTTCCCTTGGTCGGCCAGCAACAAACGTCCTCGTAGACCAACCTTCAATCTTGGACTCAACTCCGATGACTGATTGGAGCACTTGGCATCACACAAACCACAATGACCACTTGTGCTAAAGTGGTCATCTATTTCCCCAAGACATTCATGTCACAAATGCCAACGTACATAACAGTGGTGGCATCTTACAACCAGGGCGACACGGTGGTACAGCTGGTAGAGCCGCTGCCTCATAACGCCAGAGTCCCAGGTTCGGTCCTGACTTCGGGTGCTGTCTAAGTGGAGTTTGCACGTTCTCCCTGTCACCACGTGGGTTTCCCCAGGTGCCCCAGTTTCTTCCCACATCCCAAAAACATGCGGGTTTGCAAGTTAAGTGACCTTCTGTAAATTGCACCTAGTCTGTAGGGAGTGGATGCGAAAGTGGGATAAAATAGAACTAGTATGAACGGGCTGATCGATGGTCGGCGTGGACTCGATGTGCCAAAGGGCCTGCTTCCATACTGTATCTGTAAACTAAACAAAATCATCCATTGCTTTGTTGCTCGTACTTCAAGCATTAAACATTGTGCGCATTAAAGATTTTGTCAAGGCCTAAAATCTGCCAACTATATATTAGAGTGAGACACCACGCAGAGTGCACTATTGAAAGTAATGCCCATAGTTTATATAGATTGCAGCAGTACATGCAAGCCTTCTGCCCAGATTCATGAGTTATGTGCTCTCTTGCTCCTCTCAAATCATTCGTAACTTCTTTTGATCGTCCAGGTGTTCAGCACTTGTACAAACGTGTCACAAAATAAATCTCCAAAAAAATCCACAGAGATTTTCTTTGTACTCGATAAAATGTGCCAAAAATCTGCAGGGCAGTCCTCCTCTTGTTTAAGCTAAGTTTTTATTTTAAATTAGCTGAAGCTAAAACATAGAAACAGAAACATAGAAAATAGGTGCAGGAGTAGGCCATTCGGCCCTTCGAGCCTGCACCGCCATTCAATATGATCATGGCTGATCATCCAGCTCAGTAACCTGTACCTGCCTTCTCTCCATATCCCCTGATCCCTTTAGCCACAAGGGCCACATCTAACTCCCTCTTAAATATAGCCAATGAACTGGCCTCAACTACCTTCTGTGGCAGAGAATTCCACAGACTCACCACTCTCTGTGTGAAGAAATGTTTTCTCATCTCGGTCCTAAAAGACTTCCCCCTTATCCTTAAGCTGTGACCCCTAGTTCTGGACTTCCCCAACATCGGGAACAATCTTCCCGCATCTGGCCTCTCCAACCCCTTAAGAGTTTTATATGTTTCTATAAGATCCCCCCTCTGTCTTCTAAATTCCAGCGAGTATAGTACTAGCAAGTACTTGTGCAGTTAAGCCAGCTATCATTCTGTACCTTATAATTGAGATGATGAGTCCTTTTTGTTTATCAAGCTCGATTTATATCATTGATCCAGTCAGTCACAGTTAGGTTGACTTGACACAAGTATCTTTTGTGAACCAAACTGCTTGGATGATCTTTAACAGGCAACTGAACCAACCTAGCAACAACCAGAGAGCTGAGCTACTATCTACCTCAATGGAGGCCCTCGGACTATCTTTGATCGGACATTACTGGACTATACCTTGCACCAAACGTTATTCCCTTTATTGTGTATCTGTGCACTGTGCATGGCGTGATTGTCATCATGCATTGTCTTTCAGCTGACTGGTTATCATATCATATCATATCATATATAAACAGCCGGAAACAGGCCTTTTCGGCCCACCAAGTCCGTGCCGCCCAGCGATCCCCGTACATTAACACTATCCTACACCCACTAGGGACAATTTTTATTTTTTTAATAACATTTTTACCCAGCCAATTAGCCTACATACCTGTACGTCTTTGGAGTGTGGGAGGAAACCGAAGATCTCGGAGAAAACCCACGCAGGTCACGGGGAGAACGTACAAACTCCTTACAGTGCAGCACCCGTAGTCAGGATCGAACCTGAGTCTCCGGCGCTGCATTCGCTGTAAAGCAGCAACTCTACCGCTGCGCTACCGTGCACGCAACAAAAGCTTTTCACTGTTTCTCGTTATGTGACAATAAACCAAACTAGACTAAATAAATGTAAATAGATGTAAACTGTAAAATAAATAATTAACTGTAAGTAAATGAATACTGCAGAATGTAAAAGGCAGGTCATGCGATTAAAATATAATTTATTATCTAAAATTTGGAAAGATTTCAAAAAAATTATAAACCTGTTTTTTTGTTTTTTGTTATAAACCTGTGTTTATATGCACATACTTGACCAATAAACTTATTCATTCATTCATTTGTGGTAACTTTAGCCTCAGGCCTCTTCCTAGTAAATATGTAGATCAGTTTCTATTGAGAGACTTACTGAGCTCTTTGTCATCTCTGGATTTTTACTCACCTTGGGCACCAAAATATCATTGAGGCACAAAGAACTGCAGATGCTGGAAACTTGAGCAAAACACAAAAGTGCTGGAGGAATTCAGCTGGTCAGGCAGCACCTGGGGAGGGAGAGGGGCATGGTGTCCAAGGAAGGAGATGCCTGGGACTTGCATAGACCAGGCACCGCTCACAAGAACTAGAACGTAGACTTTGAAAATATGATGATTAACATCTGATGAGCATTTGACGGCAATGGGCCTCGACACGCTGGAGTTTAGAAGAATGAGGGGGACCTCATTGAAACGTACGGAATAGTGAAAGGCTTGGACAGAGTGAATGTGGAGAGGATCTTTCCACTAGTGGGAGAGTCTAGGACTAGAGGTCATATAGAATTAAAGGACATTCATTTAGTAAGGAGTTGAGAAGACATTTCTTTAGTCAGTGGGTGATGAATTTGTGGAATTCTTTGCCATAGAATGCTGTGGAGGCCAAGTCAGTGGATATATTTAAGGCAGAGATAGATTCATAATTAGTACAGGTATCAGAGGTTATGAGGAGAAGGCAGGGGAATGGGGTTAGAAGGGAGAGATAGATCAGCCATGATTGAATGGTGGAGTAGACTTGATGGGCCGAATGGCCTAATTCTGCTCCTATCACTAATAGACAATAGACAATAGGTGCAGGAGTAGGCCATTCAGCTCTTCGAGCCAGCACCACCATTCAATGTGATCATGGCTGATCATTCTCAATCAGTACCCCGTTCCTGCCTTCTCCCCATACCCCCTGACTCCGCTATCCTTAAGATCTGATGAAAATGGTGGCAAAACATTGTGCCTCTTGCATGTGGCCGCAGTAGACTACTTCTGGACGCTTGCTAATTGAGGTTCGGGGGTACGGCAATACTCTGCTGGACTGTTTGTATGAAAAACAGAATTTCACTGTGTTAGCACTTCATACTCTACAAATTCAAAAGAGAAAATGGAGTTGGATTGGACACACCCTCAGAAAACCTGCCACAAACATCACCCGCCATCCCTGAAATGGAACCCCCAAGGAAAAAGGAAAATAGGTGGCCCCAGGAACAGCTGGAGAAGAGGTGTCCAGGCAGGAATGTCTGGGAGTGGGCTCAACTGGGGAGATCTCGAAAGAACCGCCAACAACCGAGTGAGGTGGAGGATATTTGTCAATGGCCTATGCTCCCTAGAGGAGCCAAGGGCTTAAGAAGAAGAAGAAGCATTTCATACACATGACCATAAAGCACCATTGAATGGACAGGCAATGTTTGGCATCGGGTCCTTTTGTTCAAACTCATGAAGCTGTTCTCACAAGGCACAACAGTCATTAAAAACTACCCTCCTTCATTGCCCTTCAAAGCCACCCAACCTTCAACATCTATTTATTAGGTACATAAAGTGCTGTTGATTTTAATTTATTCTTCATTATTGCCTTTTTGAAGGAACTGCACCAAACGCAGTTGCAATTCCTGAAGTGGCAACAGCAATAATCCAGCCAGCTTTGTGCAATCCAAATTGTGTGAAAGCAAGGAGTTTATGACATATTATGCATAAATTTGTGCTTTGTATAATATATCCATTTGGAATTTGTACAGCACTGACATCCTGCCCTGAAATGTTGTATTGTGGGAAGGAACTGCAGGTTTCGGTTTATATCGAAGATAGACGCAAAATGCTGGAGTAACTCAGCGGGTCAGGCAGCATCTCTGGAGAGAAGGCGTAGGTGACATTTTGGGCTGTGACCCTTGTTCAGACTGAAAGATAGAGGTGGGCGGGGAGGGGGTGGGGGGGACTGGAGGTGAGAAAAGGCCAGAACAAATCAGGGCTGGCAACAGATGACCTCTGGAAGGGTGGTGTTCATAATGGCCCATTGTAGGGTGGGGAAGAATGGGCCATTATGGACTCCATCGTCCCCAGCCAACAATGGGCCATTACGGACTCCATCCACCCCAGCCAACAATGGGCCATTGTGGACTCCATCCACCGCAGCCAACAATGGGCCATTGTGGACTCCATCCACCGCAGCCAACAATGGGCCATTGTGGACTCCATCCACCGCAGCCAACAATGGGCCATTGTGGACTCCATCCACCCCAGCCAACATTGGGCCATTATGGACTCCATCCACCCCAGCCAACATTGAGCCATTGTGGACTCCATCTTCCCCAGCCAACAATGGGCCATTGTGGACTCCATCCACCCCAGCCAACATTGGGCCATTATGGGCTCCACTCTTCTTGAGGTCTCTCTCATTAGCATGTGCCATTCATTCCCTCTACACTCTAAAATCCAGTCCTGAAGAATTATTATTTGTTGCGGGCTCTGGATTCAGCGTACAGATATCACACCATCTGTGCTACCAGCTGGAGGCTATGCTTTGACAGACTTTTTGATTTCCCTCTAACATCTAATAGGCAACATAATGAGCTGTTCATCTATCTGCACACACTGAGTAATACCTGGCCTTTCACAGAATGTACAAAGCTTTTATTTTTTTATATAAAGGAATCCCGTGAAAGTGTGTTCCACTTTACAGACATATAACAACTACAGCATGGAAACAGGCCTGTCCGGCCCTACCAGTCCACGCCGACCATTCTCCCTGACCTAGTCATGGCCTGTAGACTGAGCATTTAGAGTCATAGAGTCGGAACTTAACAACATGGAAATGGGCACTTCGGCCCAACTCATCCGCACAGTGGCGCAGCGGTAGAGTTGCTGCCTCACAACGACAGAGACCTGGGTTCGATCTGTCTGAAGAAGGGACTCGACCCAAAGTGTCACCCATTCCTTCTCTCCAGAGATGCTGCCTGTCCCGCCGAGTTACTCCAGCTTTTTGTGTCTGTCTTCGATCCTGACTAGCTGTTTGTCTCTTTGACAACAGCTCACGGTTGCCTGAGCTCCCTGTCACATGCCTGCATGTTTCAGGGCACTGGGACATTGGCAATTATCTGCTGTGATGTTTGTTTGGCTGTGGTGCTGTAGAGAGGCCAAGGGTGTTAATGAGTGTGATTCAAGGCATGTGATAGGAGCAGAATTAGGCCATTCAGCCCATCAAGTCTATGCCGCCATTCAATCATAGCTGATCTATCTCTCCCTCCCAACCCCATTCTCCTGCCTTTTCCTCATTATCCCTGACACCTGTGCTAATCTGCTTTCAGAAAGCCTTTGATAAGGGCCCGCATGGGAAATTGGTGACTAAATTTAGAGCACATGGTATTGTGGGTAATGTGATGACATGGATAGAAAATTGGTTGGCAGACAGGAAGCAAAGAGTAGGAGTAAACGGGTCTTTTTCAGAATGGCAGGCAGTGGCGAGTGGAGTGCCGCAAGGCTCGGTGTTGGGGCCACAATTGTTTACCATATATATTAATGATTTGGAAGAGGGAATTAGAAGCAACACTAGCAAGTTTGGGGATGACACAAAGCTGGGTGGCAGTGTAAACTGTGAAGAGGATGTTAGGAGGTTGCAGGGTGACCTGGACAGGTTGAGTGAGTGGGCAGATGCATGGCAGATGCAGTATAATATAGATAAATGTGAGGTTATCCACTTTGGTGGCAGAAACAAGGAGGCAGATTATTATCTCAATGGAGTTAGGTTAGGTAAGGGGGAGGTGCAGCGAGACCTGGGTGTCCTTGTACATCAGTCACTGAAAGTTGGCGTGCAGGTGCAGCAGGCAGTGAAGAAAGCTAATGGAATGTTGGCCTTCATAACAAGAGGATTTCAGTATAGGAGTAAAGAGGTTCTTCTGCAGTTGTAAAGGGCCCTGGTAAGACCACATCTGGAGTATTGTGTACAGTTTTGGTCTTCTAATTTGAGGAAGGACATCCTTGTAATTGAGGCAGTGCAGCATAGGTTCACAAGATTGATCCCTGGGATGGCGGGACTGACGTATGAGGAAAGATTGAAAAGACTAGGCTTGTATTCACTGGAGTTTCGAAGGATGAGAGGGGATCTTATAGAAACATATAAAATTATAAAAAGACTGGACAAGCTAGATGCAGGAAAAATGTTCCCAATGTTGGGCGAGCCCAGAACCAGGGGCCACAGTATTAGAATAAAGGGGAGGCCATTTAAAACTGAGGTGAGAATAAAACCTTTTCACCCATAGAGTTGTGAATTTGTGGAATTCTCTGCCACAGAGGGCAGTGGAAGCCAAATCACTGGATGGATTTAAGAGTTAGATAGAGCTCTAGGGGCTTGTGGAATCAAGGGATATGGGGAGAAGGCAGGCACGGGTTATTGATTGGGGACGATCAACCATGATCACAATGGATGGCGGTGCTGGTTCGAAGGGCCGAATGGCCTCCTCCTGCACCTATTTTTTATGTTTCTATGTTAATCAAGAGTCTATCTATCTCTGCCTTAAAAATATTTATTGAAGGCCTCCACAGCCTTCTGTGGCAAAGAAGTCCATAGATTCACCACCCTCTGACCAAAGAAATTCTTCCTCATCTCCTTCCGAAAGGAACGTCCTTTAATTCTGAGGCTATGCCCTCTGGTCCTAGACTCTCCCACTAGTGGAAACATCCTCTCCACATCCACTCTATCCAGGCCTTTCGCTATTCGGTAAGTTGTAGGAATAATAAGGCTGGTGTGTTTGAGTGTGTGGATTGGCTTGTGGAATTAGGATAAGTCTGAGAGTCAATATGCATGTGTTAATAAATGGGATTTGTGGCATTGTTCACTGCCCTGGACTAGCCATTATTTCTCGGGAGGTCATTGTTTCTCCTAAGGCACTGGCATGACCTCTTTGGACCATGTCTGCAGACATTGGTCACTGTGGCCATGTCCTTCGTTCCACCCCCTGGGTGCTATCTCAGGGGCAGCTTCATCCCCTCTGTTATTCAGCTCCTGAACGGTCCTTCCATAAGCTCGGGTCCTGTCCCAATCACTTCCACGCCATTGCAGGC
This sequence comes from Rhinoraja longicauda, assembly GCF_053455715.1. Classification (NCBI taxonomy): domain Eukaryota; kingdom Metazoa; phylum Chordata; class Chondrichthyes; order Rajiformes; family Arhynchobatidae; genus Rhinoraja; species Rhinoraja longicauda. The sequence goes on from NC_135969.1 coordinate 36,825,829, forward strand.
GTCTCTGGAACTGATGCACTGATGTGAACAACATTCTGCACTCTGTATCTTCTGCTTTGCTCTGTTGAGTTTTGCTCGGTTGTATTGATGTGATTTATTTCACATCACGGCACGGTGGTGCAGCGGTAGAGTTGCTGCCTTACAGCGAATGCAGCGCCGGAGACAGGGGGTATGGGGAGAAAGCAGGAACGGGGTACTGATTGAGAATGATCAGCCATGATCACATTGAATGGCGGTGCTGGCTCGAAGGGCCGAATGGCCTACTCCTGCACCTATTGTCTATTGTCTATTGTCTATTGACTCCGGTTCGATCCTGACTACGGGCGCCATCTGTACGGAGTTTGTACGTTCTCCCCGTGACCTGCGTGGGTTTTCTCCGAGATCTTCGGTTTCCTCCCACACTCCAAAGACGTACAGGTATGTAAGTTAATTGACTGGGTAAAATGTAAAAAATTGTCCCTAGTGTGTGTAGGATAGTGTTAATGTGCGGGGATCGCTGGGCGGCACGGACTCGGTGGGCCGAAGGGCCTGTTTCCGCGCTGTATCTCTAAACCTAAAAATCTAAATCTAAATTTAAAAATCTATTTATAATAAGCCTGCACCCACGGTCCTGTTGTAGAGGGCTTCATGCTGATGTCGATCTTTTCCATGATTGTCCATGCCCCACGAAGGGCCACCTTGGTCGGCATGGAATTGAAGAGGTCGAGTCACCGAGTCGTGTAGCGCGGGAACAGTCCTGTGTCGAGGGGCCTGTTCTCATGCTGTGTGACTGCGACTCGACCTCTTGAGCTGCAGAGGGACTCGCTGAAGCCCGCCCGATGCAGCCAACGCCAGGGCTCTGTGAGGGAGGACCACAGTATGGGCTCCTTCCACGCTGGGACATTGAGGGGGCCAGAGTCCGGTGGGGACACCCCTCAAACAAGGGAAGGGGTATCACCCCAGGCTGCCACATGAGTGGCAAAGGTTAAGAGTATAAGGGTAGTTGTGAACATTACTGAATATAATACCCGTGTATATGTAAACACTGCGAATGTGGGAAGAATGTTCTTGGTTTGCAAAGATTTCTTATTATCATATATCATATATATACAGCCGGAAACAGGCCTTTGTCGGCCCTCCAAGTCTGTGCCGCCCAGCGATCCCCGCACATTAACACTATCCTACACCCACTAGGTACAATTTTTACATTTACCCAGCCAATTAACCTACATACCTGTACGTCTTTGGAGTGTGGGAGGAAACCGAAGATCTCGGAGAAAACCCACGCAGGTCACGGGGAGAACGTACAAACTCCTTACAGTGCAGCACCCGTAGTCAGGATCGAACCTGAGTCTCCGGCGCTGCATTCACTGTAAAGCAGCAACTCTACCGCTGCGCTACCGTGCCGCCCTAAATTGTACTAAATAAAGTTTATTTCTGCAACAAAAAAAAATCTGGAACTGCAGAAATGCACAAATATCCTATTTGAGAGGAATCTATCAGCCATCCTTTTTCTCCATGGATGCCGTGTGACTTGTTGAGTTACTCCAGCACTTTGTGGGGGGTTTTTCCTTCGGTATAAACCAGCATCTGCAGTTCCTTTCTACACAAACCTCCAAACCTGTACATCTTTGGAGTGTAGGAAGAAACCGTTTAGTTTAGAGATACAGTGCGGAAACCGGCCCTTCCGCGCACCGAGTCCGTGCTGACCGGCAATCACCTCGTACACTAACATTATCCTGCACACGAGGCATAATTTACAATTTTACCCAAGCCCATTAACCAACAAGCCTGTACGTCTTTGGAGTGTGGGAGGAAACCGGAGCACCCGGAGAAAACCCACACGGTCACAGGGAGAACGTACAAACTCCGCGCAGACAGCACCCGTAGTCGGGATCGAACCCGGGTCTCTGGCAATGTAAGGCAGCAACTCTGCCGCTGCGCATTGTGCTGCTTCAAAGTTACTCTAGCACTTTGCAACGCATCTTGTAAACCAGCACCTGCAGTTCCCCTTATTTCTGCCAAATCACTGCACTGCCCTCAAACTATGTACTAATAGGTGGCATCCAAAGTATGAAACGAGAGCTTCGAGCACGAGTCCCAATGAACTGCTCAGGAGCGACTGCATTAAAATATATTTTATCGTAATTGTGACATTGCAGTCAGCAATGATAAGATGGGGGGGGGGGGAAATGAGTAAGGAATATATATCAAATTGGAAGGAATGATGGATTTTCCAATATGCATTTTCTTAAGCACAACCTTTATAATGTGCAGTATCAGCAAATTTAATGTCACCAGATCCAATTTGGAGCTGGCAACACAAGAAGCAAATGTGACTTCAGAATGGTCTGTTGCCTTGCAAGTGCTCAGGTCAAGGATGCCTTGGAGTGACTGTTGGGCTTTATGAAAGGGGAGGTTGAGATTGGGGTGCATGTTGGTACCAACGACGTTGGTGGAAGGGATGAGGTCCTAGGTTCGTAAGTAATAGGAGCAGAATTAGGTCATTCTGTCCACCATCTACTCCGCCATTCAATCATGGCTGATCTATTTGTCCCTCTCACCCCATTCTCCTGCCTTCTCCCCTTAACCTCTGACACCCGTACTCAATAGACAATAGACAATAGGTGCAGGAGGAGGCCATTTGGCCCTTCGAGCCAGCACCGCCATTCAATGTGATCATGGCTGATCATTCTCAATCAGTACCCCGTTCCTGCCTTCTCCCCATACCCCCTGACTCCGCTATCCTTAAGAGCTCTATCTAGCTCTCTCTTGAATGCATTCCGAGAATTGGCCTCCACTGAGGCAGAGAATTGGCCTCCTTCTGAGGCAGAGAATTCCACAGATTCACAACTCTCTGACTGAAAAGGTTTTTCCTCATCTCAGTTCTAAATGGCCTACCCCTTATTCTTAAACTGTGGCCCCTTGTTCTGGACTCCCCCAACATTGGGAACATGTTTCCTGCCTCTAACGTGTCCAACCCCTTAATAATCTTATACGTTTCGATAAGATCTCCTCTCATCCTTCTTCATCTTCATCAAGAATGTGTCTCAAAAATACCCAATGACTTGGCATCCACAGCCGTCTGTAGCAATAAATTCCAATAAAGGAATTCCTCCTTTCTAAAAGCTACAACATTTTATTCTGAGGCTGTGCCCTCTGGTCCTAGACTCCCCCACCACTGAAACTATCCTCTCCGCATCCACTCTATCCAGGCCTTACACGATTCGGTACGTTTCAATGAGCTTCCCCCTCCACCCCTCCATCCTTCTAAACTCCAGTGAGTACAGGTCCGGTGCCGTCCAAGGCTCATCATGTGTCAACCCTGTCACCTCTGGGATCTGGAACATGAGGGAGCTAGGCAGGATAGAAAATCTGGGCAGGTTGGCCCGCTGAGGAATTTATTCCCTGGAACGCAGGAGTGTGAGGGGTGAATTCACACAGTCTGTTTTCCAGAGTTGGGGGATTTTGGATACAACATTGGCTTGGTAGAAGAAGTCAGAGCATAGCAATGGAAGGTGGTTCTTCTGATTGGAGGCCATTGAGCGGTGATGTGCCACAGAGATCGATGCTGGGTCCACTGTTGTTTGTCATTGATTATAACGATTTGGATGAGGATGTAGTTAGCATGGTGGTAAGCTTGAAGATATCGTCAAGACTGGTGGTATAATGGTCCAAATAGAAACATAGAAAATAGGTGCAGGAGTAGGCCATTCGGCCCTTCGAGCCAGCAGCGCCATTCAATATGATCATGGCTGATCATCCAAAATCAGTACCCCCTTCCTAATTTTTCCCCATATCCCTTGATTCCGTTAGCCCTAAGAGCTATATCTAATTCTTGAAAACATCCAGTGAATTGGCTTCCGCTGCCTTCTGTGGCAGAAAATTCCACCGATTCACAACTCTCTGTGTGAAAACGTTTTTCCTCATCTCAGTCCAAAGAAGAATCTAGATGAACTGGGGAAAGCAGGAACGGGGTACCGGTTTAGGTAGGAGTCATTCAGCTGTCGAACATGACAACAGTTATGGAGGTAAAAAGGTCATCAAAGCTGGATAGAGCTCTTAAGGATAGCGGAGTCAGGGGGTATGGGGAGAAGGCAGGAACGGGGTACTGATTGAGAATGATCAGCCATGATCATATTGAATGGCGGTGCTGGCTCGAAGGGCCGAATGGCCTACTCCTGCACTTATTTTCTGTGTTTCTAAGTGTGTCAATGAATGGCAGATGGTATTTAACTTAAACAAGTAGGTAGGTATGAGGTGTTGAGATGCTGCCTGACCTGCTGAGTTACTCCAGCATTTTGTGAATAAATACCTTCGATTTGTACCCGCATCTGCAGTTATTTTCTTATACTAGGTGTTGCTCTTCAGTAAGTGAAACCAGGGCAGGACTTTAGACTTCGCTTTTAGACTTTAGAGATACAGCGTAGAAACAGGCCCTTCGGCCTATCGAGTCCGCGTCGACCAGCGTTCACCCTGTACGCTAGCACTATCGCTCAGACTAGGCACATTTTACAATTTACAGAAGCCAATTAACCTACAAACCTGCACGTCTTTGGAATATGGGAGGAAACCGGAGCACCCGGAGGAAACCCATGCAGTCACTGGGAGAACGTGCAAACTCCATAGCGACAGCACCTGTATCCAGGATCGAACCTGCGTCTCTGGCGCTGCGAGGCAGCAACCCAACCACTATGGTGGCTGTGACCAGCCGTTTTGGTCTTCCCTGCTCTAGCAAAAATGCCATTAAAGAGGAAAGAGTGCAGACAAGATTTACAAGGATGGTGCCAAGATTCGAGGGCCTGAACTCTGGGGAGAGGTTGGGTAAGGGAATACTTTATTCCGTGCAACACAGGAGGCTGAGGGGCGAGTCCGCACAGTATTTTTTTCCCGGCAAGTTTGGGGAATCATTATTAAGGGGTTGGACACGTTAGTGGCAGGAAACATGTTCCCAATGTTGGGGGAGTCCAGAACAAGGGGCCACAGTTTAGAAATAAGGGGTAGGCCATTTAGAACTGAGATGACGAAAAACTTTTTCAGTCAGAGAGTTGTGGAATTCTCTGCCTCAGAAGGCAGTGGAGGCCAATTCTCTGAATGCATTCAAGAGAGAGCTGGATAGAGCTCTTAAGGATAGCGGAGTCAGGGGGTATGGGGAGAAGGCAGGAACGGGGGTACTGATTGAGAATGATCGGCCATGGTCACATTGAATGGCGGTGCTGGCTCGAAGGGCCGAATGGCCTCCTCCTGCACCTATTGTCTATTGTCTATTGTCTAATCAAGAACTGGAGAACACAGGTCTATGGTGAGGGAGGAAAGATTTGATAGGAACATTTCCCACACAAGATGGTGGTGGGTATATGGAACAAGCTGCCAGAGGAAATGTTTGAGGCAGGCACAAGAGCACCATTGAAAAGACATTTGGACAGATACATAGATAGGAAA